>NW_022196344.1:0-600000 GCF_008641045.1 Pistacia vera
TTTATAATAGGGTTTGATGAGGGTTAGGGATTTGGTTAACTTACATAAAAGTGGAAATGATATAAATACCTTTCCTTGTTAAATGTAACAACTAAATTTGAAAAATAGGTGGATAGTTGATTGTCTTTCAAACCTAGGGTGGAAAAGTCTTAAGGAAAAGTTAGTGTGGCAAAATGTAATTGGCCTTTATTTACAACCCTAACCTAACTGCTTAAGGACCCAAAGACTGTACACAATTGTAATAATCACTGGTTAAGGGTACTATTGTAACTCGGCATAGCCTAGAAATTTCTCATGTAACATCCTTGCTTTACGATTATAAATATGACCAGAATTTCCTTTTTTTCATAATTTTGAAGTTGCTCTTACTTTCTCTCCATTTCAAGGCAATTTTCTCGCGGTTTCTCTTGATCCAAACAAAAATGGATGCTTTTTCTTCCTTCTTCGAGTCTCAAAATGCATCTCGATGGAACTCTTTCAAGAACTTTAGCCAGATCTCTCCCGTCGTGCAGTCTCATCTTAAACAGGTAAATTCATGTTGATTTATTTTCTCGAGAACATGTAAATTTCTCAATATTTAGCTGGAAAATTTAGAATCATGCGATCTTTATCATAGTTTGCTGTAGTGTTTCAATAGGACACTGTTGTAGCCATAATTTTGTCTTGATACATCTAGAAGGTGTAGTCTTATTAGAATATTTAGGTTTCTATTTAATTCTAGTCTATTTGCGTTACGGTTTTCGTATAGATGTATAGTTTGGCCATAAAATTGATAAATGATTTCGATGGTCCAAGGGGCTATTGTATTGGAAAATCTTTATTTCTGTTTGGTCGCCGTGAAATATACAAGTCGAGAGAGGATTTCGGGCTGTTAACGTTATGGAAACTTATTTTCAATCAATGGATTCTTTTGATGTATCTACTTTGTTAGCTCAGAGAATAGGTTGATCTCATCCATGAGTATGTATTTTTCAATTAGGTTTTCTGTATTTGTTTCTCATTGAAAAAGCGGCTTCTGCAATTTTCTAGGTTTATCTCTCCTTATGTTGTGCCCTTGTTGCATCGGCCACTGGAGTCTACCTGCATCTCCTCTGGAACATTGGTGGTCTCCTTACAACTTTTGCAATGCTGGGATGCATCTTTTGGCTGCTCTCAACCCCACCTTATGAAGAGGTACTGTCGCTTTATTTGTGTTCTCGTGTTTTTATTCTGTTTCTATAATGTTATGAGAACTCACTTCTCATTTTGATTTGTGTTGCATGGTGAGTAGCGAAAGAGAGTTGGTCTACTGATGGCAGCTGGCCTTTTTGAAGGGGCCTCAATTGGTCCTTTGATTGATTTAGCCATTCAGATTGACCCAAGGTACAAGTCCAGTTATATTTTGTTATTTTCTATTGTATCTTATGCTCAAGCTATGAGCTGTGGTTTTATATAAGTTAGATTACGGTGTTTTGGTTATTATTTGATAGGTACTTTCCATAAACTGTTGCTACAATTTAGCAATTTAGTTATTGTTTTACTTTTGAACTTGGTTGCACTCAAGGGACATATATTCTGATTTGTAAGCAGAGAATAGTTTGACTAAAGTTTCAATGCACGAGAATTTCCTGAGAGCTGGGAATTTTTTCTCATCTATCTGATATTCTTCTTCCCTGCTTTAATAAACATTTGACTTCTGGGAATTATTGAGTTAATGCCCGAATTTAATTTGGGTGTGCTTCTAATTTGTGTTGTTATTTCAAATTTTTCTATAAGTGTAATTATTGAGCATTTAGTGCTTTATACTGTGTTGAGTTTATGTGGTCATACCTCTCAGCTAAACCCTAAAAGATTTCTTCCTCCTTTGGATTACATGTCTTTACAATACTTTAGTTAGAAAGTGTGCTTATGGCTCCAAATTTTCTTATGGTAATGGAGCTAACTTGTGCGGTTAAGTGCTTGGGTGATCCTTCCACTGTGGAGGTCTATTTCAAACTTATGCTTCTTGAGTTTGTTAATTGTTTTCCAACTAACTTAAGACATAATATTATGATTGAGTTTCTTATGAGATGGTTGATCCTAAAATTAACTTTGCTGATTATGAAATATATATCTCTTGTTACAGCATTCTGATCACAGCATTTGTGGGAACTGGGTTAGCCTTTGCATGTTTCTCAGTAGCAGCTATGTTGGCAAAGCGAAGAGAATATCTTTATCTTGGTGGCTTGCTTTCATCAGGCCTGTCAATGTTATTCTGGTTGCAGTTTGCTTCCTCTATCTTTGGGGGCTCAACAACTATCTTCAAGTTTGAGGTGAGAAGATGATTACTTGTTAACTTTCTTATGGTGACAATTTTGTTAGGTTAGTTGGATATTGTTGTTCACAGATGACATTATTTAATATTCTTTTGATTGTTTGCAGCTGTACTTTGGGTTGTTGGTGTTTGTGGGATACATTGTGGTGGACACCCAGGATATAATTGAGAAAGCTCACTTTGGCGATCTGGACTATGTGAAGCATGCCCTGACCCTTTTCACTGACTTTGTTGCTGTTTTTGTCCGTATTCTCATTATCATGGTAAGTTAAAATGCCAGGGATATTGTTACTACCAATTTCGATTATAATTATTATGGTTCATAATGTCGATTATTTTTGTTGAGCAGCTGAAAAATGCCAGTGAGAAGAATGAGAAGAAGAAGAAAAGAAGGGATTGAAAGACTGTCTAGTTGGTGAACTCTACTTGTTTTACTTAGGGTTTCAAACAATGAAATTTATGTATATATTTGTTTTCTTTTTCTGTAAACTTTCCTACAGCTAACTATACGAAACTGTATTCATCTGGCCGTAGTGTTGGAAATATGTGCTCTGTGGGGGTAATAGTGTCTGTGTTCCCTTAAATTTTGGTGATTGTATATGGCTGCATTTCCCCTTGGATTCTGACATGTCGGTTTCTGCTCTCTCTAAATAAAGTCACTGTTTGCAGTATTACATTGGTTTGTTCAAACTATGGCATCTCGAGTATATATCACTCCAAGTTTAGAATAGGTGGTGTTTCTTTGATTTTGATTTTGATTTAGTTGACAAACTCTAGTTTTCGGTTTATCTAAGTCACTTAGACATAAAGTAGCACTTCAACGGTCTTTAAAGAATTTTTGTTGGAGTCTCGAATTGTCTTATTTGAAATAAAGGGTTTTAGGTTTGTGCAATTGTTAATCAGTGATTTCGACGAAGTATTTGTAATGCCAATCTATGTATATTTGTTAGTAAGTAAGAGTAAGTATATTATTCTATACAAAAAGTAAAAGTAAATCTTAAATAACGATGGAAACCCCTTTCTATTGAATCGGACTCCATACAACCACACACGGGAACAGTCTACAATATAGAGAGAAGACAGATTTTAATGGAACCCAAATGGTATATTTCATATATGTATTCAAAATAACAATGGAATAGTAGTAAACAGAGATGAAATAAGGCGATAGAATATGGATCCTAGCACTTCGAGGAGCTAGGGACCTCTCAACCAATTCCCAGAATAGCAGTAAACAGAGCCACCTTGTCCTCAAGGTGGAAGTGAGGAAATTGAGTGTTGATGACTTCAAAGGGTTCCGAAGTTGCTTCAAAGGTAGGGAGATCTTGCCAACGTATGAGCACCTCCTTGGAGCCATCTAGAAGGGTCTGCACGACTAAGACTTCAGCTGGTTGAGCCTAGAGTTCCAGGTCTTCTATGAGAAAAGGGGGCAAGGGCTAAATGGGGATTGATTTGTGAAGACTGCGCTTAAGCTGGGACACATGGAATACGGGATGAATGCGGGCTGTGGGCGGAAGTTCCAGTTTATAGGCCACTTGACCGACCTTCTCTAGCATCGGGAAAGGACCATAGAACCTTGGGCTAAGTTTCTCATTCAATTTTTTTGCCAAGGACCTGAATTTGTAAGGCTGAAGCCTAAGGTAAACATAGTCACCTGGAAAAAAGTTGATATCTTTGCGGTGGTGGTTTGCTTGCACTTTCATGTAGACTTGAGCACTTTCTAGGTTGTGCTTCAGTTCCTGGAGGATGGCATTGCGCTCTCAAATCTGGTGGTTCACATCCTCCACTGGGGAGGGACAATCGGTGAGTTTAAGGAGGGTAGGTGGGTAGGTGGGTCACGACCATATAGTGCCTTGAAGGGTGTCATTTTGGTTGATCGATGATAAGTTGTATTATACCAAAACTTAGCCCAAGAGAGCCAATTCGGCCAGTGACGGGGCTAAGAACTGCAAAAACATCTCAGATATGCCTCCAAGCATTTGTTCACCACTTCGAATTGGCCGTCCGTTGTGGATGGTAAGCGGAACTGAACTTCAAAGTTGTCCCTGAAACCTTGAAGATTTCTTCCCAAACTTCAAAGTCTACCTCGATCTGAGATGATGGACTTTGGGAACCCATGGAGTTTCACAATCTCCTTCATAAAAATTAGGGCCACCTCCTTAGCATTATAAAGGTGGGACAAGAGTAGAAAATGACTATACTTGGTCAATCGATCAACCACCACCAGGATACTATCAAACCCTTTTGCTCTCGGAAGTACACCAATGAAGTCCATCATCGAATCATCGAACACTTGAGATGGAATAGGTAAAGGTTGCAGCAGCCTTGTGGGCTTAAAGGCAGAATGTTTGTTGACTTGGCAGGTTGTGCAAGTTTTAACAAAATTCTGAACATCATGCTTGGTTCCTTCCCAATAGGCCACATTTGCCACCCGTTTGTAAGTCCAAAAAAATCCCGAATGACCCCCTCCTAGATTGGAATGAAATTCAACCAACAACTTACTAATAAACCGAGATCCCTTGGGTAAAACTAATCTCCCTTTGTAAAGTAAACAGCCACGGCGTAGTGAGTAATGTGGATGGTTGCTAGAGTCCACAAGAAGGTCCTGAATAATGTGTTGGAGCTTAGGGTCACATTGGGCTTCATTTGCCAAATCTTCATACTCATCAAACTGAATTATTGAAATTGAATTAATGGCTGGAGCTTCCTCTCTTTTGGACAGTGCGTCAGCCTCCTTGTTGGTGGTCCCCGGGCAATAGTGAATATCAAAGGAGAAACCCATCAGTTTGGACAACCATTTTTGCTGCTTCGGAGTTTTAACCCGCTGATCTCGGAGGAACTGTAAACTTCGTTGGTCAGTTTTGATGATGAACTTCCTATCCAACAAATATGGACTCCCTTTGTGTACTGCAAAGACAACAACCATTAACTCTTTTTCATACACTGATTTTTGTTTGGCTTGCGGAGAAAATGCCTTACTCAAGTAAGCTATAGGGCGTGAATGTTGGACTAAAACCGCACCAATACCGTGGCTTGATGCATCAATCTGAACCTCAAATGGGAGCTCAAAATTTGGGGCTGCTAGGACTGGGACAAAAGTCATGGATTCCTTGAGTTGTTCAAAGGCCTGTTGTGCCTCATGGTTCCAAGTAAAGGAGTCCTTTTTTAGTAACATGGTGAGTGGTTGTGCTATACTTCCATAACCTTTTAGGAACCTTCGGTAGGACCTCGTGAGACCCAAGAATCCTCTTAAACTCTTCACATTTGTTGGAGTGGGCCAAGAAACCGTGGCTTCAATTTTTTTAGGGTCGGCTTCTACCCCCTTTGCCGAGATCAAATGGCCTAAATATTCTAATTTCTGTTGCCCAAATAAAAATTTCTTCTTATTCACTACAAACTTGTTCTCCTCCAAAATCTTGAGAGCTTGTTCGAGGTGGGCTAAATGGGACTCCCAATCAGGGCTATATATGAGAATGTCGTCGAAGAAAACCAACACGAATTTCTAGAGGACAGGTTTAAAGATCACATTCATCAATGCCTGAAAGGTGGAGGGGGCATTTGTCAAACCGAAAGGCATCACAAGGAATTCATAGTGCCCCTCATGAGTTTTGAATGCCCTTTTTGGGAAGTCTTCCTCTTTAACTCTTATTTGGTGGTACCCCGACCTAAGGTCCGATTTAGAGAAAACGGTTGCTCCCGCTAATTCATCTAACAACTCTTCGATGGTGGGAATGGGAAATTTCTCCAGGATGGTTATTCCGTTGAGGGCCCTATAGTCTACACAGAACCTCCAATTCCCGTCTTTCTTCTTGACTAATAATACTGGGTTGGCAAAGGGGCTAGTACTTGGTTGTATGATCCCTACCGCCATCATCTCTTCTACCAACTTTTCTATCTCATTTTTTTTTGGAAGTAAGGGTATCTATAAGGTCTAAAGTTGGGTGGTTGGGCTCCTTCTTTAAAGACTATGACATGGTCGTGAGATCGTTTTGGGGGTAGTTTGAAGGGTTGATCAAACAGGTGGGTGTATTTGGCTAATACTTAGGTCACTCTAGGGTCTTCCTCCTCACCTCTCTGTTCTGATTCGCCTTCCATCAAGGTTCTGAAAACCGGACCGGACCGTTCGGTCAGACCGGTTCGATCGGGAGCCGACAGTATTTCCGGTTCGGTGACTTATAAAAACCGATATTTAGGGTTAAACCAGATTGAGCCGCGGTTGGACCGTCGGAATACTGCCGAGTCGAGGTCTAATCGCAGCTCAATCTCGCCGGATTCTGGCATTGTTCGACGGAGAAAACACCACCATTCGACGTGATGGCATCTCCACGACCAAACCCATCCATTTTCAGTGGCCGTCGTCCAGCCTTCGTCACTCGCCATCCACCTAAAGTTTACGCGACCGTCGGATTTCTTTTGTTGATTCTGGCGAGTTCCGGCGCCGATGGAACTCCTTAGCACCACCATCAGATTTGCCGGCACCTATACATCAAAAGCCCCATGATTCCAACTTCGATTGGCCGTCGATCGTCGCTACCGCCACCACTCACCAGTCCCTTCACGCGACGGGGGTGTTTTAGACAGATTTCAAACCTTAAGGGAGTATTATAGGGGTTTTTTTGATGAATTTCAAACCTTCAGGGACTACAATTGAATTTTATAGAAAACGGTCCAACCGACCGATCCAACCAGAAACCGGACCGTTGAACGGGTCATAGTTCGGTCCGATTTTCGGAACATTGCCTTCCATCGAACAACATTCTACCAAAAACCCTCCCCTTATGTTGCTAATAGACCGTAACATGGCTTTAAGAGATACTATTGATTTCACCAAAGAGCGGTCCCCCTGCCATCTTACTTTAGCACCATCCATCTCAAACTGCATTATCAAATTTTTCCAATTGGCACAAACATCGCCTAATGTACTCAACCACGTAAGTCCCAAAACAACATCAGCACCCCCTAAAGCAAATGGGAAAAAATCTTGTACAAGTCTAACCCCTTGCACTTCTAATTGTACTCTTTTACAAACTCCTTCACCATTCACCGTCACCCCATTACCTACCATAACCCCAAACACTCTCCCTTTTTCCACCAAAATTTCCAACCTCTTCACTAATTCATGTGAGATAAAGTTGTGGGAAGCCCCATTATCAACCAGGATCACCACATCCAATTTCCCAATTCGCCTCATAAGTTTCAGCGTTTTATCGAAGGTAAATCCAACTATGGAATTCATTGAAAGGGCTAAAGGGTTACCTTCTTGGGTGTGTTCCTCCTTGTCGTCCTAGGTGGGTTCACTTTTCTCAGAGTCATCATCCTCCCACGCTAATAGAATTTGCAAAGACTTGCTTTTACAATGGTGATTTGGGTCGAATTCTTCATCACACCTAAAACAGAGCCTTTGTTCCCTCTTATATTGAATATTAGCCTTTGAGAGGCGTTGAAAATTCTCCCTTCTAACACTCAAAGCCCCCGTCTCCATTGTTTTCTCTCTTCTATTAGGCAGTCGATTTGGGGTAGAATGAAATGAGTCTTGGTTTTTTTGTCGGGTTGGGCCACCAAGTGGGTCTGTTGACTTCTGGGTTGATGGATACTCTAGAGTAAGAGTCTCTTAACCCTTAGGCCTTAGTAAACTTTGGTCTGCATCTATCTAAAACCCAATTTTTTTCCTCCACCCTATCGGCCTACTCCATGATTTCATTAAGTGACTTTTGCCTCATCAAACGCAACTAAGCCATAATCTCCTCCTTAAGCCCATTGACAAATACACCCATTAACATTTCTTCACCCAACTCCTTCAACGGCGCCGTGTGAGCCTTGAAGTCTTCTTTGTACTCAATCACAGTGGCTATCTGCTTCAAAGCCACCAGAGCCTCATGCGTAGAGCCTTGGAACGACAGCCTGAATCTGGCGATTAGAGCCAATTTAAATTTCCTCTACAACCTGAATGGTTCTCGTGAATCAACCCATTGGTACCAATTCAGTGCTCTTCTGTAATACCCCGTACTTTTTTTTATGGAGTTTTATTTTGTGATTCTGGGGATAAAGTGTAATAATTTGAAAGTTTTGGGGAGTACAATGTAATAGCCGAAATAAGTGAAAATTTTTCAGATATTTTGATGAACAGTAACCATTCAATGAAAAGAAAAACAGGGAAGAAGAAGAAGAAGAAGAAGAAGAAGAAAAAAAAAGAGAGGAAAAGAGAGAAGGAAAAGGAGAGAAAGAAAAGAGAGAAAAGAGAGAAAGAAGAAGAAGAGAAGGAGAGGAAGAAGAAAAGAAAGAAGGGAGAGGAAGATGAAACCAAGAATAGAGAGAGAGAGAGAGGAGAGAAGAGACCGACAGAGGTGGCTGGAAAAGTAGCCACCGGCGAGCAAAACTCCGGTGATCGGAGAGTGGAGGAAGATCAAGCATATGGGAGGTGAGTAAAGGTTAAAATTTCCTTTTTTTTTTTATGAGCTTTAGTTCACTAGATTGTGTTGGTTATCATTGAGTGTAATAACATGAGATTACACTATAATAGGGAGATTGATTTTAATAATTTGGTGTGGGTAGAACATAGAGGTTGTTCCTAAACAAAAATGGGTTAAAGATATGATTTTGACACAAGGGTTTATTGTACAGAAATCTGACCATCTGGAACTACGAAAATTGTTTGTATGTTTTGGGTTTTTATTTGAAGCTGAATTTCGGATATACTGTTATAAACTTCTTGAGGAGTGTTTAGAAATTTATTTCACTCAGAAACTTGAAGGATTGAATTTTATATGGATTTTTGAAGTTGCCTTGTGAATTCTGGAATTTTCGTTTCCTGCGGAACATGTATTTTTGGAAAATGAATTGATGTATCTATTCTTATCAAAATTGAGTGATTTTAAATTCGAGTGAATCCTATATGTGTCTAGTTTAATTATGAAGAATTTCGTGAGGTTTGGATTAAGGGCTGAATTGTTATGAATTTTTCAAGTCAGTAACCCCAATTCTGGAAACAGGGGACAGATTTGAATGAGTTGAAAGAAAATTGTGTTTTAAATAGTTATTAATACAGAAAAAACAAAAAAAAATAAAGAAACAACTTATGTGTCTCTAGAATTCCCTGTTAAAATTATAGCTTAAAATGATAAATATAATTTTTAAGAAAAATCAGAGAGTGACCAATGTTCGTTTATGAGACAGTTTTGTTAAAGAAGAAGTTATGTTAATCTTTTGGGGTGTGAAGTGTCCAATGATTTTAATATTGAGGTGTTACCTTATGGAGGCTTATGTATGGAAGATTTATTGGATTTTGTATATAAGGCGGCAAGCGGGGGCATTATTAGAAGATTTCAATCATTTTTCGACTTAAGGGTAGAGCTTCAAACTGTGAGTAGAAAAATCTAAACCCGTAATTTTCTTTTTAACAAAGTTATCTTTAAATGCTCTTTTATACTTGTTGATTGCTTTTACATTGCCAAATATTTTTACATAATGAGCTTTATTGCATTGTTATTGTTGGAAATTGTTGATTGACATGAGAAAGATGGAATTTTGACATTTCGTGGCAATAGTTCGAAAAGAAAATGAGAATGTGTTGAAAATGTTAGATTTGAAAATATTTGAGAACTTGCATTTATATTTTTACGTTATATGAGATGTTATGAAATTATTATATTTTATGAGAAAAATGTTTTGAGAATAAGTATGAGATGATAGTGGGTTTCGAACCACCCTACGTAGTACCCAACCCCCTCATGATGTTGAATTGATTCTACACATGCGTATGAATTGATATTGCCGGCACAAGTGGGTCGAAGGCCTAAGTGAGGCAGATATCGCTTCATATGATTGATATTGTCGGCCTAAGTAGGTCGAAGGCCCGAGCGAGGCAGATATCGCTATACATGATTTGATTTGCCGACCCAAGTGGGTCGAAGGCTTGAGCGAGGCAAATATCGCTACATGGGATATGTTTTGCCGGCCTGAGTGATGCTTGGACTCACTGGGTCGAAAGCTTGCGTGGTGACCGATTCCGCTTAGCAAGATGGATTTAGTGGTTTAACCCGCGCGATGTTAGATCTTGCCAGGTTGGACGGATTTACCCCTGGGTACTAGACAGGTGAGAGTTTTCACATGTGATTGAGAGATGGTTTGAATATGTACATGTATGTATATCATTTATTTGAAAATGGAAACTTATAAATGTAAATGTTATCCGTATATGAACTGTTTCTTAGAAATGATGTTTTTAGAGAAACATAAGTATTGATTCGTTTACCATAATAGTGTTCAGAAAGAAGTCTTGCCATGAGAGATTTCAACATGTGTTATGAAATATGGCTTATATTATAAAATGTGTTTATGGAAATGAAATTTTATAAGCATGAGTGTTTTTATTGTATATTGAAATGTTTTATTACATACTAACTCATTCCCCACTCACTGAGCATTTCTAGCTCACCCCTCGTTTTCAAATGTTTTTCTTTCCCCCCACCAGATTAAGAAGGAGATCGTGCAGAGGAGTGAATTCCACACAAGGTTGGGCCACATGACTTTATTTCATCATATGTTTCATAGTTGTGTTTCATTTTCCGCTGCAAAGTTTATATTTCTTCATCATGTATTTATTTCATGTTTTGAATTGTAAAAGACATGGAAAAATCTGATACCATACGTTCATTTTGTAAAGCAAAAATTCAGTTGTATTTTGGTTATTTGCAAATGATGTTATATTTTTGGTGGTAAACGAAAAGGAGTGTTTATAAATGTTTTAGCTAGAAGAGTTTTATGATGTTTTAATTCATAAACAGGGTTTCATAGTTTTCCCACATGGCACGTCTCGGTCTCCTAAGTCTCATGGGTGCGCCCGGAGCCTATGGGATAGGTAGGGTCGGGGCGGGTCGTGTCATCTTCCCTCCATGCACACGGCGGCAGCTTCCATCATCTCCGATTCCTCATACCGATTTATGGAAAAATAGTGATCTGCTAGAAATGTCCAGCAAAGTGGATCATCTCCATTAAAAATGGGAAGTTCAAGCTTCCTGACTTTCTTTTCCTCTTTTCCTGTGTCACCACTCTTTCCCGGTCCCTGTTCTCGGTCACCACTGTCATTGTGATTCTTCGAGGATGATGAAGCCTTCTCCTTCTCTTGATAACGCTTTTCATCCATTTCTTCCCTCAACCTCATTAACTCTTGCATCTCTGTCATATATTCTTTAACACTTCCCAAATCAGTCTTCTTTGAGCTCATGTCTTCCTTCACTGATTTCATTTCTTTTTCCACATTATCCATTTTGTTCTCCATCTTTGATTTTACCATTCCCCAACCTGGCTCTGATACCAAGTTGATGGAAACCCCTTTCTATTGAATCAGACTCCACACAACCATACACAGGAACAGTGCACAATATAGAGAGAAGACGGAATTTAATGGAACCCAAATGGATATATTTCATATATGTATTCAGAATAACAATGGAATAGCAGTAAATAGAGACAAAATAAGGCGATAGAATATGGATCCTAGCACTTCGAGGAGCTAGGGACCTCATAACCAATTCCCAGAATTTACTCATTACCCACTCTCTCTCACATTCTTTTAGTTATATACATTTCATCTCAGCTAGACACGCATATATTTCTCTAACTACCTCCCTTAATCAATTCCCTTTCACACTCTTTACACCCCTACCCATAACGTCTTTTACACCCCGCTGCCCTTTAGTTTATTCCCCCCTTTATACTTGTAAACTTTGTGAATAGGAGGTCTAACAAATAAGTACACAATTTTTTTTTTTTTTTCCTAAGTTGCCCATTTCTTTTCCCTATATTATGTATGAAAAATGTTAGTTTACAATTTAATCTCACAACCTTCTTTAACAATTCTAACTTGTCAACAGATTGGCACTATCATGTTAGTTCTCATCACACCCAAAGCACTATGAGAAACAAATAGTCGTTCCTTTAAAAGGAAAACATTCCTTCATAAGGAATTTTTTTTTTTTAAGGAACACCGTTGTTCTTTGAGGAACAACCATGGTTGTTCCTTACCTTGTTTCTCTCTCGGGATTCTATCAATTCCCTTCTTCTTTTTCTTCTTCTTCTTGGAACAACCTTGTTCTTCAAGGAACAATATTGTTCCTTGAGGAACAACATTATTTCTTCATAGGGAACGGTCATTCCTTCTGTGAGAGACGACCATTCCTTTATAAGGAAAGATCGTTTCTTTGATTTAGTCAAAATCATTTTGTGTCTTGGGTGTGGTGGAATGGATGTGACAATGCTAACTCAGTTGTCATGTCGGGGTTGTAAGAGAAGTTTGTGAGAATGTGTTGTTAGCACAACATTACTTATTATGTATTAATCTTTTTTAGGAGGATGATGTTTGGATTATTGTAAATCATACCGTTCATACCCTTCCGCAAATTATTTTAAATGAATGTTCTCATAGAAATGGTCCAAGTGGATGCTATTTAATAATGCCAGTTTAGTTATTTGCAAGATTCATGTTGACAAAATTTGGGCATACATATTTTCGTTTCTTTTCTCATGTATATTGAGAACTAAAAAGGAATAGATCTTTCAAAGATATTTTTATGGAGGTTTAGCCAAATCCTAAACCCCCTGATAATTACTTTAAACCCCCTATCATTAGCTCTTACAATTTTTTTGGTTAGTTTTAATGGAAGCAAGGGTAAAGAGTAAAATGCACCTAAATTCTTATTATTACTAAGGTTTAATACCTTTTCACCCCCTAAAACTTGTAAGACTATCTAATATCCTAAAAAATCTCAAAACTACCACATAAACCCCAACAAATGTGGGAGTTGATTGAATTTAACCAAATACAATTACGAATGTCTTAGTTATATTTTGAACTTGACTAATTCACCTCAAAATTTCTTAACTCATTATTAAATAAAGAAAGGTAAAATAACTAATAAAAATTAAAAAAAAAAAACTTAAATAACACAAATCTTTAACCTAAAAACACAAATACTAAATAAAAAAAGATAGACCTAGGCAAGGCCTAATCCCAACCAGTCCCGGGAGTGGGCCTTGAAGGACTGGTCCCAAAATGGAATTGGTCCGCATCTCATGGGCCTGAGATGAGAAATATCAAGGCCCATACCGATTCCTAGGACTAGTCCTCGGCCCATAGGACCGGTCCTATGGGCCTGAAAAATTCCCAATACCCCCCAAATTTTTATATATTTAGGGGCTAACTCAAAATTATATGGGGGGTTTACATAATTTTTGAGGGGGTGATTTGTAAATTTTTTAATTAATTATTAAATAAAAAATTAAATATTTAAATATAAATGAATGGTTAATTGGTTATAAATTTAGGATGTTTTTAATTTAAACTTTAAAGAGATAATTTAATTTTAACATAAATATAATATTCACACAATCACACTTCACAAATAAACAATTAAATTAATTTACAATGTCAATATTTACATCGTTCAAATATGTGTTTCTGAAGAGGTCGAGTAGTTCGGGATCTTCAGGATGTTGTCGTAGTCTTCTGTCTGCATGAGTCCAATCCCGTAGACATGTTATGACTTCAACCATCTCATTGGTTAAAAAACATCTTCTACCTTCAACAATGCAACCACTAATTGAGAATGCTGACTCGGATGTAATTGTTGAAACTGGCACAGATAAAATGTCATGTGCTATTTAGGCTACAATGGGGAATCGACTTGCATTTTGGCTCCACCATTGAAACAGATCCATCTCACGTTTCTCCTTCTTCTTCATGTAGGACATGTCCATTTGTAGGTACTGATGCAACTCATTTGGTCCATGTCTGTACGAGTTGGAGCTGCTATTTTCACCATGTTCCATATATGTTCACATGCTCGATCCTATTCCTTGTTGATAAATGTCTTCATCAAGGTCCTGGTCGTCTCTGCTGACATTGGCCGTTCCTTTGTACCTAGTTTCATAAAAAGAAAAAAAAGCTTTCCAATTTTCTGTTAAATTCTATCAAAAAAGAACTGTAGTCATAATCTAAATGCTGGCCTATCTCAGTAATTATACATTTAAATATGTGTAATTTGAACCTAAGATCTACAATAAGACTTAATCCTATAAGAATGAAATATCTAACCAATATTTCCAGTATTTTTTTTTTTCCATTTTTAAAACAATGTCGCTTAAATCTTCATCATATTTATGTTTAGCAAAAGTTTAGAAATTTGAAGTAAAATATCTAACACTGCATTAGTAGTAGGATAATAAATACCACTTAATGTATTAGTGGAATCATAAAAAAAATTTAAGAAATGAATGAAAACATCACAAAGCGTCCAATCCAAATTGTTGACGACTTCGTCCGGATAGTTCTTCCAGTTGAGGAAATTTGTAATTTGTCTTGCGGTTGACATAGCTCTTTGTAACATCAAGTACGTGGAGTTCCAAAGAACAGACATATTCATACTTAACTTCTTTGGTCGAATTGGCGGCTCCTCTTGGAGACAATATTTTACATACTCAGTCCATCTTGTATTGCTACTGGTGATGAATCCGATAGTTGTGCACACCCTTTCAATCCTCGAATGTATAGCTTTTAAACCTACTTTAACAATCAAATTAATGATGTGGCAAGCACATCTCTAGTGAAAAAAATTTCCGTTACCATGCGGATCCAATCTCTTTTCAAATAAAGAAATTGTCGCGGTGTTGGCAACTGCATTATTAAGCGTTAGTGTCATAACTTTCTCAATTAATAAATAATCTTGCAAAACTTTAATAATTGTAAAATAAATTGTTTCAGCACTATGTTTAGCATTTAATGGCTTAAAACCTATCAATATTTTTTGTAAACGTCAACTATGATCTAGGTAATGTATTGTGACCCTAAAAAAATATGTTTTTGATCTAGCAGCCCATATGTCTGAAGTAAGTGTGATAGATATATTCCTAAAATTTTTAAATTTTATTTTAAGTTGATCTCTTATTTTATTATAAAGTTTTAGTATGTCCCTTCTACTTGTACCTCTACTAACAGGGCTATATGCTGGACAAAAAACATCTTTAATCAATTTAACAAAATAATGATTTTCAGATAAAAAAAGAGGAGAGTCCGTAGTAACTATGTATCTTGCCATTGATTCTCGTGCTTTGAGTGCATTGTATTACCAGGTTGAGAAAGTTGAGGATTGTGGATTAAAATTAAGTTGAGTTTAATTTGCCTACCTAGTGCGGTTGAAATTGAATCGGAACCTCCAGGCTGCGCCATAAATTAGGGATGCTTCTTTTCCAAGTGCCTCCACATCATCAAAGTCTCGTGCTTAACGCCGATAACTGTTGTACAAAAATTACATACCCCGCACGTTTATTCCCCTTCCCCATTTGGCTTTGCCTATTTTGATTTGGTGAAGTATTGTCATACCCTAGAACATGGCTCTCTTTAACGGTCTTGCCAGGCCTGTGGTGTTGCAACTTGCTTGTGTTTGGCTGCACGCAATCCCGACCATTTCTGGTTGTGGAATTGCTGCCTCTGGAAAAGGAGAAAATCGATTGAACCCTTCCATTTCTTCGGTGGATGATACGTAAAACTTATTTACGGATGATCCTTCGAATGCATAATTTCGGGAATCCATTTTGAATTTATGATAAAATAATAAATAACTAAGATGGAAGAAATTGAATAATATAAATAATAATATGAATAATAGATGAAATTGAAAAATTGAAGAAATTTAATAATATGAATAATAAATGAATAAATATAGATATAAATTGAAGAGAGTTTGAGAATTGGAGTAGAGAGACTGAGAGTTGTGAGTTGTAAAGAAAATGGAGGTTTGGGGGGACAGTGAAAAAAAAAAAAAAACTTTCCCCCCATGACCGTTGGTTGCTTAACGGTTAGCTGACCGTTGGCTCATGGTCAACCGACTGTTGAGTAGCTGTAGCCAATGGTCGGATTTTATAATTTTTTTTTGAAAAATATCATCTTAGCCTCTATATTTATTGTCCATTTTATAAAAAAAACAGGGTTTTTTTTTTTTTAATATATATATATATTTGCTAGGGTTTTTTTTTGAAATAATTGGGAAGGGTTTGGGCATCGGCCTTGGAGGAGGGACCAACCCAAGGACTAGTCCCTCCTTTGGGCTAGTCTGGGTATGGGCTCTAGCCTTATAGGACCGGTCCTTGGGAGGACCGTTCCTCGGTTCTATTTTTTGGGTGGGTTTTTTGGGCCCAAGCCCAAATTCCCACCTCTAAAAAAAATTAATTTGTTTTTTTAAAGATTTTGAAAAATTAAGAATACTTTAAAAAAAAAAAAAAAAAACAAAAAGCTAAAAATACAAACCTAACCCTTGTGTATCTAACATTTTTTTTGTAGTGAGTACCTGCCGGTTTCAAAAATGTCAACCATCAAATTTATCAACAATTTCATCAATTTAACCTTTAAAAAATATATATTAACTTCTCAACATTTTTGACCAATTTTGGATGCTAGATTGAACGAATTTGGGTGAATAATAAAAAAAAAAGAATTCCTTACAAACTTAAACAAAATAACCTAACAATCCATAAAAAATAAGGTTTAGGGTCACATTTTCAGAACAAAATAACCCTTTAAATTCTATACTACATACAATTTTAGATTCTTAAATTTTGGATATTTTGAAGTCATGCATATAAGATGAGCCTTAATAATTATAAAGGAACGTATTGAGTTGTAAAAACATAATAAATTAGAGTTAAATTTGACATGTTTGATCAATCGTATTCATTACATTTACCTTTTAAAAACATAATAAATTAGGGTTAAATTTGACATGTTTGATCGATCATACTCATTACATTCAACTTTTAAAAGCGTAATAAACAAAGTTTAAATTTGACATGTTTGATTGATCGTACTCACTACATTCATATTCTAAAAACATAATTAATTAGGGTTAAATATAACATGTTTGATCGATTGTACATATTCATCTTCTTGAATGCCCAATCAAACTTACTATATCAGAATACTTAATTTTTTATATGCGAAAATCAGAATACAAAGCAACTCTCTTTAAATAAAGAATTGTCAAGATGCAAAAAATTAAAAAGATAAATTTAACAGAATCAAGGGTAAAGAGTAAAATGCACCTAAATTATTATTATTATTATTATTATTATTATTAAGGGTTAATAACTTTACGCCCCCTAAAACTTGTAAAACTAGTAACATCCTAAAAATTCTCAAAACAACCACATAAACCCCAACAAATGTAAGAGTTGATTGAATTTGACCAAATACAATTACCAATACTCTAATTGTATTTTGAACTTGACTAATTCACTTTAAAATTTATTAACAACTCATTTTTAAATAAAGAAAGGTAAAATAACTAATAATTTAAAAAAAAAAAAAACTTAAATAACACAATCCTTAACCTAAAAACACAAATACTAAATAAAAAAGGATTAAAAAAAACTTTTAAAAATTTTGGAAAAGTAACAATACTTTTAAAAAATACAAAAACCTAAAAAAAAAAATCCAAAAAAATATTTGCCAAGTTCAAGTTTTTATTTTTTTTTATTTTTTTTATTTGTATTAATTTATTGAATTTTTACAAAGTAAGTCTTTTAATTCTTAGATCAATTTATTTTGAATCTTTTTCATATATTTCTTATTTTTTTTCATTGCTCTAAATTTCTTTTCCATTTTTGGACTTTTTATTTTTTTTTTATTTTATAGTTTTTAGTTTCTTTTCTATTTTCTTATTAAAATTTGTGATATTTTACATAATTTAATAATTTTTTAAACCTAACATGGCTGTTAGGGGTTGCTAGATATGAAGTGAAAGTAAGGGGGTGGGTTGCAATTGCCAATTGATGGGCATAGCAGATGAGGGCATTCCAAAACAATAATACTATATGTACAAACAAATCTTACAAAGATTTGTGTACAAACTGATGTGGCATAAAATGAATGGATGAGTGGAATATAAAAAGTCAAACTCATTATATTCACTCTTCCATTTATTTTGTGTCACATCAGTTTGTATACAAATCTTTGTAAGACTTGTTTGTACGTGTAGCATTACTCATTCTAAAATTGTATGTAGTATAGTAAAAGCAAATTTCCTTACAAACTTAAACAAAATAACCTAACAGTCCATAAAAAATAAGGTTTAGGGTCACATTTCTGAAACAAAATAACCCTTTAGATTCTATACTACACACAATTTTAGATTTTTAAATTTTGGATATTTTGAAATCATGCATATAAGATGAGCCTTACTAATTATACAGGAATGTATCAAGTTGTAAAAACATAATAAATTATAGTTAAATTTGATATGTTTGATCGATTGTATTAATTACTTTCACCTTTTAAAAACATAATAAATTAGGCTTAAATTTGACATATTTAATCGATTGCACTCATTACATTCAACTTTTAAAAACATAATAAATTAAGATTAAATTTGATATGTTTGATCGATCATACTTATTACATTGACCTTTTGAAAACATAATAAAGTAGGGTTAAATTTGACATGTTTGATCGATCGAACTCACTACATTCATGGTGTAAAAACATAATAAATTAGTGTTGAATATAATATGTTTGATCGACTGTACACATTCATCTTCTTGAATATCCAATCAAACTTACTATATCAGAAAATTTAATTTTTTTTATATGTGAATATTAGAATGCAAAGCAATGCAAAAAAATTAAAAAGATAAATTCAGCTTCTTTTTTTTTTTTAATAAGTGAAATGCAAGGTAAGCCCTAGTAAATATAAGGTTGCTGAGTCCTAAAATATAAAATATAAAATGATGCATTTGACATATGTATAAAATGTATGATATTTTTGAATTATGTATGCGTATTTGGAAGTAATGCATATAAGGTAAGGCTTGGTAGTTGGTAAATAAAGAGTTTTTCATTAAGATATATTTGGTAAGTTGAATGGGAATGGATTGTATCGAATTTTTCATATTTGGAAGTTAAAGCATATAAGGCAAGCCTTATTAATGGAGAATGACAGAATTTTGTGTATAAATAGAAGCCTCCATAACCAGAAGCAGAGCATGTTTTAGATTGAGAATTCATTCTATGTTTCAATCACTGTGTAATGCTTATGGGATTCAGGTGGGGATTTAATTTCCTATTTGATCCCACAAGCATTACACAATGCTTAGACATAGACATATAAATATCAAAAGTTAGTGAGGATTGAAAATTCTTTGTTTCAATCACTTTGCAATTTTTGTGGGTATCAGGTGGGATTTATTTATGTTTCTTTTCCTTCTTGATCCCGCAAGCATTGCACAGTGCTTAAACGTAGATACATAGATATAAATTATCTAAGGTGGGACTCTTTTCTATTTTTACATTCATTTTTTTTTTTTTTTTTTTTTTTATCCTAAGTTTTAATGGTTAGTTTCAACAGAATGTAAAGAGTAAAATGTACCTAAATTTTTATTATTACTAAACGTTAATACCTTGACACCCCCTAAAACTTGTAAAACTAATTAATATCCTAAAAAATCTCAAAACTAGGACATAAACCCCAACAAACGTGGGAGTTGATTGAGTTTGACCAAAAACATTTACGAATAACCTAATTATATTTTGCACTTGACTAATTCACCTTAAAATTTATCATCAACTCATTTTTAAATAAAGAAAGGTAAAATAACTAATAAAAATTAAATAAAAAAGAATAAAAACTAAACTTTTAAATATTTTGTAAAATTAAGAATACTATAAAAAAAAAATGGCTTAATTACATTAGAAGGTACCGAATTATCACATTTTTCCTATTGAAGGTACCAAACTGTTTTTTTTCCTGTTGAAGATACTAAACAATCAATTTTTTCTATTGAAGGTACCGAGCTTGTATATCGTTAAACATTTTAGAGATTGACCTCTAACACTGTTAAAAATAAATGACATGGATTTTTTTTTTTTAATTCTAAAACGTGTATGTGGAAATTTATGAGGGTTGACGTGTACATGTAACGTCGACGTGGACTTTTTTAGGGTTGATGCGTACATTTTCATATTTTAAATTCTTCAAATTTACCCCTTTCTCCAATTTTAATTTGACAATAAGCACAAAATGCACTCAAAATAACTAACACCACCCAGAACAAAAATATTAAAATAAAAAAATGCACCTAATAATTTCATAAATGCGTCAAAAGAGGACCTCGAACTCTGTTAGGCTATGAAAGATAAAAGTCGTCTTTTCAATTTTTTGTCTAATTTTTTATTATTATTTATCTTCTTTTCTCTTTTCTTCCCCTCCATTTCTTTCTTCTTTCTCATTCACTCTACTTCCACACTTATTCCCTTTCTGCAATCCTCTTTTCATTTTCATTTTCTATACCGGTGAATCTAATCAAAACTCTAACACAAACCAAATCAGAACATAATCAAAATACAAATCAAACCCTACATCTAACACACAATCACAAATCAAGCAAAAATCAAATTGGGTACCAAAAAATACCCAAAAACAAACCCAAATCTTGAACCATGAAGAAATCCAAATCTTAAACCATGAGTGGTGGAAGAAGAAGAAGTGGTCGAGATGGAAAGAAATAGGGAAAACAAAAACGGAAAAAAAAGAAGAGGCTGGATGGAAGAAAATAAAGAAGAAGTAGTGGAAGTGGAAAGACAAAGAGAAGAAAATAAGGGAAAGGCTCCCCCCCCCCCAAAAAAAAAAGAGATAAGTTTTCTTTCTAGATAGGTTTTATTTATTCTGAGTGGCTTTGTGGGTTTTATTGAAATAATTAAAAAAGGGTTAATTTGAGATTTTCTAGATTATAAATGTCTAAGTCAGTTTTAATCGTCACGTCAAAATGTCTAGTCAACACACTAAAATTGCCATGTCAGAGATTTTTGATAGAAAAAATGTCATGTCATCAATATTTATCGTCGTAAGAAAAAATATGAAAGTTTGGTATCTTCAATAGGAAAAATTAAAGTTTGGTATCTTTAATAGAAATAATTGATAGTTTGGTACCTTCAACCGGAAAAAAAAAAGTTCATTCAATAGGAAAAAAGTGATAGTTTGGTACCTTCTGATATAATTAAGTCTAGAAAAAGTTCACAAAAACCTAAAATAAATAAGCTAAAACCTAAATATATAATATTTGCCAAGTTCAAAATTTTTATTTTTTTTATTTGTATTAATTTTTTGAATTTTTACAAAGTAAGTCTTTTAATTCTTAGATCATTTTATTTTTAGTCTTTTTCATATATTTCTTATTTTCATTATTCTTTTTTTTTTTTTTCATTTGTTTTCATTTTTTGGAACTTTTTTTTATAGATTTTTTTTATCTTTTTAGTTTCTTTTCTACTTTCTTATTAAAATTTTGTGATATTTTACATAATTTAATAATTTTTTAAACCTAACATGGGTGTTAGGGGCTGCTAGATATGAAGTGAAAGTAAGGGGGTGGGTTGCAATTGATGGGCATAGCAAATGAGGGCATTAAGGTCATTTACCCTTCTATGGTTAGAAGTAGGGGTGTTAGCCGAGTTGAGCCAGTCGCCGTCGAACAGCTCAGCTCAGTAAGTGAGTCGAGTTCAAACAACCAAAAGCTCAGCTCGCTAGGCTCACGAGCTATGGTTGGTAAATGTAATTAAATATGAAAAGACAAACCCACCATATCTCTTCAGCTTGCACTTTCTAGTTGCACATTTATTAAAAAAAATTATTTAATATAAAAATCCTCTATCCATAATTGCACTTTTGTCCTTTTCTATCTTCTTCGTCTTCCATTCCTTTATCAATTTTGCAGATCCAACACCAAACCAAATCATACCTTTAATCTTCCATTTATATTTTTTCATCCTCCTTTCTATCTTCTTCATTTTCCATTTCTTTATCAATTTTGTAGATCTAATACCATCAAAGCTGATCTTCTTCTCCTTTTCAATTACGCAACCATTTTCGCCTTTTTCGCTTCAATTTTTTATTTTTTTGATACCCTTGGTTGATTTTGTGTTTTCTAATCTAGGTTTGTTGCAATATGCTTGAGCTTTTGTTGATTTGAGTTTTTGTAATCTAATGAAAATGCAAGACTAAGATGCTCTAAAGCTCGCTTTTTCCACTTCAATTTTTAATTTTTTTTAATTTTTTTATTATATACTTGTTGATGCAGAATTCTGCACCAACTAGCGTGATCCAATCGACTTTGCCGGGATCGAAATTGATGTGTGCGTGATTAGTGAAAATCAGCGATTAATATGAATGAAATGAACTAAGAATAAAGAGATTTTTAAAGTGGTTCGGCCAGGTTAACAACCTACGTCCACTGTGTTTTTGTATTTGATGTGAGAGCTTATAATGTAATTTTTAACTGAAATTCGTAACCCCCTCCTCATTGTTTGAGAGGGCATATATACAAGGTTGATACAAAGAAAAAAACAAAATTTAGGGGATTACAACTTATTCGAATCATAATTCTGATATCCTCGCGATTGGGCGCTATGATTGCGCAGTGATCACCGTTGATCCAGTCTTTCCCGTAATATCTGGGATCTGAAGTAATCTAGGGATTGATTGAATAATTCCTTGAATTGTTCGTGACTAGCTTGTGTTGGGTCGAGCTATAGCTCGATGAGCTTATGCTGGGTTGATCAATCATAGTTGCCGAGCTCATTTTGGGTCGAGCTATATCCTCGAGTTGGCCCGAGCTTGGCAGAAAAATCGCACACAACATCTACCCCCTAGTGTTAGATGCTCATTTCAGGCTTTGAAGACTATTGCTTGATCTGATGCCAAGCTCGACTTCAACAATGAGTCTTCGAGTGTGTGTCCAATCGAGCCCTCGTGATCAACCTTGTGCTTGGCCGACGTACCTTACACTTGGATCTTTATTCCTCATGGTACCTGTCAAAACTCAGGATATGAACAGTTAGGGCATACAGGTAGTTTTTGCGTGGTCATGTCGCATTAAATGCGGCGGCCTTTGTCAGTTACGTTTCCTCGCGCGTGGGCGATGTCAGCTGTTCACACGCAAGTTAAGGTGACGTGCTGCGATGGTTATCATTATAGCAATCTGACGGTTTGTCACTCCTTGCGGATGGTTGACACATGGCCACGCCTACGGGTTGAGATTGCTTGATGAATGAAGGGTCAGGATTGACTGCAAGTCGACGGCCACGATTAAACCCCTGCCCCTTTGTCTCCTATGCAAACCACTATAAAAGGTAGCGAAAAACCTCAAAATAGTCACCCTGAAAGTTATTCTGACTCTGGTTCTCCTTTGCTGTTATTCTTACGTCGTCACGGTGATCTGTCTCACGAGTTCCCAACACTTTTCTTACTCTGGTAAGGCTCTTTTCCTTATTTTCTTCTGTTTTTCTGATTTTTGAGTCAAATGGTGGCTACTGTCGTGGCCACATTGGATGTTTTAAGATTTTAGTAGGGTTTTTGGTTGTGTTTCTGGCGGTCTCAGGCTTTAAAGGGGTTTAACGTGGTGGTCGCTGATATCCTAGGTAAGTCGCGTCCTTTTGTTGTATTACGGGAGCTATCTCGGGTGCCTAAAATAGAAGTGAGTGTGGAATGGTCGTCAATTTGTTCAAGCTTTAACACATGTTCGCTTCTTTTTTCAGGTACCCAAAAGCGAGCTACATCCATGTCTTCCTCTAGTAGTCGTACCATTGACCGAATGTTCGATTCACCGGCAGGCTTGGTGCCCTAGGGGATGTGTCCCTCGAGGTCTTTAAAGAATTCGCTGCTCAAAGCTCAGACCCTGACGCTGCGGGCTTGTCCGATCATGCTTTGATTCAGTTGGCTCACTCCTCGCTGTCTCCAGCCTATAGGCTACGAAGAGAACCACAATCATCGATCACCCTCGGGAATCTTGAACGCATAAGAGTGGTCTACGCGCCGCAACTTAACTTGATGGTTCTAGAGGGATATTCTTGGAAGAACCCCCTACATGGATGGGTAACCACCTCTAAGACTCTCCTTAGGTGTGGGGTATCCATTCCCCCGCACTACTTCATCGATAACGTGTTGAGGCGATTTGGCATTGTTCCTTTTCAACTGAAGGCCAATTCTTACGTGATCATTATCGTGATGTGCATCGCGTACATGATCGTTGACTTAGGCGAGCTGTCCGTCGAAGAGCTCGTCCACTTGTACAGGCTCAGAAAAGGGTAAGACCAGATGTACTACCTTTCCAAAGTGAGGAGAGTATATTTCAACGGGTTAGTCGACGTTCCAAAGAAAGTTCCACACTAGGATTCTCAATTCTTTTTTTACGAAGACCGAAGACCGATGTCTTCTCTATGGAAGCGAGTAAGGCTCGAGCTTCCCGTGTACGTACGAGGATTGTTCTCAAGCTCTACATTCTAACTGATTGTCCTGTCTTGTTTTTGCAGTTAATGTCGAGCAAAGTTATCTTCTAACTGCGAGCTTACAGAGGCTGCAGTGTTTTAGCAATCTTCCGGACAATCTGCGCAACGTTAATGAGCTTCTTACGCTTCCTCACCTGAAAGCGTACGGCTTTTGTCAGGTCGAGGCCAATTTTCTAGCGCTTTTGGAGAAAGGTTAAGCTGTTACTTACTCGCACTTGCTTTCTTGCGCAAATAGATTGCTAACTCGTTTGCCTTTTTCCTTGTAGAAATGTGAGCCGAAAAAAAAAAAACGACTGCCTCTGCAGCCGTCATGAAGGCTTCGACTGCTTTGGGGAGGAAGCAGCCCACAAACATTGCCAGCTCAAAGCGTGCCGGTGGCAAGCTTGGGGGAAGCCTAAGCACGAAGAAGCCCACGACCACCACTAAGGTAGTTGGCAGGAAAAGTGTTACGGAACTCTAAAAGGGGCCAACAAAGAAGACATTCAACCCAACTGGAGGCTCGAGAAAAAATAAAGCACTCGAGCAGCAAATTGGCTCAGGCAAAGAGGTCGCCACGCAAGCCGGCAACCTTTGAAAAGAAGCGGTCAAAGGGTTGGCCAAGAAGAAGTTCGCTCCTACTGGTGAGGCAAGTGCTTCTAGGGGGAGTAGACCTAGCTTGTCTCAACCAAAGAGTAAGGAGACAGACAAAGCGGCCCAAGCTGTGGTTGATAGGCTGATCGACCAACTCCCCTACCATATCGGTGTTGGGGTCAAGGTGGTCAGGGATTGTGTCACCTTATGAACATTTGCGACCGTCAAAGACTTGTCTCTCTCCCAGATGTTGGCTTTAACCTACAGCTACGTGGCGAAGGTACCGGTAGTTCGCGCCCCCCTTTTTTTTTGCATGTTATTCTTGCTTCGTGCTGACTCCTCATCTCCTCTTTTCAGGTTTCCATGGCAAGCAGACTTTTGTACGAGGAATGCAACGACACTTTAGAGGCGACCACCAAAAATGGTAGGATGCGAAGATAGTGAAGGAGGACGCTTTGGCTAGGGCCAAGTTAAGGAGAAGGAGAAGGAGAAGAAGGCCAAGCATGCTGAGCTCGAGCAGCTCAAGGGAAATCGCAACCTTTTCTGTCAAGGAAAAGGAATTCCTTGACAAGCTAATAGCGAACGAGGCTGCCCGAGCTAAGATGGAAGCTAAGGCAGCAGAGATTGCGGAGACTTTGGCACAGCAGCGAGGTGCCAACAACAAACTAAACTCTAAGCTATCCTTGGCTTAGAAAGCTGCCGCGAGCTAGGAGGCCAAGTCCAAACAGTCTTTGCTTGCCCTTGGCTGGGAAGTGGTAGGTCGGTAAGAGGCCGAAGTTGAGGCTAGACAGCTCAGGCTTCGGATTGATGAGCTGAACGAGGCAATTACTACTCGGGCCTAGGAAACATCCGTCTTCCTTATTTAAAAATTGTGGGAAGCCCATCCTTCAATTAACTTCTCTTTCCTTGCCCGAACTTATCAGAAGGAAGTGGAAATGATGAAGGTCGAAGCTCGGGGGAGACCTATGTTTACTCGGATGAGTCTGAGAAAGAGGGTGAGGACCAAGAGGAAGCCGAAGGAGGCGAGAAGGAGGTCAAGCCCCAACTCTAGGTCAAGGATCCAACTCCCCTGAACATGATTCCACCAGGTGAGGTTCCTGACCTTGGAGAGGAAGTCACCGTTCCTCATGTTGATGAGCCATCTCTTCCTCTTGGTGACGACCTTCCTAGACAGGTTGAGGATGAAGCTCCTGCTTCCCCACCCACCTGAAAAGTAATTTTTTTTTTTTTTTTTTTTGGCTTTGTAATTAAACTTAATCAATGAGTGAAACTTTTATCGTTCCCATGTCGAGCAATATTTATTATACTTTTACGAAGTCGATTTGTCGTCCTAGTAGGACTTGTAACACTAAAATCTGAATTTGCTTAAAGTTACGCGTAGCTCGCTTCTTAATAAGCTTTTTCAGATTTGTACAAGGAAATCTTATGCGCCGTTCAACTTTGATTTCAGACCTTATTGGCCTTTTCAAGTTTTTTGGACGCCGACTTAAGGCCAATTTCCTTCGACATGTTTATCCTTGAAATTAATTTCAAGTTTAACTTCGTCGATTTGTGGGTGTTTCACCCCAAAGAGTTGGATTTTGGCGTGGCTCTTGACTTCGAGTTTTTTTAGAATATCATCGCTTAGGTCGCGATTTAGTAAAATGCTAATGATCTTAAGATGTTTACAATGAATCATAGAAAATAATGAATAATACCTCATTTATTGATCAAGTATTTTGGCCGTGAATGGCCTTACAACGAACGTGAATGCAAAACATAAGAACAAGTGAAACCCGAGCTACGTATTGGTAATACCTTCACAAGTGCTTGGCGTTCCAAGCTCGCATTATTGCTTCACCATTGAGGCATTCCAGGTGAAAGGATCCTGGTGTGAGCTTTTCGGATATCTTGAAGGGACCCTCCCATTTAGGCCCAAGTGCCCCAAAGCTCGGGTTTTGAGTACCTTAGACGACCTTTCTGAGGACCAAATCGCCCACTTGAAGGTCTCTATTTTTTACCTTGGTATTTAAGTATTGCTTGGCCCCCTGTTGATACGAGGCGAGCCTCAACTAAGATTTGGCCTGATGTTCTTCGATCAAGTCTAGCCTCAGGCGAAGAAGGTCTTCGTTTGCTCCTTCGTCAAAGGCTTCTATTCGGAACAAACTAATTCCTACTTCAACTGGGACCATCGCCTCACATCTATAAGATAAAGAAAATAAGGTTTCGCCTGTCGAGCTCCTGGCAATTGTTCTGTAGGACCATAAAGCTTCTGGCAACTCATTAGTCCATCTCCTTTTAAGGTCGTCGAGCTTCTTCTTTATGGTGTGCTTGATTACTTTGTTCATAGCCTCTACTTGTCCATTGGCTTGAGGCCGATAGACGGCAGTGAAACTCTTCTTGATGCCAAGCCACTCGCATAAGGTCCTGAAATCTTCACTATCGAATTGTTTCCCATTGTCGATTATTATTGTGTGAGGAATCCCAAACCGATAAATTATGTTCTTATAGACAAAATCCTTCAGCCTGTTCAGCGTTATTATTGCCAGTGGTTTGGCTTTTGCCCATTTAGTGAAATAATACATGGAGACTACTGCGAATTTAACGCCCTATTTTCCCTGAGGCAATGGGTCGATGAGGTCGATGCCCTAGATCGCGAATGGCCATGAGCTTGTCAGAGTGGTCAATTCTTGCGGTGGAGCCTGATAGCGGATTTTGATACCAACAAGTACAGTAGTAGCTGCTCGCCCTGGATGGGTTTTGATAGTAGGGGAGGCTGTCTGAGGTATTTCTTTAGCTCTTGGAAGGCCTTTTTGCACTCCTCTATCTATTTGAAACCCTTCTTCCCTTTCAAGGTCTCAAAAAATGGTAAACACCTGTCCATGGCTCGAGAAACGAACCTGCTGAGCGCGGCCACACGTCCAATCAGACTCTGTACTTGCTTTATGCCAGTCGGGCTTTTCATGTCAAGCAGGGGTTGAATCTTGTCAGGGTTAGCTTTTATACCCCGTTGGCTCACGAGGAAGCCTAGGAATTTCCAGAGCTTACCCCGAAAGCACATTTTAGCGGATTGAGCTTCATTTGATACTTTCTAAGGATGTTGAACATTTCCCCCCAAATGCTTAATGTGACTTTCGATGACCTTTGACTTGACGAGCATGTCGTCGATGTATTCTTCCATGGATCGACCGATTTGGTTGGCGAACATTTTGTTCACCAAGCGTTGGTAGGTTGCCCCAGCGTTCTTAAGGCCAAACGGTATAACCCTGTAACAATAGATTCCACAGTCAGTAATAAAAGAAGTATGTTCTTCATCGGGCTGGTATATTGGGATCTGGTTTTATCCCGAGTATGCATCCATAAAGTTCAATATCGTATTTCCCTTTATTGCATCTACTAGTTGGTCGATCCATGGTAGCGAAAAACTGTCTTTTGGACAGGCCTTGTTCAGATCCATGAAGTCGACGTAAGTCCACCACTTGCCATTCGACTTCTTGACTAGGACTGGATTATCGAGTTAGTCAGGGTACTTGACTTCCCTGATGAAGTTGATTTCCAGGAGTTTTTCAACTTTATCATTGACCGCTTGAGAGTGTTCTGCATCCATGGCCCTTCTTTTCTGCCTTATGGGCCAAGCTTGTGGGTCGAGGTTCAACTTATAACACATTACCTCGGAGCTGATCCCAACCATATCCACGTGCACCCATACGAATACGTCGAGGTTCCTCTTCAGGAACCCGACCAGATTATCGACCATTTCTCTAGTTAAGTTGCTGCCGATTTTCAGCACGCGAGTTTGATCTTCCTCGCTAACACTTATTTCTAGCAACTCTTTGGTCGATCCCACTGTGAGCTTTTCTTTATGGATGCGAGGTCTATAGTGTCCTCTAGCGGCCCGAGGTTTGGCTTGGATTCTGCGATGATCATTGTCTTTGGGTGCAGCCATTTCTGTGCCGCATTTATAGCCTAATTACAGCACTCTCGAGATTCCTTGGTGTAGCTCCTGATTGTCGCGACTCCCCTAAAAGTCAGAAAACTCATCGCTTGGCAGCGCACCAATGTGATTGTGCTTAAATTATCCAAGATTGGCCTTCCAAAGATGACGTTATATGTGGTCGGGCAGTCCACCACTAAGAATTCAGCCATCACTGTTTTGACCTTTGGTTCTGCCCCCAGAGTTACAAGAAGGTTGATAGTACCTTTGGGAACCAAGCTATCCTCGGTGAACCCATAGAGTGGCGAGGGGCACGCTTGCAGGTTCCTTTCTATGAATCTCATTCCTCGGAACGCTCCCAAGAGTATAATGTTTGTCGCGCTCCTGTTGTCAACCATAACCCTTAACACTCTTGCATTGCTGATCCTGGCCACGATTACAATCGCGTCATGATTATGACGTGGGGATGTTTCGCACTCGTCAACTGTGAACCCCACTACCTCGCTTTCTTGTTTGGGCCGCTTAGGTGGCTTTCTCTCGCAGCTTATTATTCAGGGGACCGAGTTTGTCCTCGCTTCCCGAGCATACTGCTCGCAAGCTTGTCTCTAACTCCTTACTATGTCGGGCTCTCCGTAGATCATATTCGTGAAGACTTCGTTGGGATTTGGTTGAGCTTGCTGAGCTAGAACCTGAAACTGTCCTGGGGCTTGACTACTTTGCTCGCCAGAGTTTTCGCGAGCCAATTCTGCCTTAACAAATTCTTTCAGGTGGCCTCTTCTAATCAGGTTTTTGATGGCGTCTTTCAGGGCTCGGCAATCATTCATGTTGTGCCCGACATCTCTGTGGTATCGACAATATTTTTACCAGCCTCTTCTGCCTGGAGCCCTCTTCATCCTTTCTAGAGTTGGCAATCTCTTCACCTCTCGAGACACTTTGTAGATGTAGGCGATGTCTTGAGTGAGGGGGTGTATTCTGCATACCGTGGGAAAGGTTTCCTGTCACCGCGGTTATCTATCCTTTGTTTCTTCTGGGACTTATTGCGATCCCTGTCATTGTGATCTTGACCCCAATGCTTATTTGAGGGGCGATCTTTTCTCCTGTCCAGGACCCCCCGCGTTGAGCTTCTGGCTAGTGCTGCCAGCAAACTCTCTACTCGCTGGTATTTCATGGCCATCTGGTAGAATTTGGCCAGGCTCATATGTTCTTCACTCTGAAGCTTTTTCCACAGCTCCATGTTAAGTTTGATCCCTACGATTAGTAAAGTTCGAATGGATTCTTCGGGGGCGTCAACGACTTTTGCCTGCTCGTTCTAGAACCTCGTTAAATACGAGGTCAGTGATTCGTCTTGCTTTTGGCGAATGTTGCTCAAGTAGCTAAGTGGCATCACAAACTGCCTCCTCACCTGAAATTGCTGTAAGTACAGCGAGGAGAATTGTTGCCAAGAGTAGATAGAGTTTGCCTGGAGCCTTTTGTACCACCTCTTGGCATCTCTGACTAATGTGACTGCGAAGTACCGGCATTTCGCTAAGTCACTAACCTGGTGTAGCTCCATTAGGTCATTGAAGTTGTCGAGGTGGTTTTTGAGGTCCCCTTTCCCATTGAACTTGCTTTCCGGTGCCCTGAACCCTTATGGGAGTGGGGCCTGACGAACTTCCTCCGTAAAGAAGGAACTTATTACTTCCTCCGCCTAGTTATTCTAGAGAGCTTTTAGATCATCAAGCATCCTCTACATGCGATCTAAGTCTTCATTTTGGTTGCCCTAGCTGGCTCTATTAAGCCTTATCTCGAGGAAATAAGTCTGCAAGTTTGTTGCTTGCGAAGCTCCTCCGGTGTGCGCATTGATGCGCGAGGTCGAGTCATGATGGCTGGGTTGATATGTGCTATCATGCTCGTCAATGCGTTGCTCGTAACGTTGGTCATAACCAGAACATCGGTCATTACCGGATTGACGCACATGACTCACTTCGCTAGCCTATGAAGATCGATCTTGCCTTGGGCATGAGTTAAAACCAGTATGCTGACGCTCGGGATACCATCGAGCTTCTCGGTGGTATCCGTCGCCTTTGCTTTCCCTTAGAGGCTGCTTCCCTGGCCACCTCCCGGAGTTTGTTTGCCCGCGAGACTCACGCTCGTTCATGGATTGCTGTTGCAAGGTTGGAGGTGTTGATCGCCCCTTGGCGGTGACGAAATAGATCGTCCACTTGTAGAATTCATACCTGTTGGGATTGCTGATGCATGGTTTGACAAACATGGATATGTAGCAAGTGCACTAGTCTAAAAAAGTAATACAATGATGAAGTAGAGTATCGTTCCCACGAGGATTGCGTGCTAATTACGGAGTTTCCTAATTCTATTACTAATTGAAGAATACAAAAATGTTGGAATTATGGGGGAAAGTAAAGCTAGAATTAAAACACAAAATCAAACAACTAAGATTAACACTAAACCAATCAACACAAATTCAAATCAAGGCAAATGAGGTTAGGGTTCGACTTCACTAGGATACTCTAGTTTAACCTACAATTGCTATTGCTTCCCGATTCACATGCAAGGATTATAAATCGAATTCCTTAAGTTGTAGAATATACCTTCTCAGGCTATATTCTCCTACCTATCCCTATTAAGCTTTCGCACCCAACAAAATGAAGGTTAATAGTTCAAAGTCTATCAAGCTAAATGGAATCCTATAAAGATTTCATAGATCGCTAAACCTATCTCTAGCGTTTACTTAATCTACGGTGTTTACTCTAAGAAGCTAACACATGAATCACTTCTCAGTCTCATCATGCTCAACATTTAATTGAATCAAAAGAAACCAACATCTAATTGCATTAAGAACAAGAATAAACACATAATCCAAGCAATAGAACTAAAAAACAACACAAATTTATAGACTAAACCGTTGTAATCCAAGTTACATCGAAACCCTAACCTAAAAGTGAGTTAGTTCATGCTCAAAATAAAGGAAAACATCACATAAACTATAAATGTGGAGTTCAACATATTAGAAGTTGAAAGAGAAATGAATTCTTCCCTATTTTGGAGACCCAAATTCTTCAATTCTCTTTCTCCTCTTCCCTTTATCTAAAAATGTCAACCTCCTCTAAAAAATGAACTAAGTCTCTCTTACATAGTCGGCCAAAAACCCTAGGAACTAAAACAATATAAGTAAAACACAACGTTTTTACAAAACAAAAGTTTCCAGAATTCGCCGCGGCATCGCAACGAAGCACAAAAATACACATTGAACCCGAGAGTTTCATGCCGTGGCGAAAATGCTTTTTGCTAGGGCGAAATTCTATCTCCATTTAGTTGAATTTACAGAACTACCCTTCCATGCTCCAACACTTGAATCTTCGATTTTCTCTTTCCTTCTCATTCATCTGAGCTTCGAGGGTGCTTCTAATCAACCTCTAACATTCCTGACTCTGAAAACTCTCGAATTTGAATTGATTGACCACGTTTTTGCTTCATTTCTATATGGAAATACATTTTAGACTTGCAATATGAAATGAACGAATTAAGTGGCAATTCAGGCCTAAATTCAAAGGAAAGTATCCGAAAATCCAACCAAATAAACAAGAAAAGCAGTATAATCTACGGATTATCAATTACGTTGGCGAAATGCGACTGGTCGTCGTTCTGGGCAACTGGTTGTTGGTTCCTCAGCTCAGCCACGTTCTGTTGCACTGCCTATGCAACCATTGTCTCGATCATCTCCATCAGCTGGCTGTTCTCGGGGGCTGACGTCCCTACCCCCTGGTTGTCCGCGGTGTGCTGAGTTGGCGACATAAGTGGTCGGCGCCCAGCGTTCTCTTGTTGCACCTCCTGGTGGGTGGTTTCCACGTTCTCATGATTTTCGGTGCTAGTTTTCGATCTGGTGTACACCATTTTGGTCCTAGAACAGCTAAATTATAGTGAATGTTTGCCGAAATATTTGAAATATTGGCAGAGGCCCTCCTTCTAGCACCAAAATGTTGATACAGAATTCTGCACCAACTAAGGGTGTGCAAAATTATTTGAAATCCGATCCGAATTCGATCTGATCCTGAAAAACCGGATATCCAAAAATTCAGATCGGATTCAGATAGTAAAAATAGAAAAATTTGAATATCCGGATCGGATACGGATCAAGTGTGAAAAAAAAAATCAGATATCCGTATCCGATCCGAATTTCATTAGCACTTTAAAGTAAAAAGTAAAAGGTAAAAACTTAAACCTAAAACAAAAAAGTAAAGTCTCTCCATCTCAATCTCACTCTCACGTCTCTCTATCTCTAATCTCTCAACACCCACCGGCTACCACCCATCACCATCTTCACTTATTGGCTCTCCATCTTTGATTTCTCCCGGTATGTGTTTTTGTTTCTTCTTCTTCACAAGCCATTTAGATTTGGTGGGTATGTTAGATCTTTGCTTCAAAATGGCTAAACAACCTTGTTCATGTTTATGGAGAATTGTCATTTGTCAACACTATTGGTTTAGTTTTTTCTTTTTAAAAATGGCTACATGGTCTTCTTTCATGTGGTCTTGGTGTTCAAAAATGGTTATTGAGTTTATTTTTTTTGTATCTTTTTGCTGCTCATGCATTTGTTTTTGGTTAATTTTTGTGTACAAATCTGGTAATAAAATAAAGTTTGTGTTTTTTACATGTTTCAGAACTGTGTTTTGAGTGTTTCAGATGTTTTGAAAATAAGAGGGCAGTTTGATTTGTTATTTTTTATATTTAATTGTTTCTTTGCTTCTATATGTTCACTAATTTCTCTGTATTTGGCAGTTTGATTTTTTTATTTTTTATATTTGTAATAAGCATTTTTGTAAAATTCGGATCAATTTCGGATATCCGGTTATCTGATCTGAAAAACTGGATATTCGAAAAACTGGATATCCATATAATTCGGATCGAATTCGGATCAGGATATAACCTGATCCGAAAATCCGGATCAGATCAGAAATAAGCCCAACCAGATCAGATATCCGGTTTTACACAGCCCTAGCACCAACCAGCGTAATCCGATCGACCTTGATGGGATCGAAACTGATGTGTGCATGATTAGTTAAAATCAGCAATGAATATGAACAAAATCAACTAAGAACAAAGAGATTTTTAAAGTGGTTCGGCCAGGTTAACAGCTTATGTCCACTGTGTTTTTGTATTTGCTGTGAGAGCTTATAATGCGATTTTTATCTGAAATTCGTAACCCCCTCCTCATTGTCTGAGAGGGTTTATATACAAGATTGATACAAAGGAAAAAATGAAATTTAGGGGATTACAACTAATTTGAATCATAATTCTGATATCCTCGCGATTGGGTGCTGTGATTGCGCAATGATCAACGTTAATCCAGTCTTTCCCGTAATATCTGGGATCTGAAGTACTCTGGGGATTGATTGAATGATTCCTTGAATTGTTCATGACTAGCTTATGCTGGGTCGAGCTATAGCTCGACGAGCTTATGCTGGGTCGATCAATCATAGTTGTCGAGCTCATTCTGGGTCGAGCTATATCCTCTAGTTGGCCCAAGCTTAGTGGAAAAATTGCACACAACAATACCCATTTGGTTGATTTTGTATTTTCTGATCTAGGTTTGTTGCAAACTGCTCGAGCTTTGGTTGATTTGAGTTTATTGCAATAAGATGAAAATGCGAGAGTAAGACACTACAAACTTGCCTTTTTTGGCTTCAATTTTTGTTTTTTTTTTTTTATACCCATCTGGTTGATTTTGTGTTTTCTGATCTAGGTTTGTTGCAATCTGCTCAAGCTAGCTCGAGCTCATTTTCTAGTGTTGAGCTTAAGCGTGATCTCGATTTTTCAAGCTCAAGCTCGAAATGGTAGCAACTGAACCGAGTTCAATTAGCCCAAAGCTCGGCTCGGTTCGGCTCAGCTCATATACACCTCTAGTTAATAGTAACACATAGACATTGGTGGAAAGGGGTTGAGAGTACTTACCAGTACCATAGGGGGTTTATAAATTTGGCCAAACCTTAGGGGGTTTAAAGTACTTATTCCATATTTTTTACCCATCCATTTAGATTCAAGTTTTCTTTTAGTAAACCCTTGTGTTTTTGGCCTTTTGTAACGAGTACTTTCAAAAATGCAAACCTAACTCTTGTGCATTTGACTTTTTTTGTAGTGAGCACCCGTTGGTTTAAAAAATGTCAACCTTCAAATTTATCGACAATTTCATCAATTTAACCTTTAAAAAACATATATTATAACTTCTTAACATTTTTGACAAATTTTGGATGTTGGATTGATTAATTTGGGTGAGTAGTAAAAACGAATTTCCTTACAAACTTAAACAAAATAACATAACGGTTTGTAAAAAATAGGGTTCAGGGTCACATTTCTAAAACAAAATAACCCTTTAGATTCTATACCACACACAATTTTAGATTCTTAAATTTTGGATATTTTGAAGTCATGTTTATAAGATGAGCCTTACTAATTATACAAGACAGTACTAAAAATATAATAAATTTGAGTTAAATTTGACATGTTTGATCAATCGTATTCATTACATTCACCTTTTAAAAACATAATAAATTTGAGTCAAATTTGACATGTTTGATCGATCGTACTCTTTACATTCAACTTTTAAAAACATAATAAATTAAGGTTAAATTTGACATGTTTGATCGATCATACTTATTACATTGACCTTTTAAAAACATAATAAAGTAGGGTTAAATTTGACATGTTTGATCAATCTTATTCATTACATTCACCTTTTAAAAACATTATAAATTTGAGTTAAATTTGATATGTTTGATCGATCGTACTCATTATATTCAACTTTTGAAAACATAATAAATTAAGGTTAAATTTGGCGTGTTTGATCGATCATACTTATTACATTGACCTTTTAAAAACGTAATAAAGTAGGGTTAAATTGGATATGTTTGGTCAATCATACTCACTACATTCATGTTCGAAAAACATAATAAATTAGGGTTAAATATAACATGTGTGATCGATCGTGCACACTACATTAATGTTCTAAAAACATAATAAATTTGGATTGAATATAACATGTTTGATCGATCGTACACATTCATATTCTTGAATATCCAATCAAACTTACTATATCAGAAAATTTAGTTTTTTATATGTGAAAATCGGAATACAAAGCAACTCCTTTTAAATAAAGAATTGTCAAGATGCAAAAAATTAAAAAGATAAATTTAACATAATTAAGGGTAAAGTGTAAAATGCACCTAAATTTTTATTATTATTAAGGGCTAATTATTTACACCTCTAAAACTTGTAAAACTATTAATATCCTAAAAATTCTGAAAACTACCACATAAACCCCAACAAATGTAGGAGTTGATTGAATTTGGCCAAATACAATTACGAATGCCCTAATTATATTTTGAACTTGACTAATTCACTTTAAAATTTATTAACAACTCATTTTTAAATAAAGAAAGGTAAAATAACTAATAAATTTAAAAAAAAAAAAAAACTTAAATAACATAAATCCTTAACCTAAAAATACAAATACTAAATAAAAAATGATTAAAAAAATATTTCAAAGATTTTCAAAAATTAAGAATTCTTAAAAAAAAAAAACCTATAAAAAAAAGAAGCTAAAATCTAAAAAATAGTTGCCAAGTTCAAATTTTTATTTTTTTATTTGTATTATTTTTTTGAATTTTTAAAAGTAAGTCTTTTAATTCTTTGATCATTTTTTTCATATATTTCTTATTTTTTTCATTGTTCTAATTTTTTTTTTCCATTTTTAGGTCTTTTTTTTTTTTTTTTTTTTTTTTTTTTTTTTTGTTTCTTTTCTATTTTCTTATTAAAATTTGTTATCTTACATAATTTAATATTTGCTTAAACCTAGCATGGGTGATATGGGCTGCTAGATATGAAGTGAAATTAAGAGTTGGGTTGCAATTGATGGGCATAGCAGATGAGGGCATTAGGGTCATTTACCCTTTCTATGGTTCAAAGTAACAATAAGACATTGGCGGAAAGGGGTTGAGAGCATTACCAGTACCATAGAGGTTTATAAATTTGGCCAACCTCAGGGATTTAAAGTACTTATCTCATATTTTTTACCCATCCATTTAGATTCGAGTTTTCTTATAGTAACCTCATGTGTCTTTGGCCTCCTGTAATGAGAACTTTCAAAAATACAAACCTAACCCTTGTGTATGTGAAATTTTTTTAAATGACACCAGTTGGTTTCAAAAATGTCAACCTTCAAATTTTCAACAAATTTATCAATTAAACTTTACAATATATATATATATATATATATATATATATATATTATAATATATATTATATATATATATATATTATATATATATATAATATTATATTTATATATATATATATAAAGATAATAATTGGAGTTATTTGAGTTGAATTGTTTAACTTAAGAGTCTTTTCTTCTATTTTAATTATATATTTTGATTTGTTTAAAGGGTTTAATCTATTGAGACTTGATAGTTTTCCTTTTTTGTAAACATCTGTTATAGAAATTTTGGGAATGTTCCATTCATCAAAATGTTTTTTTGTAAATTTTGAGGTCTTATGACCTGTTTTTCTTTTTGTGTACAAGCATGACTTATTTCAATTATGTTTTCATTTTGATTTATACAAATCTCTTCTTAATGAACAATCTGTTCATCTCTAGTATTTAAATTGGAAGTAGACATTGATTTAGAAAAGTTTTCCATTTTATTTATCACCTATTTCGTTCCCTACAGTGGTTGATCTAAGGGACTTACAACGGTTACATTCTATAGCCCTACACAGCCCAAAAAGACTCGGTACTCAAAATAATTAATAAACAAAATTTTAACAAATCCTAAATCCCTGCCTCCTCCCTGGCTCTGATACCAGAGGGATCACAGGATTGTTGCACACAAATAGGAGATATGCAGAGATTAAACAAAACTTAAATAAACATTAACTTAAATAATCTTACAACTTAATAAGATAACGGCCGCAGAGTCGCACTAAAATCGTATTAAGAAGTGAGATTACTTTTTAACCAGGTAACGGCGGCAGTGCCGCACTGTAACCAGATTAAGTGATGAACAAAAATTTAAAGAAACAAGAATACAAAAAAAAAAAAAAAAAAAAAAAAACCTTAAATAAAGACTTGAATAAACATTAAAATCAAACATGATGAATGATAAATGATTATAGAGAATAATCAAAGAACTGAAAGATTAAACATTAAAAGATTATTGAAAGATTTAAGGAATTTGAACTTACAATAAAAGCTTTCTTTTGGAGAGCTTTGAGAGGTTACATGAAAAGCGAGTGAGGGAGGAGAAAGTTTGAGAATTGGCTTTCTAAAAGCTTGGTTTACAATGAATGAGTCCTCCAATTTATAGAAATCTTATCTTACTATAGCATCACATGAATACCATCGAGAGAAAATTTTTAAATAATTTGTTTTTTTAGAGCATCAAATGTCTCTTTCTATAGGGAATCTCAGACTCTTTATTTTTATGCCAGATATTCTCTAATTTGGATGTCGGTTCTTTGGCCATTCTTCTTTTTAAGAGAAGAGGTAATTTTGAACTGTTTGGAATAACTAAGATGATCCCATAATAGTCATCTTCATTGCTGCTTCGGTTAGATTCTTCTTCTTCTTCTTTTTCTTCTTCTTCTTCATCTTGGAGTTGTGAAAGAATAGTCTTAAGGTGGTCTTTAAGTTCTTCTTTTGTTTTGGCTCCTGCTAAGGATACTAATGCTACAGTCTTTTTCTGTAAAAAATTGGCAATTTCAGGGGTAATTGTCTGAGTTGGATGAGGTAAATTTGAGAGACAAAGTTGAATTTTTTCTTTGGACACATGGGATGCATCATATTTATCCCACCACTTGACTTTAAATTTTCGGATCAAACTAGGGAGATTGCTAATATTTTAGACAGTTTCATATTCCCATTGTAGAATCCACAAGAGGTGAAATTTTGCTAAGAAATGAAGAGATGGAGGGAAATTTGAATTTGTTTCGGAAACTTTGAATTTGATCTTGAACTCATTGAATCCTTCATGGACAGTTGGGGGTAGGATTTCGGGAATTAATCCAAAATGATCCCACCATTGGAAAAACCAATTGGGAAATTTGAATAAAGTGTTTCTTTTAAAATAAATCATCCAGGAGTGCCTGTGATGACTATTTTGGAGAAAGAGTGATCTGTTCCAAGCCCTTTGATAGTCCCAGTAATTATATCCAGGTGGGTCAAAATTTTGGGAAAATTTTTTGAATTGGTTTGGGTTGGAGCCCCAATCAGCAGGACTAAGGATTCTCATGATATGAAGGGTTGAATGAGTGATAAATCCTGGTTGATTTTTTTATCTTCATAGTGTTTAAACTCACAAGAGTCAGAATCAACAAGAATAATTCATAAAAATTTTGAGTTTTCCTTAAATCTTCAGGAAAAAAATGAAAACCTTTTGGAAAAATTTGTTGAACTAATTGTTTAGGGTTTTCAAAATCATATCCTTCTTCAAAAACCAAAAGATTTGAAGAAATTCCTTTTTCAATATATTTTTGTCCTGGTTTAAGGGCTTTTAATGGTGTAGCCGCAGGAACAATTTCTCTATTTTTTGAAAGACCAATTTGAGTTGCCTTTTGTAGTTTACTTAATGAAATTTTTTCACATTGGGAAAACTCTTGGGAGCTTTTTGGAAGAGTTTGAGGATCTTGAAATTTCAAAATTTCCTATTTTGGTAAATTTGGTGTTAGCCCAATCATGGGTAAGGTTGCTTCTAGACTTTGTTGAAAAGAGTTGATCCAATTCTAGATTTGCTCTGTATTTGTTGGGCTCTGAGAAGAGCTTGTTGAGGCTATGTACTTTCCTTTTTATTGTTGGGCCTTTTCTTGGGCTTCTTCTTCACATACAAGTTCATACCATGATTTGGTGTTTGTGGGCTTTTGGGCATAAGAAATCTTCGATTGTTTTTAAGTGATTATAAGGTTGGTCTTTTTGGGTGGCATGATAGTTACCTCCCTTAAAGGAATTCCCTGGTGAGGAAGTCAGGCAGGGAATTAGCTTCTCCTTTGATGTATTCAATATCAAAATCTAATACACATAAAATTGCTTGCCATCTTGCAAAAATTTGTTTTGATGCAATATTTTGAACATCCTTTTGTAAAACATGTTTAGTAGTTTGGCAATCAATGCGAAGTAGAAATTTTTGATTGAGTAAATCACTTTGAAATTTAGAAATGCATAAGACAATAGATAAAATTTATTTTTTGCTAGTGGAGTATTTTTGTTGAGTTTCATTCCAAAATTTGGAAGTATATTGGACAACTTGTTCTTTGTTATCTTTTTCTTGTTTGAGAATACCTCCATATCCCAAATTTGAGGCATCTGTTTCTACAATTGTGAAGGCTAATGGGTAATTTGGGTTTTAATCTAGCGGATTATATTGGTGCGTTGACTTGTCCATGGTTTTGGATTCTTCTTTAACCTATCATATAAAGGTTTACAAATTTGACTAAGTTTAGGATAAAAATCCATTACATAATTAAGACTTCCTAAGAATCTTTATAACTGAGTTTTAGTAGTGATGACATCAGGGAATTTTTGACCAAATTCAATGGATCTTTGAATAGGTATGATTGTACCATTGTAGATTATTTGACCTAAAAATTGGATCCTTGTTTGGAAAAGGTTTATTTTTGTTTTTGATACAACTAAACCATTTTTTTTTTTTACAATGTGAATAAATGTTTTTAAATGTTTAAAGTGTTGATCTAGACTAGATGAAAATATAAGAACATCATATAGACAATAAGAAATTGAGAGTATGGATTGAATATATCATTCATTATTCTTTGGAATTCTGATGGGGCATTTTTTAACCCAAAGGGCATTACATTCCATTCATATTGACTAAATGGTACAGTAAATGCGATTTTATACCTATCTTCTAGTTTAATTTGGATTTGCCAAAATCTAGATTTCATGTCGAATTTGGAAAAAAAATTTGAATTGGATAGTTTTTGAAATAAATCTTTTTTGTTTGGGACTGGGTATCTTATCCATCTTAAGGCTATATTAAGAGGTTTATAATTTATGACAAGTCTTGGAACTCCTATTTCAAGTTCAACATTCTTCTGAACATGGAAGGTCGAGCAACTCCAAGAAGACTTGCTTTTCCTAATTAATTTTTTCTGTAGAAGATCATTGATTTCCTTTTTACAATGTTCTTCTAATTCTTTATGCATTTGTATTGGTCTGGCTTTTGTAGGTATTTCTTTTTCATCAAAATCTTTTTCATAAGGCAAACTGACCATATGTTTTTTTCCTTTCCCAAAAAGCAGTAGGTAGGTCAGAGCAGATTTGAGTTTCAATAGTTTTTTGTATTTGTTTTATCTTTGAGCGGATATCATTTTGTTGAAGTTGAGATTTGATTCTTTTAGTTTTAACTTCTTCTTGGATGAAGTGTATATGTTTTTGTTTGTTAAGGATAAGGTGATTAATTTGTTTCTTTGACGTTGAGTATTCTTGGAGAATATTAAGGTTTTTTTGGATTGGTTTGTGTATAAATTTGAAGACAAGAACTTCGCCCATTATTTTTGTGGATATCCCTAAGTCATCAACACTAAATGGTTGTATTAAATTAATGAATGGTGTTCCTAATATTATACTTCTTCTCAAATTCTTTACTAGTAAAAATGAGGTTTTTCAATGTTTTGATTATAGACTTTAACATCTGATAATTTGTAATTGATAAAAAAGGGTTGAGCCATTAGCTGACTTAGCAGATTCTAGTGTTTTTACATAGTATTTTGTAGGAACTAATCCTTCTTGGATACAATTGAAGTCTGCTCCAGTATCAAATAGAGCAGTTGTTTCTAGGATAAATTCATCATTGATTAAGAGTTTTATCTGAATATGCCATTTTTGACAAGTTATTTGGGTTAGCATATTTATAAAATCTTCATCATCTTCAGATTCTTCAGATTTATCCTTTTCTTTGGCAATAAGTAATTTCGAATGTTGTTTTTGTTGTTCTTTTAATTCTTTAACTTCAATTTTTATTTGTTGGATTTCTTTTGTTAAATCTTCAAGTGTTAATTTCCTTTTTTCTTGTTTTTCAAATTTGTCAATAATATTCTGAAAACTATAGGCTTTATGGGTTTCTATTTTCCTATCAGTTTTTTCAAAGGTATTTTTTAATCTTTCTAGATACTCTTTTCTCAAAAGAGGATCATCAATTTTATTAACAGCTTCCAAGAGGAATTCTTGGTCTTTGGTTAAGACATTTATTTCATTTTCACTTGAGGTTTCGATTTCATCAATTTGGTTGTATCAGACATTTCTTTTTTACTTGAATTTGAATCAGAGGATTGTATCATTAACACTTCTATTTTATGTATGATTTCTTCATCAAGGCTTAATTCTCTAATTCTTTTACTAATTTTGCAATACTTAGCGATATGACCATGTTTACCGCATCTATAGCACGTGGATTGTTTTGTGGGTTTGTCTATTTTAGAAAATTTGCTTTGTTGAAAAGGTTTTTTCCTAAATGTGGGTTTGTATGTATGGTTCTTACGATTATTCTTGGTTTTATTACGATTATTCATGGTTTCATCACATTGACCTTTGCAAGTTATTGCTTTCTTGGTTTTCTTTCCTCTAAAAGAATTTTTGTGATGATTGTCAAATTGTTGACAAAAATTTCCTAATTCTTTTCCTAACTGTTTTCTTTCTTTTTTCCCTTGGTAGGCGAGTTTTTCATCTTTGCAAATTTTCATTCCAACTTTCTGGACAAAACTATGTAATTGTCCAAAAGTTAAATTGTCATATGGTATAATACCATCATACTGTTTCCTAATTTTTTTCTCTAACCTTTTCAGCTAAGATGTTGGGTAATCATGCCAAAAATTTAACCTTCCAATAAGCTTTGTTAATATCAGGCATTCCAATGGCTACACCGTTAAAAGCCCTTAAACCAGGACAAAAATATATTCAAAAAGGAATTTCTTCAAATCTTTTGGTTTTCGAAGAAGGATATGATTTTGAAAACCCTAAACAATTAGTTCAACAAATTTTTCCAAAAGGTTTTCATTTTTTTCCTGAAGATTTAAGGAAAACTCAAAAATTTTATGAATTTATTCTTGTTGATTCTGACTCTTGTGAGTTTAAACACTATGACGATAAAAACCAACTAGGATTTATCACTCATTCAACCCTCATATCACGAGAATCCTTAGTCCTTCTGATTAGGGATCCAACCCAAACCAATTCAAAAAAAATTCCCAAAATTTTGATCCGCCTGGATATAATTACTAGGACTATCAAAGGGCTTGGAACAACTCTTTCGTCAAAATAGTCATCACAGGCACTCCTCGATGATTTATTTCAATAGAAACACTTTATTCAAATTTCCCAATTGGTTTTCCCAATGGTGGGATCATTTTGGATTAATTCCCGAAATCCTACCCCCAACTATACATGAAGGATTCAATGAGTTCAAGCTCAAATTCAAAGTTTCCAAAGAAAATTCAAATTTCCCTCCATCTCTTCATTTCTCAACAAAATTCCACCTCTCGTGGATTTTACAATGGGAATATGAAATTGTCCAGAATATTAGCAATCTCCCTAATTTGATCCGAAAATTTAAAGTTAAGTGGTGGGATAAATATGATGCATCCTATGTGTCCAAAGAAAAAATTCAACTTTGTCTCTCAAATTTACCTCATCCAACTCAGGCAATTACCCCTGAAATCGCCAATTTTTTACAGAAAAAGGCTGTGGCATCAATATCCTTAGCAAGAGTCAAAACAAAACAAGAACTTAAAGATCACCTCAAGACTATTCTTTCACAACTCCAAGATGAAGATGAAGATGAAGAAGAATCTAACCGAAGCTCCAGTGCCCTGGTCAATCTCACCCAGAGCAATGAAGATGATTGTTGTGGGTTCATCTAAGTTATTCTAAACAGTTCAAAATTACCTCTTCTCTCAAAAAGAAGAATGGCCAAAGAACCGACATCCGAATCAAAGAATATTTGGCATAAAAATGAAGAGTCAGAGATTTCCTATAGAAAGGGACATTTGATGCTCTAAAAAAAAATTATTAAAAAATATTCTCTCAATAGTATTCATGTGATGCTATAGTAAGATAAAATTTTATAAATTGGAGGACTTGTTCATTGTAAACCAAGCTTTTAGAAAGCCAATTCTCAAACATATATATATATTAACTTATCAACATTTTTGACAAATTTTGGATGTTAGATTGATTGAATTTGGTGAATAATAAAAACAAATTTCCTTACAAACTTAAACAAAATAACCTAACAGTTCGTAAAAAATAGGGTTTAGGTTCACATTTCCGAAACAAAATAACCCTATAGATTATATTCTACATAGTACATACAATTTTAGATACTAAAATTTTGGATATTTTGAAATGCATATAAGACGAGCCTTACTAATTATAGAACGTATCAAGTTGTAAAAACATAATAAATTAGAGTTAAATTTGACATGTTTGATCCATCGTATTCATTACTTTAACCTTTTAAAAACATAATAAATTAGGGTTAACTTTGATTTGTTTGATCGATCGTACTCATTACATTCAAGTTTTTAAAACATAGTAAATTAAGATTAAATTTGACATGTTTAATCGATCATGCTTATTACATTGACCTTTTAAAAACATAATAAAGTAGGGCTAAATATGAAATGTTTGATCGGTCATACTCATTACATTCAACTTTTAAAAACATAATAAATTAAGATTAAATTTGACATGTTTGATCGATCATACTTATTACATTGACCTTTTGAAAACATAATAAAGTAGAGTTAAATTTGACATGTTTGATCGATCGTACTCACTACATTCATGGTGTAAAAACATGATAAATTAAGGTTAGATATAACATGTTTGATCGATCGTACACATTCATCTTCTTGAGTATTCAATCAAACTTACTATATCGGAAAATTTAATTTGTTATATGTAAATACTAGAATACAAAGCAATGTAAAATTTTAAAAAGATAAATTTAGCTTCTTTTTTCTTTTTTTTCTTTTTTTTTTTAATAAGTGAAATGCAAGGTAAGCCCTAGTAAATATAAGGTTGTTGAGTCCTAAATATATAAAATATAAAATGATGCATTTGACATACGTATAAAAAAATCAATATTTTTTTTAATTATATATGCGTATTTGGAAGTTATGCATATAAGGTAAGCCTTGGTAGTGCAAAACAATAGAGAGTTTCATTAAGATATATTTGGTAAGTTGAATGGGAATGGATTGTATCATATCTGGTTCTTGAATTTTGCAAATTTGGAAGTTAAAGCATATAAGGCAACCCTTATTAATGGAGAATGACAGAATTTTGTGTATAAATTGAGGTGCACAAGTGAACCTCCATAACATGTTTTAGATTGAGAATTCATTCTATGTTTCAATCACGGTGTAATGCTTATGGGATTCAGGTGGGGATTTAATTTCCTATTTGATCCCACAAGCATTACACAATGCTTAGACATAGACATATAAATATCAAAAGTTAGTGAAGATTGAAAATTCTATGTTTCAATCACTTTGCAATTTTTGTGGGTATCAGGTGGGATTTATTTATTTTTCTTTTCCTTCTTGATCCCGCAAGCATTGCATAGTGCTTAAACGTAGATACTCAGATGGAGTGGAGTAAAAGTTGTTAAATCAATAGACTCTTTTTTCATTTTTCCATTCATTTTTTTTATCCTTGAATTACTTTTAATTGTAAGTTTTCCTATAGCTTTTTTATTTTATTTTAATTCTATGCTTATATATGTTTGTTATCATCACTAATACACTATGACTATTATAAATGTCATCACATTCATGTACTAAATTGATAGTTTATATATATTAATATATATCATCAGGAGTGTTCAGGCTAGCTTACATACATCTCAAATAAAAAGACACTTAATGAAATCTCTTTAATGTTAACAAACATTGATAAATTTGCAAATTTGCTATGGTGAAATACTTAGATGTGGATCTCCTCATAATATAATAATTTTTCTATTCGATTTTACAAAAACATGGGATTTATAAATAAGATAAAATAAAATAAAAAATGTAGTTAAGCATATGCTTAAAAAATAAAATAAAATAAATCATTTAAAGATTAATAGAAATAAAAATCTTAAAATTCTATTATTATATTTCTACAATAGTAATGATATTTTTATATTAGAGGGTACATAATAAGAAGGTTAAAGATAATACATTGTAAAGTATAAAATCTTTTTAATAGTATTTATTACTTTAACATACACCTCTTATGAATTTCAATATGAAAACAAAAGTTTGTATATGTAAAACTCCAACAATTATTGTAATGATAATAGAACTATATATTCCATTTTTCCTTTAACTTATGGTGAGAAACATCAAATTAGATTTCATAAAAATATATCCTAAGTTTTAACGGTTAGTTTTGACGGAATCAAGGGTGAAGAGTAAAATGTACCTAAATTTTTATTATACTAAAAGTTAATACCTTTGCACCCCTAAAACTTGTAAAACTATTTATTATCCTAAAAAATCTCAAAACTACCACATAAACCCCATCTAATGTGGGAGTTGATTGAGTTTGACCAAATACAATTACCAATATCCTAATTATATTTTGCACTATACTAATTCACCTTAAAATTTATTATCAACTCATTTTTAAATAAAGAAAGGTAAAATAACTAATAAAAATTAAAAAAAAAAACAGATTAATTTTTTTTTGAAAATTTTGAAAAATTAAGAACACTATAAAAAAATTACAAAAACCTAAAAAAAAAGTAAGTGAAAGTCTAAATATATAATATTTTCCAAGTTCAAATTTTTTACTTTTTTTATTTGTATTAATTTTTTGAATTTTTACAAAGTCAATCTTTTATTTCTTAGATCATTTTATTTTTAATCTTTTTCATATATTTCTTATTCTTTTCATTATTCTATTTTTTTTCCATTTTTTGGACCTTTTTTTTTTAGATTTTTTATTTTTCTAGTTTCTTTTCTATTTTCTTATTAAAATTTGTTACGTTTTACATGGTTAAATATGAAAAGACAAACTCACGAATATTTTTTAGCTTGCTGCTAGATTCATGAAAATGACTCTATTTTGGTGATAAAAAGACCGCATGTGTTATTAAAAAAAAACCATATTGAGGCAATTGAAAAATTTATGAATTTATTCATGAAAAATCACATTCTAATTTTTCCCTACAATTTGTGCATGTTTGGAATGATTTTTGAGATTGTGTAAGTTGATAGTAGAGTGTTGTTTTATTGATCAATGTTGATTTTGTCTCTTCAGGGGTCAAATTGTCATACTTATTTGGGGTTTATTTTATCATTTTTTATTCATGCAGGGATAGAAAAATTCGCCACTTCGATTATAAAAAGAAAATGAAGGTTGCGCAAGAAGGAGGGGGAGCCGACACACCAAAACCCATTCCCCACAGTTGCCGGCGCCGATTCACCCTCTGTGGCTACAGTTCAACTTCCCAAGCGTTGGTTGGCCTTCCACCATCATCTCCCAGCCATCTCACCGCCGGCTGCCACGACGTTTCGATTTCCAATAGCTCATTCCATGTTTTTCGATGCCGATCAAGCTTCCCGATGTCGATCGAACTCCCCAACTGCCGATCTTCCTCCTTCCGAGCTTCCTAGTTGACATTTCACAAAGTTCAACCACCATCTCGCCAAAAAAAGGCGTCGTTATCATTCAACTTCCACACCAGATTTCATGCACTTTCCGACGACATTTGGACTCCCCAACACCTGATCTATCTTCCCTCATGTTTGTGCATCATTCCACCACTGGTCATTGTTGACACCACATGAGCAGCTAGGCTCTCAATTGCTTGTTACAGTGACAGCTAGACCAAGATTGATGACCACGGTTCCTCACGACAGCTCTTGACTAGTTGGATTGAGCTTGGACAATTGGAAAATTGGTAAAGTCCTGTATTCAAATCATATTTGCTTTCGTTTTAGTTTGTTTGCGATGCTTTAATATTATTCTGATGCTTGACGTTTGAATTGGTTATATCCATGGAGAACGTTTATTGAAACTGAACTTGTTGCATAGTTGAATGTCGGTTTGAGATTATTGAATGTTGATTATAGCTTTAAATTGCTTCGATGCTGATTGCAATCAAGTTGTATTAGCCTTTAATATCATTTCTACTGGAAATGCATTCGTTGTGTAATTGGATGATACAAAGTTGATAGGCTATACTTGTTGGCTTTGTAGCAACTAGTGGTATTTAATTGTTACAGATTTCGGTTAATCGATGATAGTCTTTAACCAATTGATCTGAAACTAAAACGATAGTGAGACATGATAGATTATACCTAGATTGCCAGAAAATCATTTTATGCGATTTGCTTAGCCTTGTAGGTTTAGGAAGTCTAAGAGCAAGGAAAGGAATTGTGGGTGTTATGTAACACCCAACATTGAGGTACATGATTTAAATTATGTTGTATAGCCCTTAGTTAATTTTTTTAGAATTATTTTAAGAGAATATGAAGAAAATGCCTTAAATTTGCATTAAGGGTAAAATAGTCTTTTCACTCAAAACTAGTTGATCTTGTGTGGAGTGAAAAGAGATAGAAAATCATAGAGAAGTCAATAAAAGTGAAGGCATTTTGGTAATTGACTAAGGGACAAAGATGGAATTGCCTTCTAAGGGACAAAGATGGAATTTCTAGGAAAGAGTAAGGGCAAAATGGGAAAGTGAGTTTATAAACTAAAATGTTAAGGGTTTGAAACCCTTATTTCGTTCATACCACCCCCACACTCCTCCTCCTTTTTCTCTCAAATTTTCATTCACTTTTCCAAGGAATTTGAGGGCTTTTGAGTAGATTTTCATAGGGTTTTGATTCAAGGCATCAAAAGTAAGGATTCATACTCTTTATCTATGATTTATTTGTGTAAAGGTTGAGTTCTTATGAAGTTTATGCTTAGGGTTAAGAGAAGATTGGAATCCAACAAGAGTAGAGAGTTTGGAGAGACTACTCAAGCACAAGGTAAGTAAATTCCACTCAAAATCCAACTCAAGCTAAAATTTAAGAATTCAAGTGAGTAAAAATTTATTTTAAATATGCATATGCTGTGATTACTGAAAATTGAGGTGAGATATATGATGTATTATGCTTATTGTTGGATATATTTGAATATGAGAAGTATATTGTGATGATTTGATGATGGGTTGAAATTGGAAATTGGAGAATTTTTTTGGGAGTGTGTTTGCCATGTAGGTATGTGATGCTACAAGAGATTTTTTCTCTCATTTTGGATGGTTTGAGAAATAAATGAATGATAATTGAATTAGGGTTTGTTTGTGCACAACTAATGTTTGATGAAATGCCTAAGTGAAACATGTTACCAAACTGCCCTGTCACAGCCGTGACTTTCTAAGTGATTTTTGGGCATCTTACGGATTGAACTGGGTTTAGACCAAAACATAAAAGTTGTAGTCCTATCTCTAAGCTTTAAAACGAGACTAAAACCGTATCAATCCGATATGTATAACTCAAGTTATGTCTTCTTGAGTGTGACCTATAAATGACTATCTTAATGCAATATTGCATTTGTACATTTCATAGTGCATTAAGTAGAAACTTTAAGCATGAACCATCCTTATGAATTAATTGTGCATTAAGAAGCATTTTGAGAAAGAGTAGAGAACTTTGGAATGAGCTACTCTAAAAGTAAAGAGAATGAGAAAAATCTAAGAATGGATTGGTGCTTGTGAACTCCACCGGAAGTCACGAAGAGTGGGTTGGTGCTTTGTGAACTCCACCCGGTCGTGCCTCCGGTAAGATGAGGCCGTGACATTCAAGTGAGAAAGAAGAGAGGAACAGAATGAGTAAGTCACAAAGAGTGGGTGAATGCTTTGTGATCTCCACCAGCCGTGCCTCCGGTAAGATGAGGCTGTGACGTACAACAGAAAGTTAATAGAAAGAGAAGCTATGTGACAGAGAAACAAAAAAGAAATAAATGAGAGGAAAGAGTGTAAGAAAATTAGAGAGAGTTACGGGATAGACGAGTAGAGGATTTACTTACTGAGAATTATTTTGTGCTCACCCTGTTGTTTATCTTTGTGTTTGCAGGATCTAGGTGAGAACGCGGTCGAATGGGCGTTGGCAAGCGAGGAGCAATAGCACACGTCCCACTGTTTTTGATAACTTTTACAAATGATACCTTACTTTGTATAAAGAATGATTATATGTATTAAAAGAAAATTTCGGGCCCATTTACTTTTGCTAATATAAATGCATTTTACTTTATGTATTTCTATGAGTAACCTAGTATGAAGCAGTTATTACATGTTAGTCTTGGGTCGAACCGAATTCGAAGGGGCAACGCCTTTAATATAGTGTTTTAGTTAGTAATTTTGATTTCCTACAATTAGTTAGTCTCCTTAGTTTAATTAATCAATTTTCCAATTTCATTATCGTTACTCAAATATACACTAGGTTGTTAGTAATTGCTGCTCGTGAATTCGACTTTGCTTATCATTAACTATGGTAATTAGGATTAATCTTGCGGTTCTGACGACTAGTTCAACATTTGCACTTCCTAGTTGCATATTTATTAAAAAAAATTATTTAATATAAAAATCCACCATCGAGAATTCCATTTTCGTCCCTTTCTATCTTCTTCATCTTCCATTCCTTTATCAATTTCGCAGATCCAACACCAAACAAAACCAAACCTTTAATCTTCCATTAATATTCTCATCCTCCCTTCTATCTTCTTCATCTTCCATTTCTTCATCAATTTCGCAGATCCAATACCATTAGTGCTCATCTTCTTCTACTTCTCAATTACGCGTCCATTTTTCGCATCAATTTTTTATTTTTTGATACCCATTTGGTTGATTTTGTGATTTTTGATATGGGTTTATTGCAATCTGCTCAAGCTTTGGTTGATCAGAGTTTTTGCAATTTGATGAAAATGTGAGAGTAAAACACTCTAATGCTCGCTTTTTTTACTTCAATTTTTTATTTTTTTGATACCCATTTAGTTGAATTTGTGTTTTTTGATCTAAGTTTGTTGCAATCTGCTCGAGCTTTGGTTGATTTGAGTTTGTTGCAATCTGATGAAAATTCAAAAGTAAGACACTCTAAAGAGAGTAATACTACACTTAGAAAGAAATCTTACAAAGATCTCCATACAAAGTGATGTGGCAAAAAATGAATGGAAGAGTGAAACAAAAACTTTTTGTTTCACTCTTCCATTCATTTTTTGCCACCTTACTTTGTATGCAAATCTTTGTAAGGTTTATTTGTAAGTATAGTATTATTGCTCTAAAGATGCCTTTTTTCGCTTTAATTTTGATTTTTGTTTTTTATACCCATTTGGTTGATTTTGTGTTTTTTGATCTAGGTTTGTGGCAATCTACTCAAGCTTTGGTTGACCTCGAGCTAGCTCAAGCTCATTTTTCAGCGTCAAGCTTGAGCTCGATCTCAATTTTTCAAGCTCGAGCTCAACACTGTAGAAACCGACCAAGTTCGATTAGCCCAAAGTTCAGCTCAACTCAACTCGTATATACCTCTAGTTAGAAGTAATATATAGGCACTAGCGGAAAGGGGTTGAGAGTAGTTACTAGTACCATAGGGGATCTATAAATTTGGCCAAACCTTAGGGAGTTTAAAGTACTTATCCCATATTTTTTACCCTTCCATTTAAATTCGAGGTTTCTTATAGTAAGCCCTTGTGTCTTTGGCCTTTTGTAATGAGTACTTTCAAAAATACAAACTTAACTCTTGTCTAATTTGACATCTTTTGTAGTGAGCACCTATTGGTTTAAAAAATGTTAACCTTCAAATTTATTAACAGTTTCATCAATTTAACCTTTAAAAAATTATATTATAACTTCTCAACATTTTTGACAAATTTTGGATGTTAGATTGATTGAATTTGGGTGAACAGTAAAAACGAATTTCCTTACAAACTTAAACAGTTCGTAAAAAATAGGGTTTAGGGTCACATTTCCGAAACAAATAACCCTTTAGATTCTATACTACACACAATTTTAGATTCTTAAATTTTGGATATTTTGAAGTCATGCATATAAGATAAGCCTTATTAATTATACAGGAAAATGTCGAGTATTAAAAACTTAATAAATTGGAGTTAAATTTGACATGTTTGATGGATCGTATTCATTACATTCACATTTTAAAACTATAATAAATTAGAGTTAAATTTAACATGTTTGATCGATCGTACTCATTACATTCAACTTTTAAAAACATAATAAATTAAGATTAAATTTGACGTGTTTGATCGATCATACTTATTACATTCACCTTTTAAAAACATAATAAAGTAGGGTTAAATTTGGCATGTTTGACCAATCGTACTCACTACATTTTTGTTCTAAAAACATAATAAAGTAGGGTTAAATATAACATGTTTGATTGATCATACACATTCATCTTCTTGAATATCCAATCAAACTTACTGTATCAAAATATTTAACCTTTTTTATGTGAAAACCAGAATATAAAGCAACCCTTTTTAAACGAAGAATTGTCAAGATGCAAAAAATTAAAAAGATAAATGTAGCTTTTTTTTTTTTTTTTTTTCTTAATAAGTGAAATGCAAGGTAAGCTCAAGTAAATATAAGGTTTTTGAGTCCTAAAATATAAAATTTAAAAAGATAAATTTGACATACGTGTAAAAATATATATAATATTTTTTGAATTATATATGCGTATTTGGAAGTTATGCATATAAGGTAAGCCTTGGTAGTTGCAAAACAATAAAGAATTTCATTAAGATATATTTGGTAAGTTGAATGGGAATGGATTGTATCATATCTGGTTCTTGAATTTTGCAAATTTGGAAGTTAAAGCATATAAGGCAACCCTTATTAATGGAGAATGACAGAATTTTGTGTATAAAATGAGGTGCACAAGTGAACCTCCATAACATGTTTTAGATTGAGAATTCATTCTATGTTTCAATCACTGTGTAATGCTTATGGGATTCAGGTGGGGATTTAATTTCCTATTTGATCCCACAAGCATTACACAATGCTTAGACATAGACATATAAATATCAAAAGTTAGTGAAGATTGAAAATTCTATGTTTCAATCACTTTGCAATTTTTGTGGGTATCAGGTGGGATTTATTTATTTTTCTTTTCCATCTTGATCCCGCAAGCATTGCACAGTGCTTAAACGTAGATATATAGATGAATTGGAGTAAAAATTGTTAAATCGATAGACTCTTTTTCATTTTTCCATTTATTTTTTTTATCTTGGATTACTTTTTAATTGTAAGTTTTAATTCTATGTTATATGTTTTGTTGTCATCATTAATACACTATGATTGTTATAAATGTCATCACATTCATGTATTAATTGATTTATTGCTTGCTTTGAGGACAGTTAATGTATTTTTTCTCCCTTTTAATCATCGAAAGTGTCCGAACCAGCTTGCGTGCATCTCAATTAAGAGGACACTTAAGGTTTTCTCTTTAATGTTAACGAACATAGTTAAATTTTCAGATTTGCTATAATGAAATACTTAAATGTGGATCTCCTCATAATATAATAATTTTTCTATTCGATTTCACAAAAAACATGGGATTTATAAATAAGATAAAATGAAATAAAAAGAGTAGTTAAGCATATGCTTAAAGAAATAAAATCAATCGTTTAAAAATTAATAGAAATGAAAATCTTAAAATTCTATTATTATATTTCTACAATAGTAATGATATTTTTATATTGTAAATTATAAAATCTTTTTAATAGTAAAATAGTATTTATTACTTGTGAATTTCAATATGCAAACAAAAGTTTGTAGACGTAAAACTCCAACAATTATTGTAATAATAATATAACTTTATATTCCATTTTTCCTTTTATAACTTATGGTGAGAAACATCAAATGAGATTTCATAAAAATAAATCATTATCATGCTTTTAATCTTCTTGGAAAGTAAAAATGTACCTAATTTTATCCATTTTTTAATCCTAAGTATTAACGGAATCAATGGTAAAGAGTAAAATTAATACTTTTTATTATTACTAAAAGTTTTATACCTTACACCCCCTAAAACATGTAAAACTAAAATCTCAAAACTACCGCATAAACCCCAACAAATGTGGGAGTTGATTGAATTTGACCAAATACATTACAAATACCCTAATTATATTTTGCACCTGACTAATTTACCTAAAATTTATTATCAACTCATTTTTAAATAAAGAAAGTAAAATAAGTAATAAAAAAAGATTAAAAAAACTTTTAAAGATTTTGAAAAATTAAGAATACTATTAAAAATTACAAAAACCTAAAATTAATAAGCTAAAATCTAAATATATATATTTGCCAAGTTCAAAATTTTTATTTTTTTATTTGATTAATTTTTTGAATTTTTACAAAGTAAGTCTTTTTATTCTTAGATCATTTTATTTTTAATCTTTTTCATATATTTCTTATTGTTTCTTATTCTTTTTTTTTTTTTTTTTTCCCTTTTTTGGACTTTTTTATTTTATTTTTTTAGTTCCTTTCTATTTTCTTATTGAAATTTGTGATATTTTACATAATTTAATAATTTTTTAAACCTAACATGGGTGTCAGGGGCGCTAAATATGAAGTAAAGTAGGGGGTGGGTTGATCGGCATAGCAAATGAGGGCATTAAAGGTTATTTACCTTTTCTATGGTTAGAAGTAGGGTGTTAGCTAACGGGCTCGAGCTTGAACGTCTTGGCTTAGAAGGCGAGCCGAGTTCGAACAACCAAAAGCTTAGCTTGCTAAGCTCACAAGCTTTGGCTGCTTGACTCAACAGGGGTATTGTAATTATTAGGGGGTAATTTAATTAATTATGAAAAGACAACCCACAATTATTTTCTAGCTTGCAGTTTCTAGTTGCACATTTATTAAATAGAATCCTCCATCCAAAATTCCACTTTTGTCTCATTCTATCTTCTTCATCTTCCATTCCTTTATCAATTTCGCAGGTCCAACACCAAACCAAACCAAACCTTTAATCTTCCATTTATATTTTCATCTTCCTTTCTGTCTTCTTCATCTTCCATTTTAGGGCTGTCAGTCGGCTGGCTTGATTAAGCTCGTCAAAACTGGCTCAACTCATTGAAATATCGAGCTGAGTTTGACAATATTCGACTTGGCTCGATAGGCTCACAGCAAGCAGCTGATTCGCATAAATAGGGTTCTTTTAGATGCTTTTAGAAACTATGGGGGATTAAAATGAGATTTTTATAACTAAACATTTGTAAATTGACAAATACCCACAATGTCAAATTAGTAAAACACAATATTCATTGGCATACTTAATCAAATCTGAAATTCTAAATCCCTAAAACAAATAAAAATTACCAATTCCTTAACGTCCCAATCATGGGTGGAAAATCAACGACTGAGAGACAAGAAAGTGAAGGATTTAATGGCGGACAAGAGGCCGCTAATGGAGGTGTGCATACACTGCATCCTTAGCTGACACCATGAACACTTTAGTGGCCAACAAGGTTGTGGCAGTGCTGGTGGTTGCACCGTCAGGGCACTGGATCAGTGTTGTGGGTCCATGATCTTAGAGTCGGATCAGCAGACTAGACTATCCGAAAATACTACATAGGTATGCTTACCATGCTTGATATTTTGGCCCACATGGCAGATGTGATCAATGAACGGTGGTGATGATGGGTCTGAATTAGACTGTCTGATTTTGATAAAAAGATGCCCGTCCTTGTTTCGTCCATCATAGGACATTGCCTTGAGGGTTTTATTCTCTAGACTTTAAATCCCAATGCTAGGTGATGTCAATATGTATTTCAATTTTGACCTTTAAAAAATATATATTAACTTCTCAACATTTTTGACAAATTTTGGATGTTAGATTGATTGAATTTGGTGAACAGTAAAAACGAATTTCCTTACAAACTTAAACAGTTCGTAAAAAATAGGGTTTAGGGTCACATTTCCGAAACAAATAACCCTTTAGATTCTATACTACACACAATTTTAGATTCTTAAATTTTGGATATTTTGAAGTCATGCATATAAGATAAGCCTTATTAATATACAGGAAAGTGTCGAGTATTAAAAACTTAATAAATTGGAGTTAATTTGACATGTTTGATGGATCGTATTCATTACATTCACATTTTAAACTATATAAATTAGAGTTAAATTTAACATGTTTGATCGATCGTACTCATACTTCAACTTTTAAAAACATAATAAATTAAGATTAAATTTGACGTGTTTTGATCGATCATACTTATTACATTCCCCTTTTAAAACATAATAAAGTAGGGTTAAATTTGGCATGTTTGACCAATCGTACTCACTACATTTTTGTTCTAAAAACATAATAAAGTAGGGTTAAATATAACATTGTTGATTGATCATACACATTCATCTTCTGAAATCCAATCAAACTTACTGTATCAAAATATTTAACCTTTTTTATGTAAAACCAGAATATAAAGCAACCCTTTTTAAACGAAGAATTGTCAAGATGCAAAAATTAAAAAGATAAATGTAGCTTTTTTTTTTTTTTTTTTCTTAATAAGTGAAATGCAAGGTAGCTCAAGTAAATATAAGGTTTTTGAGTCCTAAAATATAAATTTAAAAAGATAAATTTGACATACGTGTAAAAATATATATAATATTTTTTGAATTATATATGCGTATTGGAAGTATGCATATAAGGTAAGCCTTGGTAGTTGCAAAACAATAAAGAATTTCATTAAGATATATTTGGTAGTTAATGGGAATGGATTGTATCATATCTGGTTCTTGAATTTTGCAAATTTGGAATTTAAGCATATAAGGCAACCCTTATTAATGGAGATGACAGAATTTTGTGTATAAATGAGGTGCACAAGTGACCCTCCATAACATGTTTTAGATTGAGAATTCATTCTATGTTTCAATCACTGTGTAATGCTTATGGGATTCAGGTGGGGATTTAATTTCCTATTTGATCCCACAAGCATTACACAATGCTTAGACATAGACATATAAATATCAAAAGTTAGTGAAGATTGAAAATTCTATGTTTCAATCACTTTGCAATTTTTGTGGTATCAGGTGGGATTTATTTATTTTTCTTTTCCATCTTGATCCCGCAAGCATTGCACAGTGCTTAAACGTAGATATATAGATGAATTGGAGTAAAAATGGTTAAATCGATAGACTCTTTTTTCATTTTTCCATTATTTTTTTTTCTTGGATTACTTTTTAATTGTAATTTTTTAATTCTATGTTATATGTTTGTTGTCATCATTAATACACTATGATTGTTATAAATGTCATCACATTCATTTATTAATTGATTTATTGCTTGCTTTGAGGACAGTTAATGTATTTTTTCTCCCTTTTAATCATCGAAAGTGTCCGAACCAGCTTGCGTGCATCTCATTAAGAGGACACTTAAGGTTTCTCTTTTAATGTTAACGAACATAGTTAAATTTTCAGATTTGCTATAATGAAATACTTAAATGTGGATCTCCTCATAATATAATAATTTTTCTATTCGATTTCACAAAAAACATGGGATTTAAAATAAGATAAAATGAAATAAAAAGAGTAGTTGCATATGCTTAAAGAAATAAAATCAATCGTTTAAAAATTAATAGAAATGAAAATCTTAAAATTCTATTATTATATTTCTACAATAGTAATGATATTTTATATTGTAAATTATAAAATCTTTTTAATATTAAATAGTATTTATTACTTGTGAATTTCATATGCAAACAAAAGTTTGTAGACGTAAAACTCCAACAATTATTGTAATAATAATATAACTTTATATTCCATTTTTCCTTTTATAACTTATGGTGAGAAACATCAAATGAGATTTCATAAAAATAAATCATTACATGCTTTTAATCTTCTTGGAAAGTAAATAAATTGGTGGCTTAGAAGCAGTTGTGAAATCCATAAAAAATTTTCAAGTGGTTTACTTGAACCAAAAGTTTTTGACAAAGCAACGGAACAAAAGTTTTATTAATAACTAAATTGAAAAAAAAAAAAAAAAAAAAAAAAAAGATTATAATGTTAAATTGCAGGACGTTTTGATGGTGAAAGCGTCCCATCATCCATCTCCACCGTGCTCATGCTGTCTTTTTTTTTTTTTTTTTTTAAAAAAATTTACCACAACCACCATCAACAACTAAACTTAGGTTGATATAATTCATGACCCAAGGTAAAGGTGAGATAGTAGTAGTTCATTTTCTTTTCTTTTCTTTTTTAACTTGGAAAATTAACTCTCCACCCTTCATATGTTAACTTTAACCTATTTGGGGGTTCCTGTTGCTCTAATCATCTTTTTAATATTAATAATATGCCTATCAAAGAAGTAAGCCTCAGGGGTATTTATGTAATTAACTCGCTAATTAATACAGCATTTCCTAGGGTTACTATCCCTCACCAGAGGTTTGCATATTTTTTAACACCCCAAAAGTTTAAAATTATATCCCTAACCTCCTCTCTGATTTCAAAAATTCTCTCAAACCCTCCCATCTTCACTGTTTGCCAATAATACTACGGACACCGAGACTATGCACCGAATTTTTACATCGAATTATGTGTCACATGACTCAAACCAGCCACGTATCACATTAACAAATATTTTGTGAGTGAACGGCCGTACATCAACTATAGACGATCATGCACTATTATTGGACGACCGTTCATTTCAAATGGACTCCCGTCCATGTGAAATGAACGATGGACTCCCATCTATACGAAATGAACGATGGACTCTCATCCATATTATATGAACCGGTGTCCACCTATAATGGACGCCCGTCCATAATTTAAATTTAAAAAATTTGAAAACAAAAATCATGGACTCCCGTCCATATTCAAAGGACGGGGGTCCATACTAAATGGACAAGCGTCCACCTAGAGTGAACACCCATCCATAGTTTAAATTAAAAACATATTTAAAACAAAAGTAATGGACGTATGTCCATATATTATGGACGGGAGTCCATACTGAATGGACAGGCGTCCACCTTTAATGGACACCCGTCCAAACTTTAAATTAAAAAAAAATTATAAACAAAATCTATGGACGCCCGTTCATATGTTATGGATGGGTATCCTTAAATAATGGATGCCCATCCATACTTTAAATTAAAAAAAAAAATTATAAAACAAAATTTATGGACGAGTGTCCCTGCTTAATGGACGGGCATCCTTATTAGATGGACATCCATCCATTGTTTAATAAGTATTTTGAAATTAAATTTAGGTCTAACAAATTTGGGTCCCAATTTAATTTTAAAAAACAGTAAGCTGCTCTTCTTCTTCGTCTTCATTCCTCATCTCCGCTCTTCTTCTTCGTCGAAGTTCCTCACCTGCCGCTCTTCTTCTTCGTCAAAGTTCCTCATTTGCCGCTATTCTTCTTTAAGTTCCTCGTCTACCATTATTATTGTAAATGTTGTAGTTTATTTGGTTTCTATTCATCACGTTTTATTGGTTTTGATTGATGATTGAGCTTGTTTTACAGTGTTCACTTCTTCGTCTTGGTTCCTCATATGCCACTCTAAGTCGTCGAAGCCATCTACCATTTTTCGAGTAAGTGTTTCACTTAATTTGGTTTGTGTTCATCATGTTTTATTGAGTTTGATTGATGATTGAGTTTGAGTGGCTAAGGTATGAAGTATTGGTTATGACAGTTTCAATATGGAAAGCAATTGATGAATGTGTTAATATTGTCGTCGAAGCCATCTGCCATTTTTGAGTGTGTATTTTTTTATGCAAAATTTTGAATGAATTGCACTTAACAAATAATTGAAACCTGAATTTTTCTGATGATATGTAGTCTTGCTTACTTGAAACTTGGGTAGCACATTTCTGTTTGTGTACATATCCCTTAAAGCCTAATCTCTGTCGTTTTGGCGCGATGCATCATGGTAGCATGTAAAATCTAAATAGCCTATTGTTACCAGGAACATAAAGTTTTCCCATACAGAGTAATGCAAAATCGGAATGAGTAATCCTCCATCTCGTTCTTAGTAATGTTGAAATTTCTTATTTTTTGTTGATGCTTTTGGGAGTACCTGTGTGAAGGAATCTCACTTTAGAAAAGAATTACACCAGTGAATCTGTGTTGAGGAAGTTGTCTGATTGATTTGCATTAGGTCTTGGTGTAAAAATTTCTACTCTTTTATGTATTTAATGAATGTTATTTAGAGATTTGAGTTGATTAACATGTTTGATTAAGAGGCTATCCAAACTCCTATGACTCCATAGCATATGAGTGGTAACCAGGGCATTTGAATTACTTATGATGGCCTTTTACGAGTATATATGCAATCCACGGTTGTATATGCAATTTACTTATAAAGGATTCAACTTTGTAGTAAATTCTGGCAGATTTATGTACGAAGATTTGATTTATGATCTGTTATCTCAAAACTTTTTGTTTCAAAGTGTTCTCTGATTAAGTTTTTGGATTCAAAAAAATATTTTGTATGTGAGATTCTATTTCCAGAACTCTTTAACTCCTTGTTGAACTAACAACTTGTGGTCAGTTTATTTCCTATTTTACGTAAGGCTTTTCCCTCTCTTTACCTTGTGCTAATTTTGTCTGATGCATCATATTACTCATATAAGCACAAACACATCTGTGATTACAAGTGAACATGCTACCATGATGCATCGCGCCAAAATGTACATGAAGTGAATTAGAATAGGAAATATTTAGGTTGATAGGTAAGCTTAATTTTTCATATGCAGTTCAACATGTACATGATGATGGCTTATCTTATTAACCAAATTAGCCAGTTTTTAGGAGGAAAGATACCATTTAATCACTAAGGAAAGTCAATTCAATCATATCATTTTTGTTTTTGTCAAAAATGACATAGAGATTGTCTTTTAGAAGCAACTTGATAATCGTCATTTTGTAGATTTGGAGTCAAGTAGACGAGACTTTCTAAAGGATTTTATGGTATTAGCTTGGTAGAATTGACCTGTTTCTGTATTGGCAGGCCTAAATATAAACCTGAATCTTAAGAAAGTTAGGCCTTAATACAAACACCTATGAGTCTATTGACCGCAACCCTTCAAGCCCACATACTAGAAATTTGAACTCCACCCCATGTCTACACTCAATAAATTTTCTAGTTTGGTTCTTTAAGTTCCACATATGGTTTGGGCGGTAGGAATTGATGCGTTATCAATTGTGGAACTTTAAAGAAAGTAGTGGTGTTGAATTAAAGGAAACCCTTTGTTTGATAAGGAGAATAGAGATTGAACTATTCCTAAAACGATATAAACCAAAGTTATTGTTACTGTAACTCAAGCTAAGTTAAATAGTTCTACAAAGCGTTCATGATGGTTAACTTTAGAAGTGAATTTAACATAATCACTTGTCATTTTTCATAATTAATGATCATTGCTATACCAACTATTGATACACCCTAACACCATGAGTAGGAAAAAAAAAAAAAAAACAGAGAGAATTAAAATATTTTTTCCAACTTTGATGATGGAAAACCTGGTAATCAAGTGGCTTAGGAGTAGTACATGTGATGATTCACCAACTAGAGAAAACCTATGAGTGGAGCAATGTTTCACTTTTTTCCCATTTTTTCACTGTAAATGTAAATGTGCAACAAAATACATATTAATGTAAGTAAATATGCATGCATGAATTGTCCTCTTGCATCTAAAGATGTCAGCCAACACCTACCATTTAAAAAATAATAAGAGCAGCAAAAGAAGCATATTTAACTATGCATAAAAGTAATATTCAGATACTATGAGAAATGAAGGAATCTTTACCTACCATTCTTATTGACACTTTTGCATCTTTCAAACTTCTTTAATTATGACTTTATGATGATGAATTTTTTATGTATACAGGTTTTAGAAGAAAGCAAAAATGGTAAGAGCAAAAAATATAACCACTCCTCATGAAGGCACATCGTCATCTAGAATCCAATTTTGAGACTTGCGACATAAAAAGTAATATGAGGAGGTGTCGAAAAGAGATATTTGCCTTGGAAGAAGTTTGGATTTAGGACTTATAACAAGTTTGGGTTTATTTGATGAAATGAATGGTTGGATTCATAAATTGAAATGGGATCAATTGGTGAGTATTAGATATTATGGATATAAGCATTTGATCTATGAGTTTTTTGGTAGATTGGAAGTTGTGGAAACAAATACTGATGAGTTTCTGGCGTATACAATGTTTTTTAGATTAAAGAATCAGAACTTTGTAGTGAGACCACAAGATTTAGCAACCTGGATAGGATTTGATTTTGAAGGTTTGGATAACGTATCTAGAATGTGGGATTCCAAACAAGCTTGGATGGATGTTTCTGGGATAGGGATTTACCATCCACATAGGTGTAAATCTATAAAATTAAAGAATCCTACTATGAGAGTATTTCACAGATATCTAACTTACATATTTAATGATAAGAAATAGACAAATGGAAATGTGACAGTTAAGGATTTAATGTTCATGGAAGCAGCAATAGCAGGGTGGCAAGTAAACTCAGCGAAATTATTGATTAAGAAGTTGGGAGAGGTTCAAGCAGAAAAATGAGAAATATATTGGGGGATGCTTGTTACGTTAATATGTGAAAGTTGGGTATTCAGATCAACCTAAGGATGAAGCAAATAAGATTAAGTTTCCGCAAATAATTTGTTAGGGGATGTGACATTGTTAAAATGGGTTTGATTAAAAATAATTGGCAGGAGAAGGTTTGTGATTAGGGATGAAATAAAGAGAGTGCAATGGTTCAAGAAAATGTCAGTGCTCCAGAAGGGGTAAATGAAGGACAAGTTGAAAGATGGGATACATGGAGAAGATGATGTGATACTAAACATGTATATTCATACTTGCAAAAAAAAAAAAAAAAAAAAAAAAAAAAATTCAATCAAATTGAAAACAAGTAAGGTATAACTTGTTACCTTAAGTCCTTAGCAACCTTGGAGCTTTTAATTTCAAAAGAAATTAAAAAAAAGTACACACTAAGGTAAAAGAAGAATTAGGGTTCTTAGAAATTTTGATCTCTACCCTAAAATGATATATCATTTCTTATATATGTAGCCTTGTAAACAATTCAATAATTGTTTTGGATTTCCTTAAACAATTCCATAATTGTTTTAGAGTTATAAATAATTCCATAATTATTATGAAGTTGTTAAACTTCTTTAAATAAAAAATTGAACAAAATATTGGATTAACATTTAATCACAATTAACAATTTAACTCTTAAATTGTTTACATAACAATTTAACCCTTAAATTGTTCATATGTTTACAATTACAACACATTATTAAATCCAATTTAATATAAAGAAAATGATTAATTATGAATTGGAATTCCATTTAATTCCAATTAGTAATTTAACTCTTAAATTATTCATAATAACTAATATAACCCTCCATTGAATCTAATTCAATGATAATAATATAAATAACTTTATTACCCTTGTTAGGTGCTAGCCAACCTTGGATAATCAACTCTCTTTGGAAATTTCTCCATTCTCCATTCTCCTTAGTTTTTATGTGTGACCTCTTAGGTTCATTATGGCTTAGCCGTGGGCCCAATATCATAGTCTATTTCGATATGTTTTGTCATAAATCTTTATGAACAAAACTCCCACTGATTATGGTAGGCATCTAGCAATGCTTCATAACCCCTAAGTCACAATGAAGATATACTCCAACAAATCCTTTTATAATCATACGCGTTGTATAATCAAATCCTTCCATTGTCTAATCCCAATTAAGAATGGATTCATGGTATGTCAAAATCGTTATCTTAATTTTATATCAAATTAACAATCAATACATATGGAACGTGTCGCCATGAAACAACCTTTCAAGTAACATTTTATGTACCCCGGCCGAAGATTTCCCTTTTCCAATGTATCTTGACATTTTTCTAGGAACTTGATATCAATCTATACCAAGTCAACGGATCCCATCTTGACTATCACTTGTCCTCACACATGAACAACACATGGCCAAATCGGCTTATTAACACATGACATGATTAGACTAATGTTTATACACCATATGAACCATATGCATTTATACAGAATCCAACAGTGATATCTCAAGTCTAAGGATTAATAATACACTAGTACGATCTTATGATAAATCATTGACTACATTTTAAATGTCCATGTGATTCATCATAAATGGTCATATTCAATAAACAGTTCACTAACCGCTTATCCATGCTAATGCCCTAGTGATATAAATTTTATAATCACCCACACTAATACCATCACATGATATTCTACGGAGGCATTCAGCATGCCTACTATATAATATAATTGCCCAATTAATAATACATATATAGGGAATACTTTGATGATTTTGATCTTCTAAAGATTTGTATCATCCGAACATTTTACATGTAATACATATATATAAATGAAGCAACAAACCACATGTGAAATAAGAACACTTTCTTCTATTGATAAGATAAATGTATATACAAAATATATACATTAACATATATATATACAAAACATAATGCCTTGGAACCGACGACACGATTGGTTCCTAGGACATACACTAACACAAGTCTATGTGTCCAAAAGAAAAAGAATGAGTATTGAACCTAGATCATCTCAGAATGTACAAGATATGTCTTCTCATACTTTAGACGAAATATTAAGCAGATTTGAGCGGATCGAAAAATTTCAAAAGGAATGTTTTTCACGTTTTGAGAGGAAAATGTAGGAACAACAAGATTAGTTGCAAAGTGATTTCAACTCATTCGCATCAAGAATAGAAGAAATGGTTGACATCCTTGGGGAATGCATGACATAAATTTTTAGCATGATGAAGAACTTCTCAATAGCCTCTTCCTCCTCTAGTCAACCTCCACCCCCTGAACCATGCTGAAGAATTTATCAACAACCTCCTCCTTCTCAACATCCTTGGGGAACGCACTATGAATGTTAATTGTCATTGTGTGTGGTTCAAATACTAAGCTTAATGTACGAAGATTATATTTGCCTTTTGTTTATAAATATGCTAATTGTTAAAGATTGATTTCAGCGGATGTTCTTGATAAAGATTGCCTTTTGTTTATAAATATATTTGCCTTTTGTTTATACATATCTCAACTACTCTTTTGAATGCATATGTATATGTAATACTAGACTTACCAAAAGACATCAAAATTCAAATCTCAAATGAAATGCATATCCAAAATTTCATCTACAACCGGTTAAAAAACAGTCTGCAATGCGACGATAATATATACTGAAAACATTCATAATAAGTTATATTAAAGTCATTATCATGAATTCACAACCCTACAGCAGATAGCCTACTCTTACACAATCAACAACCAAAATACTAAAAATAAAACAACTGAATCAGCATACAACTCAACTGCATTCATCAAAAATTAACCAAAGCGTGAATATTTTCTACCAAATACAATTCTATATGCTTCAACCTATCAACAACATCAAATCTCTCCCAACGAAACATGTTCATCATTTACAAACTCCTACCCAATAAAGAAATTACTTTTTCCTACAAGATTCTAAACCGGACCAGTGGACAACTGTCAATGTTTAACAACCACAATTTAGCACACATTATAGAAAACTTAAGCCTATGACAATTATACAACATACATAACACATAGCTGGGTAGCAACAACATCATTCGACAACACTTGATTTTTCGGTATACTTTCAACAATGTTGATGTAATCATATGGGAGGGTATTGGCCAGGGAAGTTGATGAAAGAAACTGTTCCTTTTCTCGCTCTACTGATGATCATTTTCATAAAAAGTAGCATAACACATTAATAATCAAGTCGATATTATTATAAACTTCAAATAAGTAAATAATGTTTCAAAAACAAATATCATGTAAGAATAGGTGTATAGCTCACACCAATTCTTTGTTTTCGTAATTTTTTATTTTTAACCCTACATACAATTTCTTCAACATTCGATTGCTTTCTTCTATATGGAGGACGACATTTGCTATGAACTACTTGTGGACTAATAATTAGACTATTCCCCTCTTTTGGAGGACTGTCCCCATCTTTACTACTCAAACCGGTTGTGGAAGAGATGTTTACTTTTTTACCAAGCCCTCTCTCACTTTCTTTTTGCTCCAACTTTTTTCTCATGTCAATCATAAATTCCATCAACATATTACAATCTTCCTCATTATTTGATGCCATATCGGCTACTGTCAGCATTATATTAGACAACTTATCAAAACGTTGTTCTTCAACATTGGTGCTCCACCTATTATAACTCACCTTAATTTTCGTATGACATCTGTTTATATTTTTCCTCCAATGTCGTAAAATGTACTTTTTCAGAACGTGTGAAACCCTTTTATGAATCAACACAATAATGGCACGTCTGCATAAAATCCCCCTGAACTCAAACAAATGACAAGTACAACGAATATCACATGAACTTTCTTCAAAGTATACAGCATAGGGAACACGGCGACTACTATCTCCAAACCAAACATCTTCTAAAACTTGATACTCCTCGTATGAATCACACTTTTTCAAAAAAGATAATTCACAATAAATCTTCCCCTCAATCTTTTCTTGAAACTCTTTAAACTTTGCAGTTGTGCATGCACTTTGAAATGGTTTCTCAATAGGGTAATTAGTTATGCATGGTATCCAAAATTTGAAAGATCTAAAATCAGCCTCCCTTTCTTTTTCTACTTTATCTCCCAATGCATTATCACATTGTTCCACAAATTGTTTCAAAGTAGTTTTGGAATTTACATATCCATCAAAAAATGCATGCATACTTTCGCTACGTTGGGTAGTAGACATACCTGCCGAGAAAGTATCTTTAAGAAATGCAAGCACCTACCATACCCTTGCTTTGTACAATCCATATAACCATTCATTCTCGTGAAGGTTGTGCACATCAACAAATTGGTTTCACCGTTCTTCGAACTCTTCACGCGTAAAGGAATCATATACAATATTTTGTAACTCAAACTTCATAGTTTCATATTCCTTATACCCTCTTAACTTTTCAAACGGTTTCTTCATTATATGCCACAAACACCACCTATATCTTGTACTAGGGAAAACAATCTCGATTTCATTTTGCATGGCCTTATCTTGATCAGTGATAATTCCATTAGGAGCAACATCCATGCATTCAAACCAAGAACGAAATAGCCATACAAATGTCTCAGTGTTCTCATGGGAAATTAACCCACAACCTAACAATGTCAAATGTCCATGATGATCAACCCCCACAAAAGTAACAAATGGCATATCATACTTGTTCGTCAGATACGTTGTGTCGAAGGTCACAACATCACCGAATTCTTTATATGCGGCCCTACATCTAGTATCAACCCATAACATATTCTGTAATCGACTCTCTTCATCTACATCAATCATGTACCAGAAATTTGAATTCTCCTTTTGCATTTTCATAAAATACCCGAGTACTACCAAAGCATCTCCAACTCCAAGTCGTAGCCTTCTCACTTTTTCAATGTAGTTCCTACAATCTTTTTGTAGAAACGTCAAATTCTCTACACCTTTTGCCTTAACTGAACATGACTGAAAATTTTTACACAGTCTAATCCCAACCACATCATTAACTTCAAGCCTCCTTTTCACATAAGGTTGTATCTTTCGGTTAGTCTTGAAATATCTTCTTTTTGTCAGACTTATAAGATCATGGTTATGTTTAAGTACAACTGATTTAATTTCCCATTTGCATTGACCATTCAAAGCTACACTAATCCAACTCTTATAATCTGTTTTGGCAACAGGTTGTTTTTTCAAGGTATTTTTGGATTTACATCTCTCCTTCATAGAAGAAGAACACGTCACTGTCACGTATCTCATCTCCCCATCATCGCTTTTCTTTGACGTACATATCATTGCTTCAAAACCCATTTTGTTACCATATCGTTTGTAATACTTCACCAGACTATCAACTGAATCAAACACCATTCCAATATGAGGCTCCACTTCTTCCTCAGCACATCAAATATATTATAATTCATCACATTCATTATCATGATCATTTAATAGTTTTATAATGGACAAAATTAGAATGTACTAATACAACACATCATAAGAAACAATACGATACAACAAATTTAAAATCATGTTAACGAAAAAGTAAGGTTTCGAGCACAATTTACCTCAACATCATTGAAATGAGGCAAACTGGACTTTTCCATATTCCGTAATTTCATGCAAAACCAATACTAGTATTCTCATTCACAAATTTGATTCACAACAATCGCCAGCAAATATTCTCTATCAGTTGTTTTCTATTGTAACATATATTCAATCCAAAATATAATACAAAACTAAATAAATGCATAAATTAAATAAAAAACTCTTCAAGTACCTCAACAAATCTTTCTAATCTAAAAAAATTTTGATCTCCCTAACTCCCTTTCCACCCTAGACAATTGTTTCATGAAAAATTGGTGGCTTTCTTTCTTGTCACGGTAGCTGTTTGTTGGCTATTGAGGAAGAAACTGGTCATGGCTGTTGAGGAAGAAACCGGTACAACATTAAATATAACATGCAGACGAGAAAAACGCAGATGCAAAGAAAAGATGGGAACGATGAACCGAAAGGTAATAGGTTTAAAATGAAGTTTTTATTTTTTTTTTATTTCTTATAAAAACTTTGGTACTTATTTTGGAGAAGCGTATTAGACAAGCTAATGGTTTTTACAAATACAAAAAAAAAAAAAATATGTAAATTAAAAAAAAAAAACATTTTATTTGCGTATGGACGGGCGTCCATATTATATGGACAGGCGTCCATTATTATATTACAAAATGTTTACGAACCAGAAAACTCAATTGAACAGCCTTCTTCCTTTCGCTTTTGTGCATCTTCATCTTTCTCCCCTGACTTTCTTGGTTGGACACTGGATGAGGAAGAAGAGTTTGAAGAGAAGATATACTTTTTTTTCCTAATAGGGACGCCCGTCTATATCATATGGACAAGCGTCCATAAATTTTGTTTTATAATTTTTTTTTTAATTTAAAGTATGGATAATGGACGCCCATCCATAACATATGAACGGGCGTCCATAAATTTTGTTTATAATTTTTTTTAATTTAAAGTTTGGACGGGTGTCCATTAAAGGTGGATGCCCGTCCATTCAGTATGGACTCCTGTCCATAATATATGGACAGACGTCCATTACTTTTGTTTTAAATATGTTTTTAATTTAAACTATGGACGGGTATCCATTCTAGGTGGACGCTCGTCCATTTAGTATGGACCCCCATCCATTGAATATGGACACGAGTCCATGATTTTTGTTTTTAAATTTTTTAAATTTAAACTATGGACGGGCATCCATTATAGGTGGACACCTGTCCATAGTAAATGGACTCCCATCCATATAATATGAACAGAAGTCCATCGTTCATTTCACATACACGGGAGTCCATTTAAAATGAACGGTCGTCCAATAATAGTGCACAGCCGTCCATAGTTGATGAACGGTCGTTCACTCGGAAAATTTTTTTTAATGTGATACGTGGCTGGTCTAAATCAGGTGACACGTAATTCCGTGTAAAAATTCAATGCACAATCCCGGTGTTCGTAGCATTATTTAGGTTTATTATATTTTTCTTATTCAAAAATTCCTAAACCCCTATGTATTTTATTATTACAAAGGCCCTTAAAAATCTGAAATTGTTCTCAACCCCCTGCCAATAAAACCAAGTTGTTCTCAACTCCAAAAACAATTAAATGCCTCATTTACCCTTTACCCCTAATTCCAATAAAATAAAATAAAAATAACAAATACAACTTACTTTTAATTTTTATAAAAAAAAATCTATAACCTTATATACTTGAGGGGTTTTTTAGAGACTTTTACCTTAGGGAAAATACAAAAAAACCTAATGATTCGGTTAACAAACGGTGAAGAGGGGGGTCTGATAAAAATTTTGATATCAGAGGGAGTTAGGGATTGTTTCCAACTTGTGGGGTGACTGGAGGAAAACAAACCTCGGGGGGCGGGGGGTGGGGGGGGCGGGTGGTCGCGCTGGGCGGGATAAAAGCTATTTCCTAGGTAGTGTTATATGCATAACCCGTTGGGCCTGAGGCATGATCCGTTGGGCTTGGAGCAATACCATTTTCTCTGCTAAGCTGTAGACTGAGGGGTTTTTGAAGCTCCAATTCTACTCGATCGAAGGCTTCTCCAATTCCTGGCTGCAGATTCACCGTCGTCTTAATCCTAAAATTCTAATCTCTGAGGGGACGCGTTCTAAGTATTTCTTTCTTTCTATTTCTGCTCAAATTTTGGTAAGCTTTGAGTGCTGTTTGTTTGTGCAAGCCTTAATTATTATTTTTCTTTTTTGGGTGGGGGGGGTGTTGGTGGGGTGTTTAGATTGGATAATTTTTATATTTAGGGTTATTGTTTTTGCCATATGAAATCATTTGCGTTTATTATTATTGTTTTTAGTTAGATTTGGAAATTTCAGTTGAAACTTGTCTCTTGTGTTAATTGTGAAATTGGGACTTTTTAATTTTGACATTGTTGAGTGTTTGGAAGCTGAGAAAACAGAAGAAAATTAAGGGGAACGAATCCAATATATTATTTTAAGATAAGAATTAAGTCCTTGGTAGCAAATTATTGAAGATTGTTCTCTAATTGATGAATGTTTAATCATTTAATAATCTCAGAGGTTAAATTTGATTTACTTAATGATCAATTGATATATGCTTTACTTTCGTGGGATGAATTATGGTGCAAACGTATTTTCGGGTAGATGGGCAAATTGGTTTAGTAGGGGAGAAGAAAAAGAAGAAGAGGATGATGAGTATGTAAAATAGAGAGGGAATTAAATTATCATCACATGGTTTGAGTTTAGTCTGTTAATTTGTAATATAATGAGGTCATCAAATAAAACCACCCGTAAGTAGCATCGCCATAAAACTAGAATTTTGTTAGCAACCAACTTTAGCATTTGGGGAAGGTTAAAAAATTTCTGCCATTTAAGGTATTGTCACTTAAAAGTGACATTTTAATTCTCGTAGAGTGTGATGCTTATTATGTTGAATCATGTTTATATGTTTGTGTAGGAATACATACATGTTGAGTTGGTGAATAGTTAGAATGGATAAGCTATTAGAGTTTGGTAGAAGAGCCATGTTTTATGTGAGAGTTCTTTCTGGATATGAAGAACGAAGAATTCGATCTTACAGGTTGCAGCTTGAGAAGCGTCTCCAACAGGTATTACTTACTATTACATAAATTTTTCATCACTATTCTTCCGTTGATTTATGTGATTTAATGTCTTAATATGCCTCAAGTTCTTCTTCTTGTAGTTTTACTCCTGTTTGAGTTCTATCAAAATGCTATCGATGTGTTTGCTCACATATAATGTGCTTGTGGTTAAGATCTGTTTACATGTTGATTAAAGCCTTGTGATTGCTCTCATTATTTTGTTGCATCTGGACTGGAGATGGCAAACGATCGGTGTCGTGTCTGCACAGCCCATTTGGAGGTCGCCCATAATGGGTTAGATGTCGTGTCTCAGTATTTATCGTGTTGTGTCATGTTAGGGCTCAACAAATTTTTAGTTGGCCCAGCACAATCCTACACTTGTTGGGCTGTGTTGGTTGAGAGGAAATTAACAGATTGGAGGTTGAGAACATGTTGGATATTTCTTGGAAAATTTATGTTGAAAATTGATAATGGAAAAAATAATAGAAGTGCCCATCTAGTCCATGTTGTGTCAACTCACTAGTTGATCCCCTTGGCTGGACACAGCTTAATATCATCCCAGCCCAGCCCCCAACACAGTAAAAACTTTATCATGTCGTACCGAGCTGATCCAATACAATAAACAGGCTGGTCTTACCATGTTACAGATAGCCTGCCCATTTTGCCACCTCTACTCTGGACTATATGATCTTGTAGGCTGGTGTTTTACCTGGGCCTGAACTAGTGAATTTTCATATCGGAACAGGAAAAAGCGAATTATTACACAACAGAGGGCTATGGGACCATGTTTCCTTGGAGAAAAGAAACAGAAAATGTATTAACTTCTTTATGGAGAAAGTTATGAATCCAAGATATAACTTCTTTTTCTTTTTTTGATAAGGGAGGAGATAGTATATACTGTGGATCTTAGACTGGTGCTTTTGGGCTGTCTTTGTATAAAGTGAAGGTGGAGATGGATGCCCCTCCTTAGGGTTTTTGCCTTAATTGTGGTCTGCTCTGATGCTGTCCACATTTGTATTTTCTTCTTTCAATCAATATTAATACATTTCTAGTTTCTTATAATTAATAAACAAAATAACATAAAAACATATTCATCTTTGAAACCAACCGTGAAGACTCGTTTGGCATCTTGTTTTATTAACTCAGGAAGTCAACATGAATCTTTCCAAAAGTTGGCATATTTATTCTTATCCAAACTCTCATTTTTATCAAGATATCCAACATTATATCACAATAATCATGTTTTTCTATGAAATGAAGGATTATGTCTAAGGATACTGTCATTTGTAATCACAAATTGTATTTTACCTTAATTTTCACTCTTTCCATTATATTTTATGAACTTTTTTTGCTCATTGCATTCTATTGGTTTCTTGCTTTTAGCTTTTATCATTGTCATAAACACATGATAATGTGGTCCACAAGTTTTCTGGAAATTTTGGCTTAAAATGCTCATCTTAATAAGCTTTACCCCTCTCTTCCTCTCTGGACAGGCACAAGAAAGGAAGGCAGCCTTAAGAAAACTCCCTGAGCAAGCCATATTAGGAGAGGTTCGTCGTATGGTTGAGGAGATGCAGAGTTTAAATAAGAAGTTAGAAGAAACAGTAAGTTTCATCCCTTTGGCTTGAAATAATTGACAAATGATAAAAAAGCTAGACCTTTGAAACCAGAATTTTCAAATGCTGTTGATTCTATGAATTTCTTTCTGTTTATCTTTTAATTCAGTGTTGCTATGCTAATCCTTGTTGATTCAAGAACTTGTATAATTTTTCTCGTGTTTTAAAGTAAGACCACATGTTAAGTAAGACTCATAAATTCTGTTGGTTATGCTAGTTATTTAAGATACTTTTCTGCAATTTTTTAAGGAATTCTCCTAGGTTAGTTATTTTCATTTAATTTCAAGGCACTTATAATTAGTATGGAGGCTTTATGATTTTTCTGATCTGTTTTCCTGTGCAGGAGGCTGCCATTGAAGACTACTTCAAACCAATTGACAAGGAAGCTGAGTACATAATGAAAATACAGCTCGAAGGAGAGGAGAAGACGATGAGGGAGATGATGGCAGCTATGCAGAAACAGGCTTTGCTTGAGAAAGCTGAAGTAGAAAAAATTGCAAACAAAAAGGAACATACCAAGGAACAAGCATCCACCACCACGGAAAAACATTCTGAGATGAGATAATTCCATGAATGTTGTTGGTTTGTGGTAGAAATAAAGAATTGATTTTGAAACAGGGCATGTTCCAAAAAGCTGTTCTTTTTGGCATACTTTCTGAGATCAGTTTGTTTATGCCTTCTGGCCATGGTCCTTCATAGTCCATAAAGTTGAGGCCTTTCAAAAATATCTGAATGAAAAAGGCACATTTTATCAGATTTTGTATTACAATCTCAAATAGGCAACAGAGAGCTTATATTGTTGTACTTGTGATTTTTTTAATGGGGATTGAAAATTGTTTGTTATGAAAACGGAGCAGTCTCGAGCATTAGTTTGCATAAGTGATCGTATTGCATTCAAGAGTGAACTGTCTTTTTAATCCATGTATAGAAAGGTAAAGCTCTGAAAAACTGAAGTTAGTGTGTGCATGTTTAAGGTAGGATGGAAATTTGTTAAGTATGTATACTTATAGTGGATAGATGCAGGAACCTTTTTCCTTCAAATTTGACTTTTCTTGGTGATGTTGAATCAATTGAGCTAATTGATACCTTGATGCAAGTATCTTTCAGCAACCATACTTTTTGAAAAGTTTCTTTGTCAATTTAGTAATGTTGCTTTCTGAGTCATCTCTTGGTGGTGAAGAAAAGCAGATATTCAAAGGTAAAACAGGGACAAGATGAATGGGGCCTGGAAGCCTAATCCAAACCCGGCCTGTCTGAAATCGGGTCAGTTTATGGACTGCATACAGAGAAACTTGGTGAATCCCAGTGGGAGAAAGGATTGATTAGATTTGTTGTGTTGGGTTTTGGAGGTACTTTTATTTTTTCATGAATGTGGGTTGATGGTCAAAAGAAGTTTAAAATAAAGCGTGTTCATAGATTTAGTAATGTGTAGTGCAGTGTAAATTATGGTGAAATCAATTTCCAAGGTAGGGACCATTCAATGGTCATGTTATTCAACAAGACAATAACATGTATGACCTCATTTTTAATCCATCTTCTAACCGACCAATCCACAAACTTCAACTTCATTCATCAATCTATCTTCCCTAACCTTTATACCTAATCATTTTCCGTTTTCTACGGATTTCTAGAGAGTTTTTGATAATTTTGTAAGGTGTTTTATATTTTTAAGAGGGTTTTTAAATCTCAAAAAGGGGAAATGAAACAAACCCTTTTACTAAACAAGTTAAAATCTTTTAAAATAATCAAAATACTTGAATGTAGGATGAGTTGTAAATAACTCCGAAATGATAAAAACTAAAAACAAAGTATAGGTATAGGTATAGGTATATCCGATAGTAACAAAAGGTAGCAAGTATTTTCCCACCGGCCAAACATCAAATCACTTTTACATACTTTATGTTGAATAGTGTTACTCCATTATAATCCAAAAAATGCATTAAATTAATAAGTTTAAGTTGGAGGTGACGAATCCTTAATATATTGGTTTGATTAGAAGGTGGGATAAGGTTATGAAGGAGATGGAAAGAGACTCTATATACAATACAATTGCCCGCCATCAATCAACAACCACCCAAATCTCTTTCACGGATGCCTTTTCTTCCCATCTCACCTCTCCATAATATTAATCTTTTTTCAATATCATATATTATAAAAAAAAATTAAAAAATTAAAATTAGGTTAGGGCACTTGGATTATACAAAAATGTGAAAGTATCCCTTATATATTTGCTCAAGGGATCTACCTATTGAGTGGGCTTTTACTTTTATGATCTTTTTTGCCTACACAAGAATACCTCTCATTATTATAGAATTGACAAGAGCTAATGCCTAATAGTATAGTTTGGTATGAGCACTAAATATTCAAATCTCACACACAAAAAAATAATATATATTTAATTAATTTCAATAATTCCAACTACTATTATTAAAATTGACCTTTCACTACAAAGTAAAAGAAAGACATCTTTTCATAGGGGACTCAGACTCTTGATCCACATGGACCTGGGTCGGTTACCCATTGGGCTAACATAGGCCCACCCCACGTATATAGTTGAGTTGATAATTTTCATAAAGTCAAATATAGATATGTTTCCTTGGGATGGGAGGAATAAGATTTTGAATAATGAAAATCACTTTGCAAAATCTGACTTTCCGACCCTTTGTTTTGGTGCAAATTTGAGGATATATAGAAGTGCTTTTACTTACCAAAAGTACTTTTTTTTATTTATTTTTTCAAAATGGGAAATGTAACATGACTAATTAGTAGATAAAGTTGGTTGATTTGATTTATTAATGAAAAATGAAACAATTCTAACTTATCTCTTTGGTCCCATCAAGTGAAAATCCTGCTCAGAGCCCACAATACCTAATTGACTTAATCACACCCATTCTTTTGTCAAATGCCTTACTACTTTAATTAAATTTCCTCATCTTCCCATTCCCATGACTGACCAAATTAGTACGTTTTCTTTCTTGTCTTTTTGCAACCAAAATAATTTACTCTTTATATGGAACCAATTATTTACTATTTCAAATAACCCATATATATTGAAAACAAGGTAAGATATTCATTATTGGGCTAAATAAGTAGATTAATTTGAAATTTGGGTCTTGAAATTCAAACTAATTCTATCCTATGTTAACCCATGTAATGGTAGAACATATAATTCATTCATCTACAAGTAATTCACTCTTCTTATCTCTACGTTCAAAATGTTGTTTCAGAGTTAAAACTTGATTAACGATTTTCTAGTATATAAAAAAACTAAGTCCATTTGGTTCACTGTTATTACCCTATCATATTCTATTATTCTATTTTAAAAACCTAAAAATGTATTTATTTCGATATTCTCAAAATTCAATTTTATTTTATTCAACTCTCAAAACATTAATAATTACCTTTCTCCTAAAGATAACTTAATTTTATTTTTTCTAAAATAATATTATAAAAAAATTAAAATAATAAACTAAACGGAGCCTAACACCTTGAATATTAGAACAAAAATTTGGGGTGGCTTAAATCTTTCTCTGTGTGAAGTTATTTAATATATTATACTAAAACATAATTATCAAAAGAGTAGAAAAGATCCTCTATATTGCTTGTTCTCATGTAAATTGTAATAGCTTTTATAAATATAATATTTGGAAATAAACGTTTCTCGAGAATTGTATGACTTTCATAATATTATTATAAAAATATCATAATCTAATAAAAATGGGTAACAATTTTATATGGTTAAAATGCGAATTATTTTGAAAGCCAATAAAAATTGTAATGATCAAGTTTTTTTATTCTATAAATTTGAAAAAAATATATATATATATATTAAAACTAAGAATTGTTTATATAAATAAAAAATTAGTAAACAAGTTTTATATATCAAAAATAACAAATAATAAACCTCTCCACCCACAATGATAGGGATACCTCAACATATTTAAAGAAAATTAATCAGAGTTAAACCATGATTTGGCGTTTTGATTTAATTGAATTGGAGGATTTAATTAATAAATAGGAGTTTTTGTTTTGATAATAAAGTGGTGTGGAAGAGGGGCCCAATTTCTTTTATTTTTCATTCATCAGAACCTTCCACATGGTCCTTGCCTACTGGCTCTTTCTTTGGATGTGTTTCTCCCTAAAATTTACTTTTAAAGACACTCCTTTAATTAAAGAATCTAATTATATTAACAAAAATTAATTCATATCTGAATTATATACCATTTTGTATAGATTTGATGAAAAAACCTTTCAAAAATATTTCTATATTCTTTTAATACTATTTTACAAATATAGAATAGGTTCAGGAAATAAATTAATAGAATATTTAGTTTAACTTTAATATTATGTATATAAAGTTAGATCTCAACTCTTGTGGTTGGTTGTTGATATAAATTGTAGAATTTTATGATGTAATATGATATGATATTATGTTTTCTATAATTAATGTAATATTGATACGTCAATTGTCACAACAATGATCTCAAGATTTATATATAATTACGTGAAATGTTGCATTGATAAAAATAAAATGATAACATATAATCTTATACTTCAATCGAGCAAGATAAATCTTGATTTCTACACTTATAATTCACCCAAAATATTGTGGGTAATTAACATGGACATTTGTATAACATAAGATTGAAGTCAAATTTCATAAAATTAATGTTTAAAAAATATATTTATAATTGAATTTCCCTGAAAACATCACTTTAGAGAGATCCCACCAACTCGTCTCTAGTGTGTCTGATTTGGTGTATTATCCAAGATTTGTCAACATTAATTTACCCTTTTATCCCTTTTTATTAAATTTGTTCAAGCAATATGTATAAACATGGCTAATATTACATTCATAAGCCATTTTCACTCATTTTTTCTCACAAATGTGATGTGTCAGTTTGTAATTAGTCAGCTCGTAATAGATTCCGACGTTTCGTTTGTCCAACAATGGGTCTCACTTAATCAAATGCGAGCTAACTAATTACGAGTTGACACCTCAACATTAGTGAGAAAAGTTTATGAGAAGTGTTTATCAACCTATCTTTATTTGTATAGACACATGTTTAAGACGGTGATTATCTGAATTTAACATATTTTTTTAGTTGGCTAGTGATATATTAGTTGCAGATTGGGGATAAAATGGACATTGACAACGTCTAGGGATATGAATAATTAATAAAATAAATAAATGTTCATTGGTTATGCCGCATATTAGGTGTTTCTGCCCTCTTTAAGACGGCTTTTTTTTTTTTTTTTTTTTTTTACTCAATTTAAGTTTAAGACACATTACTTCTTGTGTTTCACCACATGTTTTTTTTTTTTTTTTTTACTCAATTTAAGTTTAAGACACATTACTTCTTGTGTTTCACCACATGCTTCCAATCATGTGTCTTACTATCTTAGCTGTCCACGTGTTATTTCTACCAAATCATAGTTGATGGACCCACATCTACAAATATGTTTAATCTCTTAAGATAAGTTCTCTAAAGTAACTTTATATATAAAATAAGAGTAAATGACATGTTCCTGTTTCATGAAATGGCAAGTTATCACATCTGGTTTTATGAATTTCAGATTCTTATCCTTAAATTAATAGAAAATTGTTTATTATAACAGTCAAAAGTTAAAGTGGTCATTTGAATCTCATTAAATCTAAAATGAAAATAAAAATTTTAAGTTGAGTGGGGCAAAATGTCGAGCATTTGGTATGCACCGACAAAGGAGAAGCAAATGGTAGCCGTTGGCAAGTGAAACAACCTAGAAAACAAACAAAATCAGTCAATAAACCCAATCATTCTCAAAAATCATCATTGAAACTAAACCGGCAAAAAGAATAAACCAATCGCGACGGTAGGTGGCAAGTCACAACCGACGATTGACGGGTAACCATGCATCAAGGTTATAGGGGTTATTAGAGTGGAGGTCAGTGGTTCGAATGGTGGTATTTGATTGGATTTTGGTAGCTGTTAGCCGTCAAAATTTGGCTTAGAACAACGAATCCATAACTTTGCAGTGGCCGGGGGGGTAGGGGTATTATGGTAATCAAAGAATTGCTCAGCTTTAAACCAATAGTTGCGTGGATCCGTGCCATCAAAGCATAACACCACCAATATGAAAGGTTTAAAAGGTGAGGCAGACCTGGAAGAACGCAAACTTGAGCCGGGCGAGGGAGTGCCATCGCCAGTCACATAAATGTCCCCCACAAACTTCTTCTGTCATCGGTCTTGTTCTAGCTCGGCATCAATGATAATCAGTTTTAGTGTAATAGCCTTTAAAAGACCCTTTAGCGAACGGTTGGAGGAGAGGTTTGGGAACTTTGGGAATTTTGGTCAATAAAGGTTAGGGAAGCTGGTGGTTGGGTCAGGGAAGGCCAACAATGCCGGATTTGAGCGAGTGACTAGGTGATGGCAGTGGCTAGGTGGTTAGAGATGGGATGATGTGAATGTTGATTAAGAGGGTGTTATTGAAATAAATTTGAAAGTAAAGTAGTTATTTTTCTAATTCTACTAATTTGGGGGTAAAAAGTAATTAATTTATTTATTTATCAAAGGGCAATATGATAATAACACTTTCTACATCTGTGTCAAAACCTAAAAAACGCTAATAATGTTACTTTAAGGGTGATAATATAAAATTTATGAAATTAGGGGTGAGAACTTGCTATTTCGCTAAACTTGGGTGAGAACACGTCTGTGTATGTATAAAGTATAAACTTAAAAAGGTAATACTATTTGTACAAACTCTTTATACAAAAAGAGTTTATACAAACTGACGTGGCACACCATGTGAGTGTCACGTGATATTAATGTGATATTAAGTTATGTGAATCTTAATATCATATGGTATGCTTTGTGATATGTCATGTCAGTTTATATAAACTTTATTTTGTATAAAAGTTTATACAGATAGTATTACCCAATTTAAAATGAAGGTTGTTATAGTGAGAACAAACATAGCATATAATTTGCTTATAAAAGAGGAGGAGAAGTGGAGAAGTGGTCGAACAGGACCAGCAGTTATGAGTTCTGCTTGGGACCCACCAATGACTCTCACCCTCTTTCCCTTTTTATTATACCACTCACTAAATATTACCATCTTCAACTTTGGTGTGCTTACCTTCCACGTGTCACCTTTCATTCAATCTCTACCCTTAATTTGAAAACTAAAATTTATCTTAACCATTATTAACTCAAAAATTAGGTTATTTTATTTATTATTTAAATATAAGATTTTTGTGATTGGTCACATCTAGAAAAATTGTGATTGAATGGACGGCGTGGATGTGTGATCTAATGACGAAAAAGATTGGTAATGTACACAAAAGCATAGTAGAAATTTATTGTATTTAATTATGTAGAGGTTCGTCAGGTCATGTTACCAGGCAAGACTTTTTTATGTGTTGACCTAATCTTTGGTGAACCCCAAAGGATGCCGTCGAGTTGGTCAAAATCTTATTGATATCAATTGAATTTCAATCAGAGGGCTGAGACAATTTTAGAGTTGTGGGTGGACCAAATTATTCAGAAAGTAAGGTGACCCAATAAATAAAAAAAATAAAAAAGAAGGAAAATCACATGGCACCAAAATGAGTCAAATTCATGGGATACCCACTATGTGTCATGGGGTGGGCATAGTATTTTTTGTCCAGTTTTAAATTAAGTCTTATTCATAAAATAATTTATAAATTAGGGAGAAGGAAATTTTTTTAAATTTCCCTTTCGTTTATGTTTTAGCTTTTTTACAAGGTTGATGTTTAAAATCACAGTGAGTCAAATTTCATTAAGTGACAGACCCATTAATCGTCCTTATATCTATATTTAAATAACAAAAGTGGGGCCCTAGTTGATTACTTTTAGGTTTCATCCAATTAAATTCTGACACATAGAGTTGTGACCACTCGAATGTGTGACTTTAGGATTATTCCATATAATTATCAACATAAAAATAATATTTCAAAATAAAAATAAAAGAAGCCAAACAAACTGGCTTTGGTTTTTTCACCTTTTTATCTTTCCACATAAATATTATATATTTATTTTGGAAACAAAAGAAGGGAGTGAAATTAAATCTTTCTTTAAAATAACATCATAACAATAAAAGAAAAAAAAAGAAAAAGAAAGATGAACATTTACTTGAGATACAATACAACAACAAAAGGTCATATATACTAACAATACACACAAGCACTCTTCTTCTTCTTCTTCTCTCTCTCACATTTTCACATTCACTTTCTTCACCAATATTTATCAGATTCTCTTTCAATGCTCTTTTTCTTCTCCTTCTTCCATTAGATTGTACAGATTTTCACCTGAAATACCCATCTCTATCTTTTTATTTCTCTTCTTTTTCTTATATATGAAAATTATAACTACCAACACATTAAACTCAGAAAAATACTCTCTGGGTCTTTGGCTTTTGCTTTCTTCAGCAAACTTGCTTTCTGGCTTTGTTTCAGAACAAAAAAAATAGCCTTCTTGTACCCAGCTGTATATGCCTTTTAAGGCTTTGGGAAACATAAATTAAAGCTTTATTTTCACTATTTTTTTTTTTTTTTTTGTTTCAACTCGGTCAATAAATTTTTGCTCTTCTTTTTTTCTTGTAAAATTTCATCTGAATTATTTTCCTTCTAACTTAAAAAAAAATAAAAATTAAGAGAGAGACATGGGTAAGCAAGGTCCTTGCTATCACTGTGGAGTTACAAGTGAGTTCTTGTTCTCCATTTTTTTTCCCCTTTAATCATTTCCAAATATATATATTTTTTTGTTCTTTAATTTTTATTTTGCTTTGTATTGATTAATAAATATCATGTATATGTTTATTGGATTAATAATTTTATGATGGAAGAGAAGAACTATATGTAAATAATTTATAAATCAAGAATATGTGATGATGGGTTTGTGTATTGATTTACAACTAGGGGGCTTCTTTTCTCTTCACCATATTTGTTGATTTCAAGTCCAATTTCTTATTGAATTCAATTCTTTTTCTTAAATTTACTTTCTTGATTTCATTGTTCATTGACTATCTTCCACCAAATTGAGCAATTACTACTTGTAAATTAGATTGGTAAATGGCTCTCATGGTTGTTTGGGAACCCAAATGGCTAGTCAAATTGAAGTTTTCATATGCTGATTGAATGATTCAATATAAGAAAAAAAAAAATGTACTTTCTGTTAACCTCTGGTTCAAATTCTTTGAGCCTTACAATAAGGTCAATAATAGATAGTTCCTCACATTCTTTGCAAGTGAAGTGAATCCAGAATAGGTTATGGCTGAAAAGTTCTTGCTAATTGGTTCTTGAATTGATTTGTCACTCCTTGTTAGTCTGCTTTTTCCCAATGGCTTATGGAAACTACATTCATAAAACTACTCTTGTTTTTGTTTTAAAGTTTAAACTATTTTCCTTGTGTTTAATCAGTATAATGCTTTTGTTCCTAGTTGCATTCTGTTATCTTTTGAAAGTAAACTGTTTTGCTGGGTAAAGCTCTATATAATTAAATGATCATTGAGATGTCTCCTGAAGATTTTGCAAATGTAAAAGTGATTACTATCTGTTTGTCAGTGCAACTAAGTTTACTTAGTGATTTCAAAACTTGGTATATTATGCTTTTGTTGGAAGAGCTGAGGTTGTAATATTAAATCTCTACGGGATCAATCTCTTTAGTTTGCAGTAAGTTCAACCTCTAAAGACATTCCAGAGCAGCTTTTTTGTCCATGTGTTAGTAGTCATCGGAATACTTAAATCTTCTTTTGTGGGGAATTCAAGTGCTGATGAAGATGCTATACATCTTTTAATCTTCTTTCATCACATTGTGAAATTAGTTATGTGGGGGTGCAAAGAGTTGATCCAATGACTGGTAAATGTCATCATTTTTGTGCCAGCCCCATTGTTAATCTTAGGAGTTGGAATGTGGCAAGGTGTTAAAAATGCTGAATAGGTTTTGGGGAGCTAAACACTCATAAATGGTTTTGTTGAAATAAATCTCTCAAGAAAAATACCAAATGGTGCATCGATGAAGGAATTTATTTTCATTGTATATTACACTAGAATTTTCATGAGAATTACACCAATCACTCACCCTAATTGTCAATGCCTTCACTTTTTGATGATACCATTTGTATTTGTTGTGCCACGGTGAATGGCCTTCGGTGATCATCCTTCTGAATAATTCATAATTACAACTTAGCTTGCTTATGTTGATAGGACTGAAACCTAAATCCTTTTGTTCTATTGGGACCTAAGGGGTGAGTATTGGCATCTTGAAGCCAAATGAACTGTAATTGAAATCCTCTGCATGTTAGATATAAGGTTTTCCAAGCCTGAACAAATTTTCACAACGAGAATATACTGGGGAACATTTCAAATCCATTTGTACCATGTATGCCTCCTTCTGAAAGTGATGAGATTTCTACCATTACAGAATTTCTTACTTTTTCCTTCTCCTGTAACAACTCTGAATTCAATGGAATCTTAATCCTTCGTTGTAGTATTCTGGAGTGGTTAGTGTAATAAAGATACTTAAAAGCACTAGGGCACCACAATAGAGTGAATTCTGGTTTGAGGTGCTGCAGCCATGGCTTTGTAGTATTCTGGAGTGGTTAGAGTTATAAAGATGCTTAAAAGCACTAGGGCACTGCAATAGAGTGAGTTCTGGTTTGAGGTGCTGCAGCCATGGCTTAGTGGATCCATCACTGTGTTTCACTGCAATACAAGCTGCTCTGGCATTGTTTTTGCTATGAATTTCTTAATAGTTGTGCATTATTTTTTAACAAGCCAGGCCTGCCAGTATTGCATATGTGGTTGATCAAAATGCTGGGCAATTGTGAAATAATGTTCTTTTTTATAGCTCATTTGCTTCTGGACATACTAATAAATGACAGCTCATGTTTATTACCAAAAATAGCTGTTGGTGCTTTCGTGGTTATATGACAATTATATAAAATGACAATGAAGCTACTGTGATTAGTAGTTCATCTTTTTATACTATATTACATCTTTAATCACGACCATGTATACATTTTTTTCTTTCAAAACGTATATTAATTACTGATTACAAGTTCTTCAATAGGCACCCCTCTTTGGCGCAATGGGCCTCCCGAGAAGCCAGTGCTGTGCAATGCATGTGGATCTCGGTGGAGGACAAAGGGGACACTTGCAAATTATACCCCACTTCATGCGCGGGCTGAATCTGATGATTATGAGGATCACAGGGTTGCCAGAGTAAAGAGTATATCTATAAACAAGAACAAAGACGTGAAAGTTCTCAAACGAAAGTCAAGTCATGATTATATGGCAGCTGGAGGGTTTGTCCCTGATTACAACCAAGGTTTTCGAAAGGTTGTTGAAGAAGATACAAGTAACAGATCCAGTTCTGGCTCAGCAATATCTAATTCTGAGAGCTGTGTACAATTTGGCAGTGCAGATGCAAGTGATTTGACAGGTTGGGCAGACACTAAAATGAATCTTCGTTTCTCCTGTTGAACAAAGAAAGTGAGAAGTATTGTACACTTATATGGACCAAACTGATTATAGAGTTGCTTAATGCAGTCAAAATTTACAAAGAGAAAAGAGATGAAACCATTACTATTGAGTTTGCTTCACCATAAAATAATATGCTATGAATTTAATATGAAATGGCTTTGATATTCCAGAATTTTGTTTTGCTGGAAGTTGGTTGATTGAGTATACGAGTGTCTAGTCAATGATGGAATTAGCTCAATAATCTCAGTCTTACTGTGCTTGGTAATGCAACCTCTAACTTCCTACTGTTTTTCCTTTTAGGTCCAGCCCAGTCAAATGTGTGGGACTCGTTGGTGCCTTCCAAAAAGAGGACCTGTGTCAATCGTCCGAAGCCATCTCCAGTGGAGAAGCTTACCAAAGATTTGTATACTATTTTACATGAACAACAGTCTTCATACTTCTCTGGATCTTCAGAAGAGGATTTGCTTTTTGAGAGTGAAACACCAATGGTTTCTGTTGAGATAGGACATGGAAGCGTTTTAATTCGACATCCAAGTTCAATTGCTCGAGATGAGGAATCTGAAGCTAGCTCGCTATCAGTTGAAAACAAACAATACTCAGCAAATGAGGCCTATTCACGTTCATTGACCCTCCCCGTACATAATTATAACATGGGCAACAACTTTTCAAGTAGTAGCATGGACAAAGCTAAGAACCCTTTTGGACAAGGGATGCAACAAGATCAACTTAAGAGGTAACTGTTTCTTTCATAGTTTCATAATTTGCAAAGACATTTTGATGGTTCTGTATAAGGGTTCAAGCACTGGTACCTTTAATTTTTTTTTTTTTCTCTATCATCGGCACAATTTTTGTTTTATTTTTAAAATTATCACCGCATCAATGAAGTTAAATGCAGTATAACTGTAAATATGAACTATGTGGTATGTCTCAACATTGACAGTAGGTATTTAAGGCTGTTTTAGTTTTGTAGCTATTCACCAACACTGAATGTGAAGGTTAGTGTGAGTTACAAATCGTATGGTAAGTTCAAAGGGTGGAGTTACTTCATTACTTGGGCTGCATATAGCATGGCAGTTAGAATAGTAAGGACATTTCAGGAAACTGTTACTCTGAAACTGAAGGAGAATCTCACCTTGGTTAACTTTTCTGTTGTGTGGAATTGCAGGGACAAATTTCTGCATGAAAAATTACAAGTCCTGGGAAACCATAATTCACCACTATGTGATATAGATTTAAATGTAAGTTCCATTCTGTGGTTCTATTTTTGGTGGTTGTGCAGAAACCTTTTTCTTTTTCCTAAACTTAATGTTATATATAACTGTTATACTGATTTGGTTTCGAAACGGATTTCCTTCATATTTGAAGGTTTCCTAAAGTCATTGTTTCTTAATACAACGTGAGTTATTGCATATGCTGCTAGGGTGGTGAGATTATTATTATTATTTTTAGCACAGTTGCATATAATTCTTTTACTGTAAGCAAAATCCATATTTGCTGTGTACAATTCGTCAGTGAGCAGTTGAAATATTGATAACTAAGGAAACCTTTTCCAAGTTATAAATTCATTTTTTATTTCTTCTGAAGCGATCTCAAAGAGTCTACCCTAACTACTCTCTTGTCTGTGTCTTGAATTTCTTGTCATTTTGCTTATATAATTTTCTCCTTAAAATTGTTGAGACATATCATGATCAATATGCATGCTTGGTACAGGATATTCTCAACTTTGAGGTGTTTTTGGGACACTTGACAAATGAGGAGCAGCAGCAACTACTGAAGTATCTACCCCCGCTTGACACTGCTAAATTCCCGGATAGGTTAATATCTTTGTCTCATTTGTTTCTCTATTTTTTGTGTAGCAATGAACATAGATAATTTTTTTATAATTGTTAATACTCATGAAACTATGGATAAATTGCATTTTAAGAGGACATAAAAAACATGTGATGTTGTTTGGAAATTGCTGAATTGCCAGTTGCCACAGAGGAATTCCCCATTAACACGGACAAAGTTAAAGATCTTTTTGGTAAATTGAAACCATTCCATTTAATTCCATACCCAATTGAATGGCTACTGATTTTTTTTAAATTGAAATCAGGTCACGTTATAAAATCCAAATGATGGCCATATTATACATATGCACATTTGTGTACTTCTGTGATTGTGTGAGTGGTGGTTGACACATAGCATTTGCTTCATCATTGCATCTGCAGCCTCAGAAGTATGTTTGATAGCCTTCAATTCAAGGAGAACTTAGCTTCCTTCCAGCAACTGCTTGCAGAAGGTGTCTTTGATTTATCATTCCAAGGGACATCAACTGAAGACTGCAAGACTTTAAAAAGGCTTTCACTTTCCCATTTGACGACATCCAAATGGGTGGAGCGCTATAATTTACTCAAGGTTTGAATTGAGTTCTTAATGTTCAGTTATTATCGCATTGAAATATTTACCGTAATTTATACCTTTTCTCCAGTGAATTGGCAAATGTTTTGGCACTTATTAGCACACTCTTTGGCTGCAGAAATGTAAAAGTAATGCTGGAGCGTCCATTGTTGCAAGGGGGCCAAATGCCATTGCATCGAATAATGTATTAAATGTCAAGAGATCACGTGACAGCCAAAATCAGAAATTTCCAGGTTAGCTTAACTTCGGAAATAATCAAATGAAATAAAGCTTAATTAATTATCTTCATGTCAGGGCATATACTCTACTAAGCATTGGACAGTGATAGAGAATCCAAAGTTGTAAGATACAACATAGGCTCTTCAATAAAAAAGGGAAACCAAAGAAGACTATATACGTAGGGTCCTGTACGCTAAAGGGATTTAAGTATCTAACTAATATAAATGTACTAGTATTGATAACATGGTTAAAGTCAATCCTTCCCTAATATAGGGTTTGATCTCAGCAGCCGGAGTTTTCTATAGAAAAAGCATCCTTATTGCTGTTTATAAGACATTTTCCAATCATCTTTTGGCAAGCATTGTTGATGGGATTTCATCGCTTAACATATATGTACATTATGGAGCAGGATATATCCTGTATTGACACAGGTCAGTTACAGGATAGAAATTGTAGAGGTGCATACATACTCCGTCAGGTCCTGATGCTCATGATCACCACTACCAATATTTTGGGAAACTGATTTGTGGGGTAAAGTTTCAAGCAGATGATGGGACTCAGAGACTATCTTTCACCCAAAAATTAGACAGTACATCAGAAACTTGATTCATCTCTCTCTCTTAACGCCTGAAATTGTGGTGGTTTTTTATTTATTTTTTTTTTATTGGTATGGTAATTGGTGGCCACTCCATGCCCTTGCTACAACTTGAACCCAAGACCCATTGGTCTTTTAACTCTTCAATCCATCCTTCACACCATTAGGCCACAAAGGGTGGTTAATTGTGGTGTTTTTTTCACTTTGAAAAATCAGTGTTAATAACTTGATTTTCCAGTTCCCATGAACTAGTAAAGTTTCTTCACATGGAATAAAAAAATCATCATATAACATGGAATATCAGCTGTGTTCTCTAGCAATTGTAATAATTGACATTGGAATTGCTCTCTAAAAATGTCTTTGTACTTTCAGAAGCAAAGAATATGATGAAGAGCCCGAAAAGGGTGATTGTGAAGGCAACATATGAAAATAAGGAGCTCATAGACAATGATGGCTCTTGCTTTAGTCCAAGAAGCTTATTTGCCTTGCCCACTGACAGTAGCTCCCTCATGCTGGAATCTCTCAATTTTGTAGATGAAAGTTCTGATCAGGATTTGCTGCTGGTGGACGTGCCATCCAACAGCTCATTCCCTCAGGCAGAGCTTCTTCACCCAGCTTTAAGTTTTGGCCAAGCTAGTACTAGTAGTAGCTCAGTTTATCCAAATCCTGCCCGACCGTAAGAGGGCTTGCCAAACGGTTACTTGATTGCCAGGGCTATATAGGTCTTCCTTCAGCCAGATCCTGTGACTGGGATCCACATACTTGCATGCCAAATACAAAAACATCTGTGAATTGAGGTTTGCTGGTTGCGCTATTTTCCCCTTGACCTTTTTTAATATGGAATGCTCAGAGATAATGGGTGGGTTTTTTGTATAGGTTGACAACAGATTGTAATATATAGCTCAAAAATGCAGTAGAGGTAGTAATTTTCAGAATTATGTATGCAAAATGTAGTTTTTTCACTTGCAAAGTAACTTTTGCGACAATCCTTTGGTTTGCTTGCTATATTTTTGCACACTTTTTCCATGTGAAGAAAAAATTATAGCTTTTTGGGATGCGTATGGAGTTGACATTTTGCCAGAATTTATGCACAGTTAGTTCTAAATTGTCTTTGTAGTGAGTTGAAGAAAATGCTAGGCAATCCTAATGCAAGTTTATGAGTACTCTCGCTATCTTTCTAAGGTGCTTCAGAGCATCAAAATCTTTTTCTATCATTCCAAATTTGATTGGAAACATTGGTCTAGTTGCCAATAATATGGAGGAATGAACCACTGTTTAAATCGTACAAACTTATAGACTTTAGAGAGGCTGTTTATGCATTAAATCTTCCTGCCAATAAAGGCTTACAAGAAATGCGTTGAGGACAAACAATTATGGAATATTAACAGGGTAATAAATTGAGTCCATTAATACAAATCAGTCAGTACTTCATCCTGGCGGCCTTGTTTAAGCAGATTTTGAGAGAGTGTTAAATTAATGTAAAGGAGCAATGGAATTTCTGCAAAATAGTTGAAATATTTGATACACGTCTATATTTATATTAGATCTCAAATGTATTTTGGATCCTGTATTTTCCAGTTGGGGCAGATTGTTGACCTCTGTATTCATTCAATAATGTTGATATTACTCGAAATACTTAACATGGGTACGTAAGCACAAGCTATAACAAAAATTCTTGAACTTATTAAGAAAAGGATTGGTATTGATAACCAACATTTGAGATGTAAACCTGCTCAACTACAAGAAAACTCTAGAAGTCAAGATTGTCCATTTTTTGCTGCAATGTATATGCCATTTCAGTGGGCCAACTTGGTGCTGTTATCTACTTATCTTGACTTGGGAAAAGCGACATTCCGCTTGCATTTAACATAACAATAATATATTCCTATCTCAATCACAATTTAACATCTACTGCCTAGAATCTGATGGACGTTTAAATAATTATTCTATAAATTTTCTTGATTCAAGGGCAAGAATAAGAAAAGTAAGTACCATTTACCTGTTTCTTCTTTGACAAATTTTGGTATAAATTCCTTTTCAATTGAAGCTCGAGTTCTGAGGCTTCACTTTACACACCAAATAACTCCAACCAACAACTGCTGCTCTAAAGAAACCAAATTAAACATACAGAGAGTTCATATAAGAAACAACTGTAGTTAGATATCAAGTTTTGGACCAAAAATTCCTGTACATATTTGTCTTCATGCCCCCAAACTGCTAACTTTACAAGTCATATGAAGCTTCCCAAATCCCAGTACACAACTATTAACATAAATCAGTAAACCACAAGAAGTATCTCCAAGTGCAAATTTAAAAGTTACAAAATGTTCCAAATCCTTCTCCAATCTGTTTGGCGTCACCAGCCATCAAAGCTTGCAGCATTTACAAAAACAAATTCACAGTCAAAGTATCTAACTTTCTCTATTTCTTTTGCTTCCTAAATTCAGTTTCCCAAATGCGCAAAAGTCCATCCAAAACCAATTTCCCCACTGCAGAACTACTTCCCTTTTACCATTTCCTACAATGAACATTTCTACATAAACTGTGCAGTAAACACAGAATAAATTGCTTTTTAATCTTCTACTGAACAAGCCACCTTTTTAACAACTATCTATGAGAAAGTCATGCCACGGCTCTTTGCAACATCTAAGATACTTCTATTCTCAAGACTACTATCATAATCACATTTTGCTGCCAGCATCCTCAACACATCCAAAAGAGTGATCTCCCCACGATTCTTTCCCAAATCTGATTCCTTCCCAGCATTTTCTTCCGGCTGCCCACATACTGAAACAGGCAGAGCTCGCACCCCCTGATTTTTTCTCTCTGTTTGACATGAATTATAAGTACTTGGACCAACATACCTAAACTTGTTAATATCGTCCATGTTCTTTCGACCTATATTTGAATTTCCCTTAGCATTTCTTGTATTATTTTCTAAACCTTCCCTGAACCTTAAATCCCTATCAATCACTTCAGTTTCTAACTCCAAAACCTCAGTTGTAAAGCGCAGCTTCCTTTTCACAGAACTTCCTTCACTACTTTGATTACTTTGGGTTTGAGGGGATTTAGAGCCACAACTGCAGGGACTAGCTCTATTAGAATTCGATTTCTCAAGCGATTTCATTATCTTTTCTTTATTTTCCCCTAATTCAGAATCTAAAAATTGAACAGGTGATTCGGAAACCAAATTTTCATCCAAAAGTTTCGGTTTTTTCAACAGAGACCCACTTAAACATTTATTATCAGTAACCGATTCTCTCTTCAAAGCACTAACGCTGTTTGATTCAAAATGAATTACCTCATTTACACCTTCGAATTTCTGCGACTCTACCTCTGAAAACCCTACATCCGTATCCGCCCCTAAATTAACCGCATTCTCGCCGTCCGTACAACCATGCGCAGTGTCTTCTTTAACGACATCCGTCCGATCATTTCCATTACCGTCGGAGCTGGCCATGAGTGAACCTTCGGGCGGGGTCTGAAAAACATCGTCATCGCGAGAGGAATTATTGCCATTCTGATCGTTGTCGTCAGAACTTTCTGGAGGTGACATCATCATGATACCGGTGCATTCCTTGGGAGTTTCTCTTTCTCCTGAATCTTCCGAATCGTTTTTCTCTACTTCCGCTTCAGGGTCTCCAAGGAAATGGCTGTGGCGTAACAGGACTTCCTGGGAGGATGACAAGACGCAGCGTTTGGGAATTTCCATTGCTTAATATGAAAGGTTAACTTGGGCTTTGAAGAAGCGTGAAGACCCAACTCTCAAGAGAAATTTGAATGGCGTTAAGAAATCAGAATTTGATTAGGGTTTTATGTTCGCTTCTTCTTTTTGTTTCTCTAGAGAGTTCCCGCGTTTTTAGCATCAACAGTTGGTGATGGTATGGACGGTGGATAAAGAATTTTGCTCGTTAGTTTCATCTTACGAAATTAAAAGAAAAGATTTTAAAAAATAAAAATAAAAAGATAAATCTCATATCAATTTTATTTATAATAATTAATTCCAATTTAAATATTTTATGAAATATATTAAATTATGGACTGATTTATGTTTAATTAATCTATGATAATTTTATATTGTGCTAAAATATTCACATATAATTATTTAATTTTGAGGGTAATTTTGTTCAACAAAATAAATTTCATTCCATGATATTACTATTCATTGCTACAAGTTGGGTCTCTTTCAGTGGCGGATTTAGGAATTTCCCTTAATGGGGGCAAAATATAAAAAAAAAAAAAAAAAAAATTAAAACCAATCTAACTACATTTTTTTTTTCCTATTACAATGAGCTTCAATAAAAAGTTATAAAATACAAATAAATATCTTAAAAAAAACATAATTTTTGTAAAAATAGAACAATTTTTCTACAATTGTCCTTGACTAGTTTTCTTATTCTGAAAACGTTAGATAATCATCTCATTGTCAATTGTATCAAATACATCATTCTCAATATAGATGACCAAGCTCAATATAGATGACCAAGCAATCATTCATCCATTGATCTTCCATTCGATTGCATAACCGATTTTTCACAAGACTCATTGTAGAAAAAACTCTTTCAACAGTCGCAGTCGCAACTGATATAACCAATGCAACTTTCACAAGCTTATACACCAACGTATGCAAAATTTCTTTTAAACTGAACTAAATTCTTAACCAAATCACCAATTCCCTGTAACTCAGCAAATTTATCACAAGAACGTATGTCAATAATATAAATCTCAATCTGGTTCTCAAGTACCATCAACTTAAGTGCAGAAAAATCAAATGGATAAAATTGACCTAACCCATTTCCTTTTCTTTTGCTTCTTCTTCCTTTCTTTTTTATGGATTTTTCTCTCTCTTTCTTCATTTTTGACAAACAATCCAATTTATATGTAAAACAACTTCTTTGAATTATGAAATTACCTCAAGATTCTCTTATTCTCACCATGACCTCATCATATTACTTTTTGATGTAAAAATGCCCAGATTTCTCCCCTCAGTTAAATGCAAACCCAACAATTCTTATTCCTTTCATTTTCACTCCTAATAAAACTTTTAAAACTATCAGATCCTCTTGCATAAAAATAAAAATCACAAAAAATATGAAATATATATATTAGGATTAAAAATTGGGTTTTACAAAAATAAAATCCAAACTAATCGTGGGGGCTGTTCCCAAAATCTCATAATTCTATAAGTGTAAAATTTAAATAAATATAAGATATGGACTTTTTTTCAAAAGTTGAGTGGGGACTCTAGTTCCCACAAGTCATTATTTGGATCCGCCACTGGTCTCTTTGGTAGATTATTTAAAAAATGTTATCATAAAAAAGTGATTTAACTTGAGTTGAGTTGGATTAAATCGAATACGATAGGATTTTGAATATGTGTTTAGTATAATATTTTAAAATTATATCAGAATTGGATAAAATACTGAATAGTTATTTGATACATTTTTTGAAAACATTTTCTTAAAATATTTAGATTATTTTTTAACACCATACATTTGTTAATTTAGTTTAACACCCCCTTAATAAAAGTTCAAAAACGAACTAAAGCACCCCAGTCACCCAAGAGGACAGTCGGCCATCAGCCACCACCGTCAAGCGAAAGTCGCCAAAACAGTGCATGATCAGTTGGATCTGGCTAATCATGCACCGTTATGACCGTTTTCGGCCAGATTTACGACCAGAATTTGGCCGTTAACAGTTGGATTTGGCCAAAATCTGGCCATCAAGGGCTAGATTCGGTTAATGGTGCATCGTTCCAGCCATGGTGGTCAGTGGTGGCCGACGGCAGCGGTGATAGTCTTGGGTGGATTAATTTCCAGATAGGAATGAGTGAAAGGTAATTGTTTTTGGTTGAATAGATTTGGAAAAATGTTTTGAGTTGAATAGAATAGGATAATGTAAAACAAGTCCCCTTTTCTTTCCATTTTCAGAAAAAAAAAAAAATCTTATTTGATTTGGATAAATTTTCAGAATAATAATCCCAATAATTAAACAAACACATATTATGTTTTTTTTAATCCAAATAGGATAATAGGAAAATGATTCAAAAGAGTGTAACAAACAGGAGCAATGGAATTATATTTTATCCTTTCACACATTCCTATTCTCACCCCATCCTCGAGCCTGTACTTAGGGGTGATTGGTTCTGAGTACCTTTCACTTTTTGAAAGAACCAGAACCGGCCGGTTCCTAAGATTTGGAACTGGAACCAGAATTATCTGGTTCTAGTTCCAATTCTGACAACCTAGGTTAATTTCAATTACCTCATATTAAGAAAAGGACAAATACGCCCCCAATAGTTTGCAAAAATTATAATCCAGTCCCATTTTCTACTCGAGTACCTGGACCTCGGTTCTGCTTTCGATTGCCAGTTCCAGCACTGTAGGAATCGGAACCGGACCCGAGAATTCCTAGTTCCAATTTTCCAAAACTGGAACTGGTGGATGGGTACTTGTCGGTTTCGGTTCTACCCTTTACTCATGGTCACCCCTACGTGTACCCATCCCCATACAATCCACGAAATAAACGCAAGGTCTTTATTTTAGTATATAAAGAGGCCACTTATGAGAGTAATAATGCTTTAAATAGGAGTTAATTCATTTTCAGTCTATGTGGTTTTAGTTGACTACCATTTAGGATAATAGTTTCAAATATTAAGGCTTCATTTGATAAGTTTTTTAGAATAGCAATTTTGGTAAATAAAATTTTTGGAAAATAGGATAGGATTCTGAGAAGTTTTTGGTACATTTCTGAATAGCATTTTCTGAAAATATTTAGATTATTTCTAACCCCTTAGGTTTGTTAATTTAACTAAACACCATCAACAATAAAAGTTTATAAATTGATAAAAACATCCCCACCCACCCACATATTGCTAGTCGCTGGCCACCATCGCTGGAAGGTGGCCAAAATCTGCCAAAATGGCGCATAATCGGCTAGATCCAGCTAGTAGTGCGCCAATTTGGCATTTTCTGGCCAGATCTGCAACGCCAGATCTACGACGATTTTTGCCCTTTTCTGATTACTCCCGGCGTCAGAAATCCCTCCCGCGACCACCAATCATCTCACCAGCCTTCCACCTCCAAAACCCCTCTCCTCTTCATACCAATTGCTCATTGGTTGCCACCCCTTGCCATTTAGGGTTTTGCCATTTTGAAGACTTGGGGTTGAGATATTTGAGTTTTTGATGGCTTTTTGGATTAGATTTTGATTGTGGAAGTAGTTTTGTTGTGTGTGTGAATCTGCGTGATTGATTTTCGATCAACGGTGCTCCCATGGTGGTGGCAGTGGCGATGGTTGGCCACGGCGGTGGTTGTTGGAGGGTGATAGTGATAATTGTTAATGTTTTGAGTTGAATAGAATATGATTAAATTTTGAAGAGAATTGAGAATATTAAAACAAATGTGTATTTGGATAGGATTGAATAGGAAAATAAGATAGGATAGTGGTATTTGAATGAAACAAGCGGACCCTTAGAATTTTGCTCCTCGTTTCAAAATATTATTGTCTTAGTCCTTTAACTTAATCAACAGTTGTTGATTCTTAAATTTATAATGAAATGACAAAAAAAAGCCTCTTTTAGAATTTTCTTTTTTGAAAAATTACTTATACAAACAACACTAAATTAAATAAACACTTTACACACTACAAATTCAAATTAAATAAACACACTATAGACTACTAATTCATCACATTTATATAACTTTAATTTTCAAATGTGTAATATATATATAATTTTGTTACAAATTTTTTGAAAAATGCTTTATCAATGTTTAATAAATTTAAAAGAAGGTATTTTTTTATTTCAATATAAATTTAATAGTCAATTAACCTTTTATTTAGGTAAAGGACTAATATGTTAGGATTTGAAATGATAAGGACAAAACTTGCAGAATTTGAAACGATTGTCCTCAAAAAACCAAACTGAAACCATATGGGCTAAAAAGGAATTAACTACTTTAATAGCCGACCAAAGCGTGAACTCAAGGGCTTAAGCCCAAGCCCACTCTAATTTAATTAAATTCTAGGCTTCAAGCCCTAGTCCATTTAATTCAGTCCAGGGTTTTCAAAGCTCGATCATGAACTTTTATGACTTAATTTACGCTCCAATGGATTGAACTTAAGTGGCCTTTACTTTGTGGAATGTATGAGAATAAGACTATGGGGATGTTGGATGGCAATGAGAATATACCAAAGAATAAAATATGATTAAGTTGTTTACTTTTAAGATGAATAGTAATGGAATAGAATAATTTTTTTTTTTTTAATTTTTGGACAAAAATATTCCGTAATATTAAATTATTATATACGTGTATTTTGTTAGACAATAAAATTCCTTAAAAATAGATTAGGCAAAATAACCTAATATGTCATGAAATATTATAAATGAAAAAAAATATTTATTTTATTTTATTTGATGAATATAAAAACAATATTTTATATAAAAAATTAAAAAAATTTCAAATTGGTCAATGCTTTTCTCGACATGATTTTGTTGTCATTACCAACGTGTGAAGGACCATCGTCTGACGATTTGTGGTTCTGGATGAGTGTCAACAGTTAACAATCGTCGAATAACTATTATGAGCGATGGCCGATAAATTTGGTCGCTGCGCATGACGCGTCTTTAGCGATTGTTGATTGCCAACACCCGCATAGATCCACAAATCGTAGGATGGTGGTTATTCACGTGTCGACAGTGATGACGTATGTGTGATTACAATGAGAATTTTGACAACAATGGTGGCAATGGATGGCCAAAGATAGTGGCGGCAGTGGTCGACGGTTAGTGACAGTGGAGGTGGCGAAGGGGGCACCAATAACTAGGGCTGTAATTGAGTCGAGCCGAGTATTCGGCTAATCGAGCTCTACTAGATTACTACAAGATCGACCTCCAGTTCGAGTTCAAGCCTGTTGAGCCCAGGAAATGGTGTTTGAGCTTGAGCTTGTTATGGGTGGCTCGAGTTCAAGTCATCTCACGAGCTTGATAAACGAGTTCGAGCTTGAGCCTCACAAGGCTTGGTCAACGCTAGTGCCCAAACTCTTCTGCCTAGTCACTAACATGCAATTTGGAGCTTGAACAAAGAACCACAACACAACCCAACAAACAAAAACAAAATAGCTACACGAAAGAAAAAACAAAAACAAGTAACCAACTGCCCAATGTTCCACAAACAGGTTACCACTAGCAAACCACCCCACGACCTGCCAGAAAAAAGACAAGAAAGGGAAAAAACCACACTAGCCAACCATATCTTCCAATTAGCCAACCGAGTTACCAAGAATCCCTGAACAAGAGCAAAATCCCCAGAAGACCATTAGTTAGTACACAAATATTCAGCCATCATTAGCCGACCATTAGTCTTGAAACTCCCTTGAAATTGAAAACTAAAGAGACACAAATATTCAAACTATTGTCTCTGACAGCAAGAAGAGCTAATTAGATCGGGAGGTTAAATGTTGATTTAGGGTTTAGGGTTAGTGTTTATTATTGATGTTTGATTTTGACACCAACTAATTGCACGTGAGAAATGCTAAGCGGGCTCAGAAGTCACACGTGATTATGGAAGTATTTAGTTTAATAAAGGGTGAAGAACAATGTTTAAAGTGGTTCGGATGCTCATAAGGCAAATCCTACGTCACTGATATTGTATTAATTAGTAAAATCAAGTTATGTTCAGTGAGTTGAATTACAGCTTAGAGAATACAAGAGAGAGAGAGAGAGAAAGAGAGAGAGAGAGAGAGAGAGAGAGAGAGAGAGAGAGAGAGAGAGAGAGAAATTAGTCAATCCCACAAATGGGAGAGAAATCCTCTATTTATAGTGGGATGAATCAAGGTAATGATTACTAAATCTGCGAGTGGGGTGGATGCCGTGCAAATCCTTCTCTACGTCCCATTGCTCACCTGCTCGAGTGATTTCCTCGACTTGTGTAGGGATTGGACACGTGGACCTTTTTCCAACCATTTGCCAACCTGGCGTATATCCACTACACTGGTAGGAGCATGCCATTCACGTCATCACGCGACGTGGCTACATCTGAGCGGTTGCAGAACTTTCTTAAGCTTTGACCGCCCATGCTGATAAGATTCCGCCTCAGCCCTACTTTTCTAGGCATAACATTTATTGATTTGGGAAATCTGATTTAGGGGTTTAATTTCGTGTTTTAGAACTAATTACATCGGGGGGTTAAATATTGTTTTTACAAATTTATAAAATTGAAGTTACTAATTCAGTCCCCCACAGTTTATAAAACCAACAAAAGGAACCCTACTTATGCGAGCTACCTCAAGCTCGCCAACCTATTGAGCTGAGCCTCCCCATATTCGAACTCGGCTTGTTTTATATAGTGAGCTCGAGCTGAGTTGACTCGGCTAACTGCGAGCCAAGTCATAAACGAGCTTCAAACGAGTCGAGCCGTACTCGTTTGACAGCCCTAGGGGCAGAACAATCATTTTCATTTTTATATTATTTTAATTATTAAGATATTAATTTAACAATTATTAACTTATAAAATAATTAAAATATAAATAAATTGTTTTAGGGTAAAATTGGAAAAAAAAAGTTTTAAAACGGAGTAATAATAGTTAAACTATTGTTTAATTTTCTAATGTATAAGAGAATGATGAAAACAATTTTTTTTCTTAATTATCATGGAAATTGAAATATTTTGAAATAAAAATACAAATAAGAATTTGGACAAAAAATAAGTTGTCTCTGGAAATAACTAAAGAGTTTGGTTTCCTTTTGTGTTGCAACTATGATCTCATCAAAATTATATACAAAACTTTCCCAATGCCAATGTTATAGAAGCCATAAAGATAGGTTGACAAATTATTTTCACTAACTTTCTCTCACAAAAGCGACGTTACAGTTTGCAATTGATCAGACATGATCTATTACGAATAACCAATTACAAGCTGTCACATCACGTTTGTGAGAGAAAGTAGTGAGAAGAGTTTGTTAGCGTAATATTACCCACAAAGACTTTAGCTTAAGCCTAAAGCCCAAAACAAATTAAAAGAAAATGTGGACCTATTAGTACCTAACTAAGAGACTGCAAAAACTCCACTTTTCAATAAATTTTATAAAAACAAATTTATCCCTATATTAAATTATTAAATTTAACTTTAATTTTCTAATTTACAAATACTTTCGACAGTTGACACCTTATTATTTTCTCATAAACCCTAATATTGTTTATACTATTCAAATCATAAATGTTTATTCAAATCATACTATGACAAAATTAGTATATATTTTAAACTTAAAAGATAATTTAATAGAGGACAAAGTTTCTTGATAGGATATATCAGATTATAATCAATATAAAATTTTAAGTTTTTAATTGTTTCTCAATTTCAAATTTTATAAATTTAAGTTATATTTTTAATGAAGAAACCGGTTAGAGAAAAATCAGAAAAAGAGTAAGAGATTTCATGTTAATTATATTATTTTATTTTGCAATAGAATTGCGTGGTATGCTTCTAGTAACGTGCCTCTCCGAGGGTTTAGCTTGGTGGTTTACTCATTACTTTCTTTGGTTGGCCACGCAGATTTGATTTGTTGAGGTATGATGAGGGTTCAAAAAGTGCTTTGGAGTTTGGACAATGGCCCACCCTCTATCAAATTTTTTTTTTCTAGTAATATAAAAATGTTAATACTATTCTTTTTGTTTTTATTTTCACTTTTCTGATTTGAATTCAATTTTTCAATTAACGAATTTGTTTGAATTCTGTTATGTAATTTCGCAGGGAATTAGGCCTCGTATATGGGTGTGGGCTTGGCCACTTCTTGTCAATTTTTTTTTCATTTTCAGTTTTCTAATTTGAATTCAATTTTCATTTACCGAATTTATTTGAATTAAATTGTATAATTTCGGTTCCTGGTTCTTGAATTCATTATTGAATTCAATTGTAACATCAGTTTCTGATTATAGAAATTCAAATATCATAATTAATCCATCAGTTTTGATTTTAGGGAATTAATATTGAACAGTTACTGTTACTTTTTTTAACTGATTAATTGCTGTAAAACGTTCATATTCTACACTATATGCAAGGAATTGCTATTCATATTTGAGACAGATAATTCTCCCATTCTCGTTGTCCAATTTATGCCTTTTATTTTCAATGTCTCACCACCTTTTACATCCCTCTGTTTGTCTCAAATATTGTTGTAACTTCTGAAACCCGATCGGTTCGATCTGTCGAACCAGGAACTGGGGGCTTAGTTGGGCTGGTTACACTGGAAAATCTTTTTTAGCAGCTAACCCACATTAACCCACGATTGGACCGACATAATAGTAGCAAACCGTCAGTCCAATCGGCCTAGTGACAAAACGGGTCACAAATCCTAAATCGCTAAAACTCATTTCTGGGCACTTTTCGGCGTTCCAAATGTTTCCTCAACTGTCTTTCCTCTACACTAGAATTCTATAACCATAGTTAACCTTTTCTAGCCTCCTTTTCTGGGCAGGAATAGAATAGATCTGCATCAATCCCTCAATCCCATGCTTATTGGTCGATTGTCCCTGCCCTTTTGATTTATTCTATGCCATTTGATCTTTCTTGTCTTTTCTTATTGGCATTCGAGGATTCTCCAGCTCTAAGCCATCTTATTTACAAGGATTTCATCAACTTGAGAGCATCAATGACTTCATCTTATTTATAAGGATTCTCCAACTCTGATTTGGACCATGTTTGGCTAGATTGCGGCAGCCATGGCCTTCTTGGCTGTTAAGTAAAGTAAGGGGGAGGGGAAAGAGAAAAGAGAGAAGAGGATGAAGTGAAGAAGTCAAAGATGAAGAATAGAGGAATGAAGAAGAAAGAGAAGAAAGTCACAGAAGAGAGAAGGGGAAGTGATAGAAGAAAGAAGAAAGTGACGAAGAGAAAGAGAAAAAAAAAGGTATAGAAGTTGCACTGCTTCAACGGTGTGTTTGCTAGATTTCAATCATATAAGAACTTCTATGTAATTTTTAAGGGTGTTTTTGTTAGATTTTAAACTTATAGGGATTGATGTAATTTATCAAATGTGTGTTTGCTGCACATTGATCTGATCGACCGGTCCAACCAGTCAACCCGAGAACTGGCCCCTTGACTGGGTCAAGGGATAGGTCAGGTTTCAAAACATTATTTATAACCTTATTGTATTTAGAGTACACCCTTATAGAGTTATGTCATTTTATACTGGAGTGTAGGGAATAATGTCGTAGCAAGTGCGAAATAACAGAAACTTTTCTTGCTACGCCATTACCCTTTAACCAAGATCACGATACGATATTCCTGACCTACATATAAATAAACCATCAAGGTTTAATTTTTACCTCTCGTTGGCGGCTCCTTCACTGGATGTCTTTGCGACTTTGTTATCGACCAAAAATAGAGTTGAGCATGATGGTATCCACATGAAAGTAGGGTTGGGATCACACTTGGATTGATTGCTAAATAAACCCAAGTGCTTAAGAGAGGTGTCGAAAATAGAGAGATAATTTCTCTCTCTAGGGTTGGCGGCTAGGGTTTATTTGGGAGAGTTATTTTTGCACTTAACTTTGCAAAATCAACTTATTAAAATTGTGCTTCAATAGTTGTACCAAATCAAAACCCAATGACTCTTTATATAGTGCAATCCCACATAAGAATTCAATTAGGATTGAATCCTTTAATTCATATTTGGATTGGATTGCAATTCTTAATAAAAGAAATTAGAATATCTCTTAAAGACATTCTCCTTAAATATGAATCCTAATTAAATAAATATCCCTATTTATTTAATTCTTATATAAATACATATTCTAATTAAATAAATATTACTATTTATTTAATCCATATATATTTATATATTTTCCATATTTAATATATGGGTTTTAATTATTTAATTTAAATTAAATATATTCCTTCATATTAATAAAGACATGGAATAAAGGCATGATGTCTGATTGACACTGTCAGATGAGTTGTTATTTTGATTTGTTTTTCTTAACTGTAAATATAACTTCTAACTATTTTAATACAAAACTGTAAGTATATCTCCTAACTATTTTAAAGGTTATTGTTTGATTGAATGATTTTTTTTGTTCGGTCAATTTATTTGAATGATTAATTGTGTTAGTCCTTTCGAACGGTAAGTGTGTTCTTTGATAATTTTAATATGAAGATTAATTAACTTTTCTTGTTTCCGTTTTTAGCTACCAGTTTTCATACGAATGGATAATTTTCTTAACAATGTTAACATGAAGATCGATTACATTTTGTTATGTTTGTTTTCAAGGAAATGAGGATTTGTGTTTATTTTTTTTTGGTAGAGTCATTGATTCGGTACGTCTCTTCTGCCGATCAGTCGGCATAAAATGTGAATTGGTTGATTTTGTTGATTTCGTTTTTAGGTTACAGGGAAAAAAGTTGACGTGTTTGTACAATGATCATCGTGTTTCGTAACAAGTTGTGTTTATTAAGTCTTCGGTAAGGTCATTGATTCGGTATGTCTATGGTTGCAATTGATCAGTGTGAATTATATGTTCATTGATGTTTGTTGATTTTATTTTCAGCTTACAGTTTCGGCCGAATAGTGAGTATTTGTTGTCAGTATGTACATATGAGGGGCAATTAGTTTTTCCCTGTATTGTTGATGCTGAGTAACATTAAACGTTCATGGTTTGTATTTTGTCTAAAGATTAAGCAATATTTTTTCGACCATACTATCTATTTGTTCCAAGCGATATGTAAGTATTTGTTTTGGGATTGAGCTAATGAAACATTTATGGATTGTTTTATGTTAACAAGGCTCATATGTGTATTGTTTTTGCTAACTATGTTTTCGGGTGACACGATCGGCCCTCAACTATCATCGAATTGTGCTGCTCGATGCATTGTTGTCACAGGGTAGCATAATCGGATAGTAGTTGAGTTTCGATTTTTTTATTTATTAATGGAATGTTATTGAATCTGGTTTGGTCATTGTGGATGTCAACGATTCGTGCTGTAAGAGTGTCATGGTTAGTATCTCGGCATGATGGTGATGGTGATTCAAAGATTTGGTTATTCCAGGTTTGGTGTTGCTGGGTTGTGATAGTTGCTATTGTTCAAGTGATTTTGGCTATGTGAACATTTGCGGTTTGACGTTTGATGATGTAAAGATTTGTTGGTTGTAGTCAATATATGGTGATTTTAAAATATTCAACTGTATCTGTCCCAATCATCTTCGTATTTATTAATACTTAGGCAATATATCAAAGGTGTGCTTCCTGGATCATGATATTTTATGCCAATGAATTATAACAAACAAATTGCCAAACAAATCATGCCGCCCAATTATGGATGATGATTTTTTACTTCTTTTGTCAGTATGTTTGCATTACATTCGCATCCCGAAGGTCTAACCATTTTGACATCCTTATAATGTTTTCTAAGTTGCAAGTTTAACAAGATATTTACTATCCTTTCTTTTGGACTTGTGCCAATGAAATATTTCTAAATCTCACTGCCTAATACTTCATTTGACTATAAAAAATAACCTGAGAGTGACCAATATAAGAACAAATGGAATTGTATTAAGGTATCCAAATCCCGATCAAATTCATGGTTTAGCAGTGTTCCTAGAAAAGTTATAACAAATTATAAATGCAACTAATCATATCCTGATAATGGTTCGGCAAGTTGTCATAGGGTAGCATAATCCGATAGTAGTTAAGGTTGTAGACCTCAATGATACCTTATGGATAAATTGTGAATTGGTATTTGCTCTATTACCATTCTATAGCCAAATTGATGGTTTGATAGTGAAGTTATCAACTGTAGCAGACTTTGAACAATCATAATTATGGACAATGGTTAGGCAACATATTCCATATAATTTGTTAAACAATTTTTTAAAGATGCCGAACTATAATATTAATAAAAAATTAAGTAGCTTAATGTCTCTTTAGGTTGTTTATGTTGCTGATAAGTTGCATAAATTTAGTGTTTTTAGGTTTGTTTTTATAGCCTTCTAGTTAATTTCTCATTTGTTTTTTGTGTTTTGATGTTAGTTTTTGTTAAGTTTGAAATATGAATGGTAAGCTATTGATTTGGCGAGTTTTTTGTAATTTTCAGGCGTTAATTGAGTAGATTGGAGCATTGGAATGAAATTGGAATTCAAAGCTTGAAGAAATTGAGATTGGCTGACAAGTTTGAAGGCCATGGCCTTTCCGTGGTGGTGGAATGAAGATAAAATAAGAGGACAGGAAACACCATGGCCTAGGCTGTGGTGACGTACATTTGGACATGGCCAAGGCCGTGTCGGACACTTTTAGGGTTTTTTTTAGTTTTTATTTCCTTTTTCACTTAGGACTCTTTTGGGTATTTAAGGGTGATTAAGATTACTCCTTAGGGAGGCCAAATTTTACCCATTCTTGGAGAGAGATTATTGGGTAACAAAAGAGAAAGGAGAATCAAGAACAAAATTCATCACAGAGTTTGTTTTTACTTTTTCAATATGATTTATTTCTTGGATTCTACTATTGTTTCTTTTATTATGAACTAATTTTCTCAGGCTAAGACTAGGGTTAGTCTATTTATGGATCTGTGATCAATCTTTTACTCTTTGGTCAGTGAATTATTTTTCTAATGATGAGTTTATATTATGTGCTTAATGCTATTAGGAACTTGATCAATTTCTGATAGAATTGTTTTGTGTGATTGAGACCGAGAGGAGATATCACATGAGTGCTCTAGTAATATAGGCCATGGATTAATTGGATATAGAGATATATGAATTGATACATGCAATAGTCATAGGCAGGATTAACTTGTGCTGAAAGCTAGAGGATTTCATAAAGCTTAATGCTCGTCTATTTCATTAAATCTATATAGAGATATCTAGGTTGTGAGATAGAAGTAGAATTAATATTGCTTGAGAAAGAATATTGGTTAACCTAGGAAATCCCGTTGTCACATTAATTAAATAAATTCATTGACCATAGTAAATTGAGGGGTGCAGAGAAGTTATAGATGAGCCTGAAGTCTTAGCCGTTTTCTCTCATTGAATTCTTAATTTTAGTTTTACTGCAATTCGTTTCTAATATTCCAGATTTTAATATTTTTAGTTTTAAAGATCCCCATTCTAAGTTTTGATTATCTAGATACAGTTAAGACTAATTAATATTTCAGTACTTGTTTACGCAATCCCTTGGGTACGATAACCTGTATTTTGTTATACTATATTACTTGAGACTAGTACACTTGCTAGTAGTTGTTGCAAACGACACAACAGTTGTCGTACACGATTAAGAGAAATAAGTAAAAGTACTTGAAAGTATATGATTAGATCCCACCCCCCCCCCCTCAAAAAAAAAAAAAAATTTGCTAGCATAGTTGAGATATAGTTCCTGTTACAGGTAATGTGATACCTTCAATTGTTTTTATCTTTCTGTTGTAATGCCGTATATGTTGCTTTATGAATTCGTCTATAAAAGCTATTGATTTTCGTATAATAATATTATAGAATTGTAATAAAGAAATTGACAAACAATATTGTAGTAACAATTGTAAAGTGTTAAATTCTTCTTGGAGTTTAAAATTTCAGTATCGAACAAAAAATTCCACATACTATTAAATTGTGATAAGAAATATTTATAGTATAAATTAGATTATAAAATTGAAACATTATTTTATTTATTCATAATTGTGATACACCAACATTTGCTTTAGTTGTAAAATTTCCGTTGGGAATCGTTATTGCTTTTATTGAATTGTATTAAGGATGAATTTCTTTTTGCAAGCAAGTCATAACAATGTCTAATAATTTTTTTAAGGATATTGATGAATCAAGAGATGATTGGATAGTCACTGTAAGAGTATCTAGATTGTGGGAATGTAGGAATTTCAGAATGGGTGACGAACTTATGAGCCTTGACATGATTTTAATTGATCAACAGGTATAAAATATAGTCTGAAAATAATGTTAAGACTTTTATTTCCGATTTATACAAGTTTGTTTAAATTTATGATTTTCATTGGTTTTTTAGAATCAAGTTATTCATGCCTTGATACCAAAGAATAGGATTGTAAAGTTTAAAAATCAGTTTCATGAAGGGTCAATATATTTGATCAGACATATAAAAGTCATACCAGCTGCTCCCTCTTACAGGCCCATTGACGGTATATACCGTATACAATTAATTTCTCATGATCACAATTGTACAAAAAATAAAAGAACCGAGAATTGTTATTCTAAGATATAAATTTGAATTTGCTGGTCTTCATGATCTTTAGAATAGAACAAATGATACAAGGTATAGTTAATTTGAACATTTGTGCTTTAAATGCATGAGAAATATCTTTGTACATCAAATATGATAAATTATATGTAGATATCATTTGAGTTTTGAAGAGATCAAATCAATAAAGACTAAAAAAAGAGATGGTAGAGTAAGTTCTTTTGTTAATATTTTTATATTCTTCTTCCACTTTAAATAATTTACACTAATATTAATTTCAGAGAAGCAGTTGACATTACGTTATGGGGAAAATTTTCTGAAGAAATAGGCGAAGATTTGAAATCAACAAGTACCAACCCAATTGTCATAATAGTTACTTCAACGAATGTTTAAGATTTCAAAGTTAATAAAAATATATTATATGAAATTAATATATTTTTGATAACTAACTTATGTTTTTTTCCATCCAGGAAGATTATATTTGAATACAACTTTAGCATCTAGAATTTATATAAATTTAGATATTGGCGAGGTGCATTCTCTACAGAAAGAGTATGTGTTTGACAAACAATTTTTTAAAGTAATTTCACGGATAGAATCATATTTAACATTTTATCTACTATTTGTTATTTCAGAATGAGAATTCTGCCAGTAATTCAATTACAGAAAAAGATTCTAAATCAAATTCCGACTGAGAAGGAAATGTTTAAGAATAGAACATCACTGAAACAGGTTACCAATCTCTTGTGGCATGATGTTGATGAGATACAGTATTCATTGAAATGTTAAACTGATTATTATAACATAGTTTGTGAACAAAAATTACAATTGTATAGGTGATGGAGTATATAACTAAGGCCAAGATAATCGAAGTTGATGATATATATGGTTGGTGTTACAATTCTTGCACCTATTGCAAGAAGAAAATTCTTGATACTAATACTTATTTATATTGTGACAAATGCAATAAGAAATCGAAATCTCCTCATATGAGATATATCATTATTTATTTGTTTACAAACTATTTCAAAAACATTAAATAAATATACCAACGCGCACCCCTTGTCTAATTCATATATAAACCAACATAAATATAAGCAAACATCAATTAATTCTCACTCTATCTTCGGGGTTGTTTGTCTAAGCAAACTAGCTTATAAGCTCCAAAATTAAGCTGACATGTTTGTTTATAACTTTTTTGAGCTTATAAGACCAACTTTTTTTTTTTTTTTTTTAACCAAGTATATTACTGTATTATCCTTATTTAATTGTAAAATTCTATAGTATACTCTTGTTTAATGTTGTACCATTTTTAGTCATTTTATAATAAAATATACTTATAAGTCATATTTTATCAAACACGTTAAATACTTATCAGTCACTTATAAGTACTTTAACCAAACATGTAATTACTTAAAATTTTAAATGCTGATAACCTAAAATCACTTGTTACTTATAAGCTAATTTTCATAAGCTCAACAAACGCCACTTTCATCTATTTTAAGGGGCAGTTTACTCAAAGGACATCTCAAGTTTGCATTTAATTAAAAGGCTATCAAGTTTTAAAGTGTTAACTAAATAGCCATATTATTGATTAAGGGTAATTAGTGCTTAATTAGGATTAATACTATATTATTGATTAAGGGTAATTAGTGCTTAATTAGGATTAATGAAGTATTATGTAATCTTTTCAAAATTATACTATATTCCCGCAAACCCGAAATTGTTGCAAACAAACCTAAACACCTTCCCGCCATTAACTCATCTGTACCTCTGCATCTTTTTNAGAAACGTCTGTAGCCTCAGTATTATTCTGAAGTAAGGGCACAAATAATACGGTAAGGCTATCATAGTGTTGAACGACCTTGTCGAAAGGCGGTGACTGATCTCGCTTGTCAAGGTTGTTTGGTGACAACCTAGTGCAACACATGGGTGCTTGCTGTAGGCAAGTTCACTGGACTAACCCACCAGAGGATTCCATATGGATGGTAACCCCGGTGTCTATGGAACAAATCCTCTAACGAATGGTGGTGCATTTGATCCTTAGACTTGAGATCACCGGAGCGCCTTGTGCACCGATTGGTGTAGTTTGACACTAGCCTAATGCAGTTCTATTCAGAGCTGTCAATACGGTGGTGATTGGCTACATTAAGGAGTGTATCAAGACTATAGTAGATCGACAGAGGATTCATCACTCCCGGGTACGGAAGAAGTATCTCATAGCACAATTCAATAAATGGCAACGACACTAAAACTGTGGCCATAGTGTGATTAAGTTGTTGCTCTATCTAGTTTATAATACAGGTCATTGGTCCAGTAACTGAATACACAATATCGAGAGTAACTGAAGGTTGACACTATTTCTATGCCTCGGTCTCGTCGAGATAATGGATGATGAAAGGATCGGATTGTACGGTAACTATATCATTGACAGGTAGCTGCTTCGCTGAATCCGAATCTATCGGGTGGCCATGATGCCTTGCTAAGGGTCAATCTTGGTCTGTGTGAAGTGAGACGATTAATTGGTGTTAATCACGATACTACATACTACCGGTATGATAAGGAGCCTACGGGTCACACACATAGAAGATAATTTAAGAACCAATTTAGAAGAAGGGTGTTTTCGTCTTTTTAGGCGAAAGGGTATTTTGATAATTTCACAGTGCAATTAAATTTGCTAAGGTCGTAGCCTTTATTTAATTTGATATTAAAATTAAATAAGTGAGATTACGTTTAAATATGTGTTCGCATATATTTACATAAATTATCATTATTGTTAAATGTTAATATATATATATTGTAAATATATATTAATTGAATTTAATTGAGATAATGATAAATTAAAATTAAAATATCTTAAAGGGGATGTTTTCAAATGCCCTACTAAGAATTGTTCTCTTCCTTGCCCCACAAAAAAGAAAAAACATTTCCGCAAACTCAAGACTTTCCACCCAGACAATACCCCTTTTCGAAAGTCTTACCATAAAAACAAGAAATCCCGTTTCCGTAAAAAGAAACACCATTTTTTCCAAAATACAAGGGGTGTTTGGGTTGGAGCCCAAGCCCATTCCATGATGGAATAGGGTATAGTGTGCACTATATAAGTGCACACTTTGTGAAATAAATTAAATCTCTCATTCATTTCATTGAAAGGAAAAATTCTAGCCCCTTAAACACTCTCACACCAGTTTCAATTTTTTGCTTGAATCAAATTACTTTGATTTTTCTTCTTGGTTCTTAAAGGCTAAAGAGGATCTTGCAAATCCCTCTTTAGTTCCTTGAGGTTATTTTCATATGGACTACACCGGTTCAATCCTACACTTGGGTCGGTAGCGAAATACGCTCAGAGACAAGTTGGAGGAGCCTCCAAACGTGCGTATGATTTCTTAAACTCTAAACTAAAATCTGCAGATTCTTATTTAACATATATAAACTGTAAATTTGTACATAGATCTTGGTTCAAAGTAACGATCCATGTCGTAAATGTTTAGTTTTTCTGCTGCATAACTGGATCGTTCCCTAACAAAAAACAGGATAGACAATTCTTGTACAACATGTTAGACACATTGAAAGAGAGGAAACGAGAAAATGAGCAGAAAGAAAGTGACGATGAGAATTTTAAAAGCAGCAGTAGGGGTTACAAAAGCAATCCCAAAAAAAAGTTGAGGTCTTGATAAAGTGATCATGTCACATTTGATAGATTAAGTATATAATGTAATTGGGACTTTGTTTGTGAAAATGATTTATCTTGATTGATGGATGCCAACACAAATAAATATAACATTAAACCACAATTAGTACAAAACAGTGAACAAACTATTTCGTGTAATACATATATATATATATCGCACCCTTAACTCAGGAATAACAAAATTGAACCTTTGAGTCTATGAATAATCAAGTTGAATGGTTGGAATATGAAATATGATCAAATTATATAACGTGTAACAACAAAAGAAATGCAAAAAATGTAATTAATAATCAAGTATAATTCTAGATTCGACATATTGTTTACTACAATAACTATAAAATGTTATGGTTTAGTTTTGATATTTTGAGCCGAAATAGATAATGAATTACTTCATAGATGTTACTGTGAAAGAATTAAATGTATGTTGTCCCCTCAAATTCATGTGATTTTATGTCTGTTTATTTATGGGATCAGATTTTTTTGAATTATAGTTTATTGATAGTAATACATTATTAAGGAAATACAATTTTTTAAGATAAATTATCGCAAAATTAATAGTTCGATATACTTTTATATCTGAAAATCTTTATTTTAAAAAATAAAATAAAAATGAAACTATGAAATTTTGAATCAATTATAGTTTTCAAATTATTAAATTTTTTGTTACTGTTTTAAATGAATAAAATAAATATAACATATGTTTGTGGTTGGTCTGGTAATAGGACCATTCTCCATTTAATTTTAGTAAATTTTTCATTAATGTTATAACAAAAAAAATGTAGATGTGAGTATGTTTGGCGGAATTGCCAAAATAACTTTTATGTTGTTTGATATAGTAATCCAGAAATTAATTGGATTATCATGTTCTCAGTTATTAAACAAACAAAGTTTTTGAATAAACTGTGTGAACAAATGGTTGTTTTGAGAACTAGACTAGAGGTTACTGATTTTAAAGAAATATATGAATCCTATATTGTGAGAAAAGTTTCAGTAGACAATGTCAAACTTGAAAATTATTATAAGTTACAGAAATTACGAAAAGTCAGTATAAATTTTAAGTTTAAATAGTTGATCACAATATTATTTAGGTAATATTAAATACCATGCACAATTCACTACGAAATACTGACATTGAATGTCAAAAACATGTCTGCAAATATAGTATTAATTGTACAAGTGGATGATGCTGAAAATATAATTAGACCATTTTTATACAAACATATTAGGGGCATCACAAAAGAGGAAAAGAACTATAAAAAGCGATCCAAAAGAAACAACATAACATTGCAATATTCATGTAAAAAAGCTAACCAAACGTTTTTTAAGTTCACATAAAAACTATAAAAGCAATCCAAAAGAAACAACATAGAAATTTTCATAAGTATTCATTTCATATTGAATAGATTAAATACATAAACGAATTGGGTCTTCATTTGCGGATATTCTTTCTGTTGCTCGATGGGGGTCTACTCCTGCGACGAGGTTGAAGGTCATGCGTTGGTTGAGAGGATACATTGACTATATCTTGAACTTCTATTGAATTTGCTAGCAAGACTGTGTTCTTCCATTTTTTCATCAATTCCAGACATAATCCAATGTACTTCTTTGTCTGCAAGCAAACAAAATAAACACAATTTTTCTGATCTTCTCAAGTGTTCAAATTCATTTCACCAATTTCATATATAAAATATAGTTTGTGGAAAGACATATTATTTTGCTATAAAAATATTGTGAGTTTATAAAAGTGATACAACACTACTTCAAGTTTTCCAAATGCATTTTGTAGCTTCAAAGCTAACTGATGATTTTCTTCTGTTAAGGTTTCAACCTGAATTTGAGTGAAAACAAAATCATTAAAATCATTAACAGTACTTAAATAGATATAGCATTTGAAATCATCTAGAAAAGCGAATCATATTCTACTAGAATCTCTATACCTTCTTTTGGGATTCGAAGTACAAATCTTTATATCTGGTTTGCTAATTTTTTATTAGATGTATTAAATGGTCAACCTTTCCTTATAAATTTTCAATTGTATTACTCAGTTCAGCCTGTTTCATCTGCTAAGGTGATTGCAGTTCGACTTCTTGGTCGCTGCCAGTGAAAACCCCCAATTCTATCACACGCTAAACATCGTCATTGTGAGTATCCACAACTGTTCCTTGGAGTCTTGCAGAGTGCCTCCCAGGACCTCTACCAACTTTCTTTCGTTTAGTTTTCAGAGATAAATTCTTTACATTTTCTTTCCTCTCAGTTTGTGATTCTACCATCTTTGATGATTGATTCGTCTTTTCGATTCTACCAAGATCACATAACAAAGCAGATCAAATATGAAACTGAAATATATTAACAAGAAAAACAAATGGTAAAAAAAAAAAAAAATCGTTATCTCAAACATGTAAATTCTAAAACAAGAAATTTCTCTGTAAAAGTAGTTGTAACAAATTTTTTTTTGTTTCTTCCCTTTTTGTGACCCTTCAAGTATTAATTTCTTATGAACAGTAAACCTAGGTTTTCATTTTTAATAATGCTTGATCCAAATTTTTTTACAAGTGTTATAATTGCATAGAAATAACTTCAATTCGTAGGAATGCCCCCCAAATATTACTGTATACTATAACATTAAACAAATTTAACAATAGATTATACAAACAAACAGATGAAACTAGTACCAAAAACATAGAACATTATTGAAAAAAGGGATGAGATATACAATAACTGAATCGGCAATGTAGAAGATATTGACACGAAAGCTTTAAACTCTTCATAAGAAAATCATCACCGACATGAGAGAAAGTCAAAACGATTACACTGACAATGTGTTGGACAGACAATGGGCATAAACACAACTTAAAGAACTAGAAAATGCGTTAAATAAAGGAACACCAAATAAATGAATATATTAATGAAACATAAACGACTATTAATCCACTGACTGTAGAAAACCGATTGGACTGATGTTTTTGAAATAGCAGGTGTACTTTTTAATAAAATAATATTTAATTTTTTAGGAATACCCCGAACAACATTATTGTTAAATATTGCAAAAAGCCAACCGGCGAAACATAAAAGGAATGAAAAACTAAAATGTCATTAGTAATTTAATAAACTATTTACTTGATTAATATAAAACCATCAACAAAATTAAAATAACAAATTACTTTAATATACATTTCATATTAATTAAGTTTGATAATGTTTATAAACATTATATCATTCATTGAACTGTAACATTCTTACCGTTGGTCTATTGAACAAATTGTTATGCTAATATCAAGCTGTAACTGCTGTATGAAACAATGGACTTTAATTAAATATGTATTATTGTTTCTTTTGAAACTATCCGAACAATTTTTTTTTTTATCATTATACTTATTTATTACTATTTCTTTGTTGGTTTTCCAGATGTAATTATTTATTAAATCAATGAAATGTTTCAAGTCAGTGCATATCACCTCAGTTGGTTTTTGATATTTTCGGATTCTTCAATCGTTGCATTCATTTAATAGAACATGTTTGTTTGTTTTCCATATGTTTGTTTTCTCTTTTTATTTAAGCTCTTCTCAAAACTGTATGTATATATAACTATCAATCTCAACTTTTTTCATATAACTTTTATACGTTTTGTATACTCTCTTTATTTCTTTTACCTTTAATTGGTTCGATAATGGTTGGAGAAAGAGGAGACCTGAAACGGATTTTGAGCGACATCGACCACAATGTTACTGATATAAATACTGCGAAAACAAAAATCAAAAAGGCATGCATTTGCTGGTCGAGGTCATGAATTCTATAGTCGCTATTGTTTTGGATTTGAAGGAAAAGGATACTTTGCTTTTTGTAAATGAGGAGGGACTTGGAATGGGAAGGCGTCAAGAGAGAAGGTAATACAAATTTTGTGTAATATAAAACTAAACAAAAAAGATTATAAATTCTATGTTATTTGTTGACTTATTTGTTTGGAATTCATATTATCCTATTATTTTTATATATATGCAGTTATAATGCAATTTGTCTTTGTAGCATTTTAAATATTTATTTAAATTCATTCTTTTTTTTAACCTGTTGGTGTGGCAATGGGTGTCAGACAAAGGAAGTTCAAATAGATACTACCCAATGTTCATAGCAACATAGAAAATCTAAATGGTGCAAGAGAAAAATGCAACGATATGATTGATGCTTTATTTGAAATCGTGGATGATGTTAAGCTTATTGTTACTGATGTTAAGACACAGGTGTATTCGATCAATCTCAAATCGAAATGTTCTGATCAGATGACTACAGAATTTGGACCTACACAATTTGCTGAACCTTGGTAAATATATAAAGCAATGCATGCATATATTTTGATATTAAAATATATTAAACAAATCTATGTTCTCATATAAATTTTTTTTTTTTTTTTAACTGTTTGAAATTATTTTATATTGGTTAAACAATAGATTCGCAATATTGTAATACCAGTATTTCAATATTTGCTAATACAATCCAAATTAACGTTCTTAAGAGTGTACCAGTCATTAACCAAGTATAGCAATTACAATAGCTCTACACAGTTCATTAATAATATATCAGGGAATATTTTTACAACTACAAACATAAACCACTATAAAATGTAACCCAGTGAACACCATCACCATCGTTCAACACAATCCCTGTTGACATCAAAAGCTCACCAATTCGATTCACATCAATACCCTTCTCATTATTCTTCTTAAAGTCAATCTCGCATTTGCGCAACAACTCCACCAAATCACTTGCAAACCACAACTAGTTAAATTTCATTTCTCATCCGAAAACGTTAGCTCCAATTGAATCAATTTCAACATATCGACATTATCTTTCAACGTCTTGTAGTTATAATTGTTTATATTCTTGAAAGTCCTAATCAGACACAAACAACACCAAGAAACTCAATATCCATGGCTACATAATTATACATAATTCCACTTCTCTCCAAACATAGCATAAGTAACAAGAAACCTCAAAGTCTGAACTAAGTTACCGTTGTTACCACAAACGTCGGTGTTTCAATCATCTTTTACCAGATCTCTCTCTCTGTCTTCCAGAATCAAAATCTCTAAGAAACTAAAATCTTCGTCAGGAAATCTGAACTTAAATGCATCACAACAGACTTCTCGAGTGTTCAAGAACATGCGTGAGACAACATCAAAAGCTCCATCTCTTTCCTTTTCAACTGCAACAAGGGTAGATTTCAATTTGCTATTGCAGTCCAACAATTCTTTCTCTTGTCTTTCAAGAACATCATTTTCTAACTTTGCATTTGAACATGATTATTCAATAACTGATAATTTCTTCTTATGAAACCCCGATTCATTCACAGTTTCTACCATCTGTTTCTCTAAATCCATTATTTCCTCTGTGATTTTGGCCTTACAAATAACAAATTTTTTTTTGTTTGTTTTCAAATTTGCAATGACTTTATCAAAGGCCAACCATCGCCTCTTGATTTCCAAATATGTCATAATTTCCACAAACATGTCAACGACAACAACAATGATATAAAAAAGCTAATAAACTAAAAGTAAACCAAATTCATCAATTTTAAATCACAGAATTCACCTCTTCTAATGTAAGTTCTTCAAGATCTTTTTTAGACATTGTCTTTAAACTGTTGGGAGGAATTGAAACTTGAGCTTCCTCATCACACACCTTTTTATGCTTACTTCGCCTAATCAGTGGTAGCTCTTCTATATCTTCATCTTTATGTTCAATTTCAAATGTAGATGGTGCCGTAGAAACAGGGCCTATCAATTTGAGCGTTGAAGTTGATATTGAAGCTGTTGAATTTGGGGAAGCTTTTTTGATATCCACTATAACCAGGGGAAAAAAAAGCTACATGAGAAACAGTTAATAAATAAATGTAAACTGATCATATAAAAAATTGCAATACCTCTTTTGAATTGAAGAATCAAGTATTTCTGCAACATATCGAAAACATCAAATGTTTGTTGATTGTGAATAAAATTCTCCAATGTCTGGATGCCAAATTCGTTCACATGTATTTTACCAAGATTGTGGTAGGGTATTTTAGCTTTTGTCCATTCTGTGGGTAATCTACCCCAACCTTTTTTGTAACCCAACAGAAAATATCTATCATTCCATCCACGCACTTTATTTGATAATCCAATTAACAATCCTCAACCTTTTCTACCCTCGATAAAATAGAATGGACTATTCAGCCTCTTTTTCAATGCATAGGAGTAGTTAAAAATATAAAACATGGGTAGATCATCATGCATCAAACATAGAGCTTCAAAACCCAAAAATATTTTCTAGGCATTAGGATGGAGCTGATTGGGTGTAACGTTATAAGAATCATGACTTCTTCGACAAATGAAAAGAAAGGAGGAACAAGACCACACTGGAGAAAATTTTCAAAAAATGTGAAAAACCCAAGCGGGAGATGCGAATCTACAAAAAAATTAAAACCATTGCATGGTAATAAATTGAAATCATCGCTGATATTGTAATGTTTTCAGAATTGCAAAAGATCAGCATAGGTAATTGTGCTAGGAATTTCTATAAGCGACATTGTCAGACAGAAAAATGAGATGCAAATAAAACCCAGTAAGAAAAACTAAAATTACCCTCAAATTGTTGGATAATGTAAGTAAAAACAGAGTTGAACAATGATGTGAGTCAATAAAAACAATAAATTTAGTCAGTAATGTAATTAAGTTTGTTGATACATACGAAAGCTTTTGAAGTGCAACCGTGATTACAGAATCAACGGAAAAAATGCCCTTAATCCCTAATTTGCTTTTAAGGACGATAAACATGTTAAACGGCAACGTTTTAACCAAGCAGAAAATATCCAACTCTGAATATAATTACACCTAATAAAAAACTTATTGTAGTAATTTAAAACAAAAACAAAATATTTACTAATTTAACAACTATAATTAATTATGAACTTCATGGTTTCATTATTGTTTAAAAAAAATATAAAGATTTCACGATATAAAAATATATCAAACTATTAATTTCCTAATGATTTATTTTGTAAAATTTAATTTGCTCATTAATGTATTGCTCTTAATAAATTGCAAGTGAGATGAATCTAATCCTATAAATAAATGGTGAGTTATAATGCATGGCATTTATAAATATATATATAAATATTATGTGAATTTCAACGGACTCATGCATTGTATATGTTATAGAATATTGTGTTTGACTGGTTATTGAAATTAATAACATTTATATATATATCTATATGATATATTTATATATTATATAATTACTATATTAATAGATATAAATATATAGAGAGAGAGAGAGAGATTTATCTGAACGTTTGACTGTTGTTATCTTATGTATGGTGCGTTTGATCTACTTTAAGGTTTAGATTTTCTTTTTCTTTATATCATACTACTTTCGTTTCTTAAATAATTTATGCATAATAATATTTGTATGCTTCTTACTAATGTATTTCTCTTACATCTTTTTTTTATTGTTCGTTAATGTAGATATATACAATTGGATGAAACAACTGCTCCTTGTAGTTATAGTGTAGTTCCTATTAAAGGTGATGAATATATTCTTTCTATGAACTATTTTTGTACAATGGTTAAATTGAATATTGATTGTAATATCAAATTCAAATTACTCAAGTTTTTTAATACAGGTGAATTTGACGATTTTAATTTTTGAAAATAATTGTATAAATTCTTGGAAAAGATATAAAGTACAAATTGAAAACTTCCTTGTTCATCATAATTTTTCATTAGAATTGCAATCAATTAAGATTTTCATGAGATCAAAATTTAATTGATAAACCATTTATTTATATATAATGGGTCTGTAGAATTGTGACGAGTTAATTAGAATACCACAATATAAGTATAACTGTAATAGATGCAAGTATCTTTTTGGTTATAATGTCAGAGTCAAAGTTATTCTCAGTTGTCAAATCAACAAATGCATGATATACTTTTGGTAGACCATTGCTGAACCAACAATTTATTCATAGTTATAATAATAAATGTCTCCTTTGTTTGGAAATCTCTTTGTTGCCAAACCATTTTTTAATGTGTGGCTGTAACTTCAGAAGCTCTATTTCAGTTCAAATCTTGTTGCAAAACCATAATATTCTATGCTATAAAGTTTTAATAAAACATTTGTTGATCCATAAATTTACATAAAAAACTGTAGTAAATCATTTGTTATCAATTTTTGCATACAAATATAATAATTTGGACTCAACAAACCTAGAAAAAAGAATGCAATTAATAGAATATGTTTTTTGTTTTGGTCAGGTACAAGATTGTAAGATGGTTCTTATAGATCAAGATGCAGCATCTATACAGTCATATATTCAAGAATTATATTTGCAAGCAACTGAAAACTATAAATTGGAATATGATTCTGGAAAAATAAATATCGTTGATCTGAGAACAAAAGTATGCAAGGAGAATTGAGAATTGAGAATGTTTATATGGAACAAAAAAAATGCCTAAATTTCCAAAGCCAATCAGAAAGTCAATCTCCAAAAAGAAAAAAAGGTATTTACTATTAGAACTTCATATAATTATTATCTAGAGAGTAAACAAGTTCAGTTTATATCTTTGTTATTTTAGTTATTTATCAACTATAAATTGGTGTTTTGACGTATGAATTTCACAGCAAAATGATCCATAATAAACTTCCAAACAAAAATAACTAGCTTATTTATTTTGGTATAGTCATACAATTATTTTGTATATTACATGGTTGTCAATACTTTTTTTATAGATATGAAATAATTGTTGAGCAAATTAATTTATGTTTTCTTTAATGATATAATTTGTTGTGTAATATAGTCTCAATCATATTATTGTTATTTTGAATTCCAGGTAACACATCTGAAAAGTAAAAACAATGTGTATCGAAGACAAAGAAAGATCCAATAATTTCTTTAAATACTTCTATAAATATAAATGAGATGTTTAATTACTGTTTTTGCCTTTTGGGTAAACTTTTCTATTATATTGTTTGTTGCATGGTATAGTATTAATTCTATTATTATTATTTTGAAATCCATATGAGAGATCTAAAAAACAAAAACAATGTGTATCAAACGCAGAGAAAGGTTCAACAAGTTCTTCAAATGCTTCTGTAAATGTAAATGAGATACACAAGGAAAATAGACGAAGAGGATGTCTAAATTAAAAAGGAAGAGAGGTAAAAAATTTCATATTAGTGGTTACCTATGTTTTTCAGATTATGATAAGTTAAATTGGATGACAAAATCTATGTTTTTCAGGTGCTTCTCTGTGTGCAGATCTCGATTCTAATATTCCAATTACTAATGCAAAACAGCACAATCGTGAGTTTTGAATCTGACAACATACATTCAAACATTCAATTTGTTATATTTTAAAAACATAATGTTATTTCATTACATTGTAAAAATAAAGGTGTGGAACTTTGCCGAACCATTTTTAACATTGCAATTGTTGTTGAATATTGTGATGACCTTTTTATATTATTTTCATTCCCAGGTCAAACATTGAAAAAAGAAAAGAAATCTTTATCAGAGACAAATAGAGGTTCAAAATCTCGCTCAACAGAAAGAGGTGACAAATGTCATAATAATTTCTTTAAATACTTATATAAATATAAATGAGATATTTAATTACTGTTTTTGCCTTTTGGGTAAGCTTTTCTATTATATAATTTGTTGCATGGTATAGTATTAATTCTATTATTACTATTTTGAAATCCATATGAGAGATCTAAAAAACAGAAACAATGTGTATCAAAGGTTCAACAAGTTCTTCAAATGCTTCTGTAAATGTAAATGAGATACGCAAGGAAAATAGAACGGAGAGGATGTCTAAATTAAAAAGGAAGAGAGGTAAAAAATTTCATATTAGTGGTTACCTATGTTTTTTAGATTATGATAAGTTAAATTGGTTTACTAAATCTATGTTTTTTAGGTGCTTCTCTGTGTGCAGATCTCAATTCTAATATTCCAATTACTAATGCAAAACAGCACAATCATGAGTTTTGAATCTAACAACACACATTTAAACATTCAGTTTGTTATATTTTAAAAACATAATCTTATTTCATTACATTGTAAAAATAAAGGTGTGGAACTTTGCCGAACCATTTATAACATTGCAAGTGTTGTTGAATATTGTGATGATCTTTTTTTATTATTTTCATTTCTAGGTCAAACATTGAAAAAACAAAAGAAATCTTTACTAGAGACAAATAGAGGTTCAAAATCTCACTCAACAAAAAGATGTAATAAATGTCATATTGTTAGTTAGACATATTTAAATGTTGACTCAAATATTAAAGTTATTTGGAAAAAAAAAAAAAAAAGTCATTGTGAGTTCCCAAATTAACATAACACATCTAAGTATTAACTTTATCACTTTCTAAAAATATCACGTTTTTTCTTTGCACACTGGAAAAAGAGTCCTGGAACTTTGATGAACCATCCTACAAGTGCATTCATTGTGGATCAGTCATGTGATACGAAGAGCGAACTATTAAGAACCAAGAGCCAGCCATCCCTTTGTTTTCATTATGTTGTATGGATGGCAAAGTTCAATTACCGTTATTGAAAGAATCGCCAGAACCATTACAAGGTTTATTGGATGTGGGCAGTTGTAACAAGCGGATTAGTTTTAGAAGCAAAATAAGGATATACAATTCATTGTTCTCATTCACATTGATGGGAGGGCATGTAGAACATGAGATTAACCAAGGGGGTGGTCCATATGTTTTCAAACATTGCAGACAGAATTACCACTAAATAGGATCGTTACTTCCACCTGAAGGAAGGAAACCTCAGTTTGCACAGCTTTATATTTATGACACGGAGTATGAAACAAGTCATAGATTAAATTCTATACGAGATAATACAGCCGATAATACTGTTGACAGGGAATTAGTGCAGGAATTGTAATTGATGTTTGATGTGAACAATGAATTGGTTAAAAGTTTTCATTCTGTCAGGAACCATATGCATTGGAATGATATTAGAAATATGCATTTGCAGTTGAAAATGAATAGGGAAAAAGAGGGAAGACGATACAGTTTGCCAACTGCATCTGAAATTGCGAGTTTAATTGTTAGTGATATTGGAATTTCAGAAACTAGAAAAGATATCATTGTTCATCATTCAAAAAAGGGTCTTCAAAGAATTTCTGACTTGCATCCAAGCTTTATGTCATTAAGTTATCCAATATTATTCCCATATGGAGAAGATGGATACAGAATTGACATTAACCATAAAGAGTCTCCTGACAAAAAGTCTTCAAAGAGAAACAAGCTGAGCATGAGAGAATATTATGCATTTCGGTTGCAGTATAGATTACATAAAGGGCATACTCTAATGAGATTAGGTAGATTATTGCAGCAATATATTGTTGATTCATATATGGCTGTTGAAGAGGAAAGATTTCGTTGCAATAGAAACAATCAAAAAAAATTGAGGAGTGATTTGTACAGCGGGTTGATGGATGCAATTTCAAAAGATGATGTTAATGCAAAGCATCTAGGGAAATCTACGTTGCTCCCTTCATCTCACACTAGTAGTCCCCGATATCGTGTTCAGAATTATCACGATGCAATGGCGATTTGCCGATGCTTTGGATATCCATATATTTTTCTAACATTCACCTGTAATCCTAAGTGGCCAAAGATACAATATCTATATAATTGTATTGGATAATGTGACCAAGAAAGTAGAGTAACTATAGTTTGCAGAGTTTTTGAGATCAAATTGCTTTAGCTAATGCAATAGATAAAAAAAAGGTGAATATTTTGGTGAAACAGTGGCAAGTAAGTAATCCAATGAATAATATTTCTACCTTTTTCAAAAAAATTGGTTCATTGATAATTTATGATATGAAATTATATTATACCAACTATTTCTAAACACGTTATAATTGTTTTTTTCAGTTATCTACACTATCGAGTTCCAAAAGAGAGGCTTCCCGCATGCTCATATATTAGTTTTTCTACATTCCGAATATAAGAATCCTTCTACAAAAACAAGATAGATGAAATAGCTTCTGCTGAAATACCAAATAAGGAAACTGATCCTATTGCCTTTATGGCTATCGAGAATCACATGATCCACGGTCTGTGCGGTGATGTTAACAAGAATTCACCATGTATGGAGAGAGGAAAATGTAAGAAACATTTTCCAAAGAAATTTTTCAATCAAACATCTATGGATGAAAATGGATACCCAATTTATAGAAGACGGAATAATGGAGCATATGTTGAGAAAAAAGGAATCAAATTGGATAACCATTTTGTTGTTTCTTATAATAGGAATATTTTGGTTAAGTTTGATGCTCACATAAATATTGAAATATGTAATCAACATAGATCAATCAAGTATCTATTCAAGTAATTTAACAAAGGGCCGGACAGAATGAGAGTTTCTATGGAAATTGAAAACAATGGTCAATAGAACAATCAATGCGAGATTTTACATAACAAAGATGAAATAAAGACATATATGGACTGCAAGTATGTACATAATACATCAAATATAATGTTTTTATATTGTTTGTTCATGTTTGTTATAAATATAATATTAATTGATTCAATCAAAAACATTACAGATATATCTCTTCTATGGAAGCTTGCTGGAGGATATTTCAGTTTGACATGTATTACAGAGAACCGGCTGTCGAAAGATTGCCATTCCACTTAGAGAACGAACAAACAGTTATTTTCGATCCAAGTAAGTGTTTGGTTAAACTTTTGGAAAGCAAGGTTGTTACGCAAACGAAATTGACTGAATGGATGAAATGTAATCAACGATACCAATCCGCAAGATCATTGACTTATCCTGATTTTCCAAGCAAATGGGTTTGGAAGGATACAGAAAGAAAATGGTCCCCATGACAAAAATCAAGGTGTATTGGCAGGGTGTATTTTGCATTTCCAAGTAGTGGTGAGAAATATTATTTGCGAATGCTTCTGAACTTAGTAAAAGGAGCAACATCATTTGAAGATATTCGAACTGTCAACAAAGAAATATTCAGTACATGCAAAGATGCATGTTATGCATTAGGATTGTTGGATGATGATAAAGAGTGGAATGATTGCTTGGATGAAGCATCAACATGGGCCACCAGAAGACAATTAAGACAGCTCTTTGTAACTATTCTTGTATATAATGAAGTGGTGAGTCCAAAAGACTTATGGAGAGCAAATGCAAAATGCCTATTTGAAGACATTCCCTACATTCTTAAAAATGCGGATGACAGAATTGAGATGCACTGAGGAAAAAATTTATAATCATGCATTGTTTGAGATTGAAGAGCTTATGAAAAAGGCAGGAAAATCCTTGGCTAATTTCCTTGGAATGTCAATTCCAAACTGTTCCATTTTTTAGAATTCACAGAATATACTAATTGCTAAGGAATTAGATTATGATATCAACAACATGAAAACACTGCACAGTGATTTATACAAGGGTCTCAACAATGGCCAGAGATGTATATACGATTCAATCCTTGATTCTGTCAACAATTAAAGTGGAACACCATTTTTTATTTACGGACATGGTGGAACATGCAAAACCTTCCTATGATCAACAATCATGGCCAAATTAAGATTCGAGGGTAAAATTGTACTAGTTGTAGCTACATCAGGAATTGCTGCATTGCTGCTATATAGTGGAAGAACAGCAAATTCACATTTCGAATTCCTTTAGATATCACTGAGGAAAGTACATGTGAAATCAAAAAGGGGACACAATTGGCAAAACTACTCAAGCAAACAACTTTGATCATTTGGGATAAAGCACCCATGGCAAATAGGTATTGCTTTAAAGCTCTTGACAGAACTCTGAAAGATATTTTGTCTAAAAAAGATCAATCAAATACAGATAGAATATTTAGAGGCCTCACTATTGCCCTGGGTGATGATTTTAAACCCAACAGAATTGGATAATTTGAACACTTTTGACAAATGGTTACTTGATATTGGAGAAGGAAGGGACGTTGCAAAAGATGAGAGTTACATCCAAATACTTGAAGACTTGAAAATCGTCAACATAATAGTCATGAAGAAACAATTATGAATGTTGTTTTTCCAGATTTATCTGCTCAAATAAATATTATTGACTATATGAGACAGAGAGACAGAGAGAGAGAGACAGAGAGCAATATTGACACCTAAAAATGAGACAGTACATAGATTGAACGACTGTATCACCTAGAGTTTGCTAATAGATGGAAAGAGTATTTCAGCTCAGAGAGCACTTGCAAAGCAGCAGGTATCTCAAACGATGATGACATTCTCTATCTGACCAAATTTCTTAATTCTCTGATGTGCTCTGGCATGCCCAAACATGAATTGCATCTGAAAATTGGCATTCCAATTTTGTTGTTGCGTAATTTGAATCAATCTGATGGTCTTTGCAATAGAGCCAAACTGATTATAACCCATTTAGGAAAGTGGTCCATACAAGCAATGATTATTATCGGGTTAAATATTGGGGATATTGTTACAATTCCCAGAATAATAATGTCGAATGCAGATATGAAGTGGCCTTTTAGGTTGAAGAGAAAACAGTTACCTGTGACAGTTAGCTTATGTATGACAATAAACAAAAGCCAGGGTCAATCACTCAAAACAGCAGGATTGTATATTAAACATTAAGTCTTTACACGTGGTCAATTATATGTCGCACTATCAAGAGTAACCTCAAGACAAGGTATCAAGATTTTGCTAGCCCTGCCACAAGATGAACCGATAGAGACATTGACAAATACTGTTTTCAAAGAAGTGTTTAACTGAAGGGATTGATATGTTATATATAATAAAAAGCATTGTTTGTAACATAAAGGATTGATACATTGTATATAATATAAGACATTGTTTATGAGAGATTAATGTTAAAAATTAAAGATATTTATATGAATATGAAAAGGTCACATTAAATGTTTAAACATATACAGAAACATAAATTCATTGATACAAAGATATTTATACGTTTTATATTATTATTGTCAGATACAATGAATGCTACATTATATGTATTATGTGTTATAAATGCATATTTTTTACATACGCAACTCAACTACAAACTCTTGCACGACAGACATCGTCAAGATATTTAACATCAATAGTACAATTAAACACTTTAAATATTTACAAAAGTAACATTACATGGGCTAGAGACTTTTTTTCATATACACAAAAATTAGCATCAACTGAATACATCCACGTCCACAATAATAACACAACTATAAACACTTGTGTGGCAAATATTGTCAAAATATTGGCAAATACTGTCAAAATATTTAACAAACAGTTTAAAAGTTTACAAAAGTGGCATTAAGTGGACCAGAGAAAGGTACAACAGCATTGCAGTCAATATAATCTCTATTAGGCGGCATCTTCTCATTTTTCAACACAATTGTCTTTAAAAAACTAGAATCCTCATTTGGGAATCTGTACTTAAATTCTTTGACACAAGCTTTTCTAGTGGCCAAAAACATTTCTGACACCGAATCATAAGCCTCTTCTTTATCTTTCTCAGCTTGTGCAATTAAAGATTTGATGTTATCATTTTCTTCAGACAATTCATTACTTTTCTTTTTAAAGACTTCCTTTTGATGCCACTCATTTGCAAAAGACTATTCAACATTTCCAAATGACTCTTGACAGTGTTTCAATTCGATTTTGGCCTTTTCAAACACCTCCTTTGATATTTTCAACTGTTTTTCCAATCTGCGAACCTCGGAAATCACATCTTCATTTTTCAAATCTGAGATCACATCATCTGAAACAAGGTAACGTTCTCTAATTTCTAAGAAACCTTCATAAGCCTATTTCAAAAACAATGAAACCACGTTTACATCATCGTGCCAAATAAAGTATATATTCACATGATAAATTGAAAAAACGTTACCTCTTTCCCTAGGCTGAATGTTTTGCTGTCTAGCTCTTCTTTAGAAAGATTTTTCCATTTTCATTCAGAATTCATATTTGAACCCTCTTGCTGATAGGTTTTCTTTTGTTTCACCAATTTACGTAATAGAATTTCTTCTGACTGATTATCTTCTTCTTCAATCAATTTAACATGGCAGGAACCAGCATCAAGTTTCACAAAATTGGAGGCCGAAGCAAGTAAAACAAGAGTCTATAAAGGCGTTAACAATTCTGACTTGGAATTGCTGCTTGATCCTCCTTTATACAGAACTTCAAAATCAAGTCTTCGAATAAATTTCATCAAGTTTTTGGGAGCCATTACTACAATGAAAAAATAATATCATCAAATAAATAAAAATAGAGAAAACAGACAATCATTCAACTTAATAGAAGTTGTAAGACTTTGTTATTACTTGGGAGACATTTATTCTTGGTGATATGTGGTAGAGACACAAATTAAAACAACAATATCTTAGATGCACTATAGAGAATACCAAAACCTTGGCAACTGTTCCGAAAAATAAATAGATAATTAGACGATAACAATGATGGTAACTTCTGAAGCATTTGTACCACTGGCATTTCATAACATCAATTCATAAAACAATGACAATATTACAATATACACTAAATACAACAAGATAATAAAAAAAATCGTAATGAGAAAAACATCAATTTTAGCAATAGTATTACCAAGAAAATAGTGTGCAATGCGCAACTACTAGAACAACAAATAAACAACCTGACCTGAACAAACAAAATCGTAGTAGTAAGAAAGACACCAATTTCAGAGTAAATTTACCAAGAAAATAATCAACAACACGACTACTAGAGAAACCAATAAACAACCTAAGCACAACAAATTAGCAGCACAATCGTCTAACAACAACTTCTTATAACAATAATAACAAATCTCAGAACTCCGTAAGAATAACATGCACTTTAATCAAAGTTAAAATCGATGAAAAATTAATTAGATTAATGTAAAATAAAAAATGACATTGTCACTATAACTAAAGAAAATTTACTGTACTTATCTCAACTTCAGTCAATGAGAAAAGACGGACGTGGAAAACGCAACAAACAGACTGGGACAAATGCCTTTAAAGTCGAAATTGACAAAGAAAACCCTAAATCCCCAAATTGACTTCAACTAAAATACTGAATATTAAATCCGCATATTTTCTTTAAATATCAACAACATTTTAAACGACAGCGTTTTTCATCATTTACGAATTTTACAAAGCCAAAACGACAGCGCACTGTAAAACTTTAATATTACTACTTTAGTTAAACAATGTCACTATAACTTAACATAGAAGTATAAAAGAAGGGAAAATCAAAGATTCCTTCAAAATCTCACTATCAAATACTAAACCTGACAATAGAAATGAATTTGACACTAACAATTACAAAATCAATAGAATTTCAAATTCAATAGTATAAGCAATAATGATTCCATACATAACATAACATGAATTGGAAACAGATAAAATACTCAATTGTGTATTACTTTGAAACCACTTCATTTTGAAATAACATTAATGGACAACAAAAGATCAACTTGAAGCAACAGAAAGTGAAATTTTACCATATGTACATAATTATGCAGACAGATAATACTTTTCCCATGGGAGAAGATCATCATGCAAGTATTACAATGTTGACAACCTAAAACAAAAGCGTTAGGAGGATGACAACCTAAAACACAATGGACCGATTCTATATATGCTTATTCAGCAACATATTATGTAGATATTACATACAAGCAAAACAAAATGTTAAAATTATAGTCTCTACAGTGTTCTAATCAAAGAGTAAGAGACCTCGCCTCATCCATCACTTCGAGTACGCTGGCACATGATGCATGAATGCTCAATACAAGTTAAGAACTCACGTAACTGAGTAGCCTTCTCCAAGATAATTTTATCTAACTTCTTAATAATTTTTTCGGGCATTAGTGGAGGAAGCAATGGACCTTCTATAAGAAGGCAATGTGATATGTTAAGGACTTCCAGGTTTGGTAGGTCATCCAATATAAGTATTAGGGCATCCTTAACTATCACTAAGCATCTCAAGCTCAAAATCTTCAAATTTGAAAGAAATTTGGCTATCATAGAAGCAAAGAGAACGTCAAAAAAATTCATGACCTTGAGTTCACTGAAGTTCTTGCAATTTAGGGCTATTTCCTCTATAAGATAAGGCGGATTTACTATACTAGGCATTGTCAGGGATTCAAGAGATCTCCATGTACGAATGGCCTCGCAAATTACATCCTTCTTTATTCTATTCCAAGGTGGCATAACTAGATGGCTCAACTAGAGGCACCTACAGACAACAATATATGGTGGGTTACTTCCCAATTCACTATACCAAAAACAAAATTTAAGATGATGATCACTGGTACCAAAGGCAATGCCAAAGACTCAGTCAATAAACAGCAAGAATAAAAAAAAAAAAAAAAATTACCTTTCAGCAAGGTTTTAAACAGAAACATAAAAAAATTACATTTCAGCAATATAAGTAAATTGTTGTCCCCTACATACAAATTGAAGTGAAAAATCAAGGTTCTTATGTGTCCCCGGCTGAGACTCAATGAAATCTTCAACAAACAAGTCAATGTCTTATTAGAACACTCATCCACGTAAACATATGGCTCTCATGGGATTTTGATGAAATTTGATCTCAACATTGAAAAATCAAGAGTTTTCCAAAGCAAAGGATCACAACAAGCTGAACGCCATGAATTACAAACGTGAGCAATCCTTGAAGTCAACTGGAAGACATCACAACACAGGAAGATTTTTACCAATGTGTTAGTGTCCAGATCCTCCCATCTTCTTACAGTAGAGGCACCCTCTTTCATTTGACTAGTTGCCCAATTATCTCATAGAAACTTTTAGAACATTAGAGACTTGCATAAGATATGCACATAATCCATGTACAATGCACAAAATATCATTCAATACATTAATTTATATGAATTTAAAATATTAGTACTAATCAAATGTATCAAATACTTAATATACCTACGCAGAGATATAGATGAATGCAAATGGTTTACACTTAAGATAAATTAATACTTGACATTAAATGATTATGACCAAAAAAGTTTAAATTTGTTGAATAGAATAATCGATTTTTCTCGGTAGAATCAACAATGAAGCAATGATATCTTATATATATAACAAAATCAAATAATTAATATTCAACAAAATAAAAATACCATCATTAATTTACAAGAATACTAAAAACGAGATTCAAATAACAATGCTAACTCTCATTAATAATTAACACGATAATATCTACCAAATCCAAACACACAGAAAATTGTTCGCTATCCAATATCTACACAAAAATTATATAAACCACTAAGATCGTAACAACATTATAATTTCCATATACTTACACCAAAAAAAAAGGCTACCAAAACATCATGATTCCTTACAAAAGAATGAAAACACAACCCACAAATCTGTTACAATTACCATCACAAATTGTGCAACGAATCATTACAAAAGCAATTCAGAATAACAACACCACTCTTCAAGCAATACAGTTAACGTAAGTTTTACTAATATCATCATGTTTCATTAATCTGTTGATTTCATGGTTTTGTTAGTCATACAGAAAATCGTATGTCGACTCCCAACAATTGAAAAAAATTATGCTGAATCATGATGCGTTGTTACTACAACATGCAAAAATAGTAAGTGCACTAGTCGCATAAAGTAATAAAGTGATGAGTGAGTATCGTTCCCACGAGGATTAGCTGCTAAGCACTAATTTTCTTTAGTGTTTTTCAAGTTGAAGCAATCGAATTTGTTTGGATTAACAAGAGAGAATTAAACTAAAACTAAAACAAAATATGCGAAGTGTTAAAAACTAAATTATGAAAGCAAGAATTAAAAACAAGGGTAATATCAATTTAAACAAATGGGTAGGATTTTAACTTCATTCGGACTCTATGATTAAGCCTACGGATTATGCTATTTCTACATTCACATGCACTGATTGTAAATCGAATTCTCTAAGTTATAAAACATACCTTCTTAGGCTATGTTTTCCTACTTTTTCCTATTAAACTTCCGCACTCAACAAATTGAAGATTAATAAGTCCAAGTTCATTAGGCACAAGGAATCCTAGATTGATTTCACTGATTCTTAAATCTATCTCTGGCATTCAATAATACAATGGTGATTATTCAAGAAGCTTAACATGATTCATTTCTCAATCTCACCATGTTCAACAAATACTAGCAATACAAATCAGAATAACCACACAATCTGTGCAATAGTAAATGAAAATAACAACAATCAATTGATTAATCCATGGAGATCCGAATTACATCAAAACCCTAACCCACAATTGGTTAGTTCATAGCTAAATCAACTCAACAAGCAAGAAAAACGAATAATCCAACAATCAACATATTCAAATGAGAGAAAAGAAAGGAGATCTCCCCTAGTTGAAGACTCCACCAGATTCAATCCCAATTCTTCTCACTTCTCAACCAAAAATCGTCAAATCTCTACTAAGGAAAATGAAAACAAGCTACTCTAAATGAACTGCAATCAAAAAACAACGAACCCTTACGAAAATGGTAAAGTTTTTTCTTTTATACCTCGCCCAAAGACCTAAAACTTTCCTAAAATAAAACTATGCATTTTGGAGAAACTAAAATTCACAGACTTCGCCGTGGCGACGAGGTAAAATGGAATCTCATGCTTAACATTTTTTGCTGCGGCGAACCTTCATGAAGAATTCTGAAATTATAGAATTGCCCTTCTCTTGCTTCTTTGCTTGAATCTTCAATCTTCGATGCTCTCCCATGGGAACAAGCTTCATAGTGCTTCACTCTGCTTCAGAACTTTCCCAACTTCTGAGATCCGCTTAATTCTGGGTCCAAAAACTCCAATTCGCTCACTATTTGCTCAAAATGTCCATTTTGGCTTGAAACACAAAATCTAAAGAATTAAGAAGCAATTCAGGCAAAAATGAACTAAGAAGTATCTACAATCCAGCCAAAAAGCCTAATAAAAATATTATAATTCTCGGATTATCAAATCACTTGTGTCTTTAGTTCTTAANAACAATGCTAACTCTCATTAATAATTAACACGATAATATCTACCAAATCCAAACACACAGAAAATTGTTCGCTATCCAATATCTACACAAAAATTGTATGAACCACTAAGACTGTAACAACGTTATAATTTCCATATACTTACACCAAAAAAAAGGCTACCAAAACATCATGATTCCTTACAAAAGAATGAAAACACAACCCACAAATCTGTTATAATTACCATCACAAATTGTGCAACGAATCATTGTAAAAGCAATTCAGAATAACAACACCACTCTTCAAGCAATATAGTTAACGTAAGTTTTACTAATATCATCATGTTTCGTTAATCTCTTGATTTCATGGTTTTGTTAGTCATACAGAAAATCGCCGCGGCGAAGAAAGAGTGTCGCCACGGCGACGAGGTAAAATGGAATCTCGTGCTTAACATTTTTCGTTGCGGTGAACCTTCATGAAGAATTTTGAAATTACAGAATTGTCCTCCGCTTGCTTCTTTGCTTGAATCTTCGATCTTCGATGCTTTCCCATGGGAACAAGCTTCATAGTGCTTCACTCTGCTTCAGAACTTTCCCAACTTCTGAGATCCACTTAATTCTGGGTCCTGAAACTCCAATTCACTCACTATTTGCTCAAAATGTCCATTTTGGCCTGAAACACAAAATGTAAAGAATTAAGTAGCAATTCGGTGAAAAATGAACTAAGAAGTATCTACAATACGGCCAAAAAGCCTAATAAAAACAGTATAATTCTCGGATTATCAAATCACTTGTGTCTTTAGTTCTTAACAGTTTTCTAATACATAAAAACCAAAATACATGTTAGAATTGATATCTAACTTAACCATATTTTTCACACTTTTTTATTGTTAACTTCTTGATCATACAGGTAATGATATTATGATTACCAACTGTTGAAACTATTATTTCCACTTTCTTTTTTTTTTTTTTTTTGGTTGTTATTGTGGATCTTGTGTTTGGAAAACACTTTTTTTTATTATTATTATCGTGCATCTTGTGTTTGAAAACCATTATTTACCTTACAATTTACAGGTGCAAATCTCTAAACCAACAGACAAATGTAAAGCAAGTCTTACATAGAAGAAACATCTTCAAACAATGACACAAATTACCAGCAATAACAACGGCGAGACTTTCAATGCTGAAGATCCTTGCAGAAGCAGAAAATAAGCATGCTTCACTACTACTTGGAACACATTTGTTCTTCATGGAACATGATAGAAACAGAGGATTACAACTACTTATTGCATCTTGCAAAAAAAATAACTAGTAAGCAATGCATCAGACTGCCATTGCTCTAATCACTATGCATGACAGTAGAGGTGTAAAAATTCTAATGAAATTAGTGAAACTAACCAATCAATTCCACAAACTGAAAAATTGTAGGGAAGTGTTCAAGTCCATGACTCCAACTACTACGATTCTCATTATAAGGAGAATATTTTGGATTTGCGATAAAGAGAATCAAAATCGTATACACTGGGATAGATCAATGTCGCCAGAAAATATCATATGTCCAAGATGTAATGCAGATTACCAAATAGTATGTATGAAATATAATCTTTAGTGAGTTCCTTATATGATTTATTACACGTGTAAAAATTTAAATGCTTTTTAATTTATTCTGAAAATAGAAATTAAAACTCATTGGATTGTCTACACATGTTTGACAAACATCAATCTAAATATATTATAATGTAAATGAACAAAATGTATAAATAAACATTCCTATCGCACATCAAAAAAAAAACTTTCATTCTATTAGCAACCAAATTAAATCCCACACCGAACGATAACATCCATTTGGAGCACAGTTGTCAAACCATTGTTCACGATCCAACCGATATATTATAATATCATCATGACATTTCTGACTTGAATACTTAACAAAATATTTATTACATTTGCTACCGTTTCGTATTCTCTTATCCAAAAAGTTATTAACAATTTTTCAATCAATATGTTTACTTATTACTAGACATTTATTCGTTTTCCCAAGGCACCTTTTATATTCTCAAAAAACAAATAAATACTTTTAAATTTTAAATAAATAATTTACATAATATTAAAGTGATACGAACACAAATTCAGAGAAGTCATTGACCAGATGTTAAGATAAAATTAATAATTATACCTCTATAATTATTAATATCAATTGTACACAGATGTTATTAAATAACTCATGCAAGTTGAGAAGACTATTTAAATAGTATATGGTCTAATCGTACAATCGATATTATTTTTGCAGACATGTCTTTGATATTTAATGTCATATTTTCATGCATATACATTTTTACCTCCTTTCTCCAATTTATTCTTCTTATTCTTCCTATTAAACTCATGTCAGTTAGATCTTATTCTTCTTAAACAACCATGTTTATTTATTATAACATCTTTATTCATATTCCATCTGTTTCTTTTGTATACTTAATTAAACAAAACAAATCAAAATATGTTCTCATGTGAATCAACAAAATTTTAATTAACAAACTAACATACTCAATAAAACATAAACGATTAAACAAGACCACTGCCAAACCGTATAAATATTTTATATTAATTGATATATTATCACATCATCTGACTTGAATATTTAACAAAATATTTATTATCGTTTCCTTTAAAATTGTGCCAATAAGATATCATTATTATTAGATCACCATATTTATTTATTGTTGATCGATGTATTGTACTATTATGTGACATTACTATTAAAAATCAGGATATTAGAATTTAGTTTTAATTATGGGTTAATATACTTACTTTTTTAGTAATGTGATTGATATTTTGATGATATCAAGTATTGTGATATTTAATGTCGTTATTAATGTACAGCTTTTGTTAAAGTGTTGATCAAATAAATGATATTGTTTATGTAGATATTTATATGATATTAATGGATTTCATAAAAGAAGATATTTATTTTGATGAAACATAATCTGTTCCCCATAGGTTTAAAAAAATTCATACTAATCAAATGTCTCAAATGCTTAATATACCTATATAGAAATTAACATGAATGTGGACCGTTTATATTTAAATATAAGTAATACTTAACATTAAATGATTAATACAACCATCATTAATTTACAAAACTATTAAAAACCAGATTCAGATAACAACGTTGACTCTTATTAATAATTAACATAACATTATCTAAGCAGTTGAAAAAAAAAAAAAAAAAAAAAACTATTCACTACCCACATACGAACTATATAAACCATAGATACAATATCAACAACATAATTTCCATATACTTGCACCCAAAAAACAACACCAAGACATCATGATTCCTTACAAAAGAACAAACCCACAGGTCTGCTATAATTACCATTAGAAATTCTACAACGAATCATTGTAAAAGCAACATACAAAGATGACACCGCTTTACAAACAACACGGTTAACGTAAGTTTTACTAAAACCATCGTATTTCATTAATCTATTGATTTCATTATTTTCTTAGTCATACAGAAAATGATATTATACAAAATGGTTAAACATACAACTAATAACAATAAGATAGTGGTTTATTTCGCAGTAGTCTTATAACAATCATGGTTAACCATACAAATGACTATGCCGAACCATGTGCATCTTTAGTTGTTAATAGCTTTCTAATACACAAAAGACAAAATGTGTTTTAGGATCCATATTTGACTGAATCATATTTGGCACACTTATTTATTCTTAATTGCTTAATCATAAGGTAATGGTATTGTGATTCCCAACTATGGATTTTTTTATTTTTTTTTAACCTAATACGAATCTTGTGTTTCGAAACCATTACTTACCATATAATTTACAGGTGCAAATATCTGAACAAACAAGCAAACATAAAACAAATATTACAAAGAATGGACATTTCAAAACAACGACACAAACTACCAACAATAGTGGGACTTTCAATTCTGAAGACACTTGCAGAAGCAGGAAATAAACAAGCTCTACTACTGTTGGGAACACATTTGTTCTTCATCGAACATGATACATATATGGGATTAAAACTACTGATTGCAATTTGCCAAAAATAAAACATGCAAGCAATAAATCACACTGTCGTTGCTCTGCTTACTATACATGACAACAGAGGTATACAAATTCTAATGAAATTAGTAAAACTACGTAATCATTTCTACAAACTGAAATATTGCAGGGAAGAATTCAAGTCCCTGACTTCAATTGCAATAATTCTCGTTAAAAGACGAATATTTAGGATTTGCAACAAGGAGAATCAAAATCGTATACACTGGGACAGATCAATGTCACCAGAAAATATCACATGCCATAGATTAACGTAGATTGCCAAATAGTCTGTATGAAATTTAATTTTTAGTAAGTTTCTTATGTAATTTCTTGCACATGTACAAATATAAATGCTTTTTAGTTTAAACTGAAAATAGAAGTTAAAACTCACTCAATTATCTACGATTGATCCAAATATTTAATAACTTATAAAGAAAAATTGATCACAAAATTACAATGATCAGTGAAACGTAAACAATATTTAATAAAAATATTAAACACCAATGATTTTGACAATTTCAAATAATTAAACATGTTCGACAAACAGCAATCTAAATATTGTTCCTATAACATATAAAAATAAATTTCCATTCCATTATTTATTAGATTAAATTCTACACCGAACCACAACATATTTTGGAAACCCGCCTGCCGAACCATTGTTAACTATTTATTACGCTTTCCTTTAATACGCTACAAACAATTTTGCTACCGTTTCGTATCTCATCGCGCAATAAGTTGTCAACATTTTTTCAATCAACATGTCTATCTATTATTAAATATCTGTTAATTTTCCCGGAGCAACTTTTATATTGTGTGATATAATACCCCAGAAATTGTTCAAACATTCTCGCATAAAAGATGAGTTCAAATATATTCTCTCTGTTTGTTTCCTGCTTCTATTTACATAAAACAAGTCAAGATATATTCTAATGTGAAGTAACAAAATTTTAATTACAAGACTCAAATATTGGATAAAACATAAACAATATTTAATATTTTAATAGATATTTAATAACAATATTAGACAAAACTATTTATAAAAATGTTAAAAAATTGAACATATTCAACAAACATCAATCTAAATATATTATAATCTTCATTTAAAAAGACCAGAAATAACCATTTCTATTACAGATTTAAAAAAACTTTTGTATCATTATTGATCAAACAAGATCGAGCCGAACTATATGCATGTTTCATAACCATATTGCCGAACTACAATACAAAAATTAATAAATATATTATGACATCATCATATCATCTTGACTTTGATACTTGACAAAATATTTATTGTCCTTCCTTTAAAAATGTATCAATAAGATTTTATTATTAGTAAATCACAGTAGTTATTTATCATAATAACTCAACATCTTGCCGAACCATCATTAACTACCTAACTAATATGTTGCACACTTAACAAAATATTTATAATGGTTTTCTTTAATATTGTACAGATAGTCTACTAACGTTTCGTATTACCTTATCCAAATAATTATTAACACTTTTTCAATCGACAAGTTTATTTATTACCAGTTGTCTGTTCATATTCCACCTCTTCGTATCTTATTCTCCTATAAATATTGCTCTAACATCAATCACCCATTTAACTTTCTTTAGATACTATACACTTTAATTGTTCATTTCTTCTTCACAACTTAATTCGAAAATGGCTGACAAAACATCACAACCAAAAGAATCTACAACGAATACCAGCAATGACCTCAACAACAATAATCCTCCACCAAGACAACCAAGTATGAATGTTCCACATCTTTTGTATCCTAAATTACAAAATGTCAAACAAAACGATGATACATATTTGCGGGAATATAAAAACCATTAAAAAAAATTTGATATGTCGAGAGGTCATCTCATAATTATATTTACACATTCATGTTACCATTTCCATATATTTATAAAATTTGATTGTATATTGTTTCTGCAATTGGTTTAGACATTTTTCAAGGAATGTCGGAATTGAGGGAGATTTTCAAAAAAGTTGACACCAATATGGATGATCTACATACTGCTAGAGACAACTTCAGAGAAGTCATTGACTAGATGTTAGAAATCATGGAATCTGCCATGGATATTATTTATAACATAAACAAAAGAGAGTATGCATATGCACTAGAGGAACTGAACAACTATAAGAAAAATAGAAAATAAACTCTACATTGTCCAAACCCACTTCACAGTATGAAAAAGCGATGTACTTATTTCTTTTATAATAAAAGAATTATTCTCTATATTCAATTTTATCTTGATTTTGGTGTTACTCATTAATTGATTGAAAATTGTTCCCCTATCATAATTAGAGGTGGAACAAATGGGCCAGGTTAGGAGGTCAACCCTAACCCACTCGCATTAAAGAGGGTTTAACCCGGACCGCCTATAAGGCGGGGGTTAACCCAACCGTATGCAACCTCGGCAGCCGGGTTGCTATATGGCAATTCGGCAGGTTGCTTTTTTTTTTTTTAAAGAACCCGCCGAGTTGACCCGCGGGTTGGCCCAAAAAAATAAAAATAGAAAATTATTTTTTTTTTCAAATACCCCTTTTACCCTTGAAATATAGCCGTTTATAGCAGTTGAGGGTCTTTTTCATCATTTTCTTTCCATTTTTTTCTATAAATAGGCCCTAAACCTCATATTTCTCACAACCCAAATCTCTCATTTTCTCTAATCTCTATTGAAATCTCTCAATTATTCTCTTGTTTGTCAATTTGCTCTCATTTTACTTTTTATTAGTTTTTGCAATTTCAATTCATTTTCCAAATTCCAATTCTCCTTCTTATTTTTTTTATTTCTTCTATATCAATTTTTTTTTTACTACAATGGATAGATATTTCCATCCTCAATTCCATGATGAAGGAAACTACTATCCTAGTCCCCCTAAATTTACTAACATAAATGCAATAGTTCAAATATCTCGTTTCATCCTCAGAATCTGATACACCTCATAATATTCCCCCGATTCCCCCCATGCTGCTACAACTCCAGTGTTCTAGAGTCTCCTCGTAATCGTCGTCCTCTTCCAACTTCATCTCAAGCTGAAGGGTTCATCAACTACTGTCGAAACCGACGACAGACACACATCAGATTTTTGGTGCATTTCGATAAGTTTTAAAGACAAAAAATGGAGTTCAAGTGAAGAAAGCAAGATGCAAGTATTGTGGAAATATTATAAAGCTGATTCAGGTAATGTACTAGTACTTTAAAGGCATGCTAATAAACTATTTCTCAACATGGAAATAGAGAAACCAATCAAACTCAAATAACTAATATGGGTACTACTTGGCATTATAATTTTGATGTTATGGAACAATTAGCTTTATATTGTTGCACTGATCAACCTATTAATATGGCTGAGATAATATTTTAAAAATTTATTAAAAATCATTTTTTCCAGATTTAAAAATTTTAAAACTGCAACAAAATGATTTAATAAAATTGTTTGGGAAAATGAATTAGAATTAAAAAATAAAATACATAGTTGTCAGTTAGTGTCTCTAACTGCCGATATTGGAGTGGTAGAGCTAACAAGATTATATTTGTGTGACTAGTCATTATTTTGATAACGAATGTAAATTAATAAATTTATTAGATTTAGATTAATGGATGTGGATCATAGTGGTCAACAAATTTATAATAAAATTTTGAAGTTTTAGAAATTATATGTTATTAATGAGTGATAAGTTTATTTAGATAATGCAAGTGCTATAGTAAGTTATAATTTTTTAAAATTAATTATCCTTCTTATAACTTTGAAGTTTTTTCACCAACGTTGTCACATATTAATTTAATTGTAAAAGTGTATGAAACAATTAGAGATATATTGATAGAATTAGGATTCTTAACTTGGATTACTAGTAGTAATAAAAGATGCTGAATTTCAAAATGCTTGTATAAAATCAAATATGTCCCTAGAACTTTGCATTAGACATGCAGTTAGATGAAATAGTACTTATTTAATGTTGATTATATTTACCTTATGCAAATTTAATTAGTTATTTTGTAGCAAATATAGAGGTCCTCATTGTTTGGTAGAAAATGATTGGCATATAGCTAAAATATTTCATTCTTTTCTTAAAATTTTTTACCAATCCACTTTACAACTTTCTAGTGTGTATTATCCTACTAGTCCATTGGTAATACATACAATTATAAAAATTTCAGAGTTATTTAGAAAAAAACAAAAACAATGAAATTTTAGGGGGACCAATAAAGGCAATGGAAAAAAAAATTTTAATATTGGAAACTCATTCCTTTTCTTTATTGTTTAAGTGCTATATTTGATCCTAAAATTAAAATAGTAGGTTTAGAAAATAGTTTTGACACATTAACTGAAAATTCATAAAACGAAGCATATGCCAATCAACTAGGAGAGGTAAGAGAGTGTCTTGCAGAAGTATATTTCCAATATGAAAACAGATATGGGAACCCGCAAAGAGGCGAAATACCCAAGAAAGTTGCATTAGAAGAAATAAATGAAGACTTCTACTCCTGGAGTGCACTTAATAGGCCGAAGAGGACCCGAACCCGAAGCACAGCCTCCTTTTCAGAAGCGCCAACAACGAATATATTGTCCTCCATGCAGTCACAGAGTAATGAGCTTCAACAATATTTGGGAACCCCCGAAATGTTACCAGCAGATCTACAACAAAGAGCCAACTTTGATGTCTTAGAATATTGGAAAACCAGAAAATGTATTTTTTCGGTATTATCAAGACTTGCCTTGGATGTTTTCGCTGCTCCTGTCTCAACCGTCTCATCCGAACAAACATTTTGTGCAAGTGGAAGAATTTTAAATGAAAGGAGGACTAAACTTTCACCAAAAATAATTGAAGTCCTCACATGTTTTCGAGATTGGGAATGGTCGCGCCATTGAGATCAATATGAGGTTGTCGACGATACTTTAATATAATCATTTCAATTTTGTAATATAAATGATACGGATGAGGGAGGTCCTAGTCAACCCCCAAATTAGTTGTTTTGTAAATTGCAACTTGTAAATTAATTGTCAATTATTGCACTCTTTTTTCTTTACCAAGTTTTTGTCCCATTGGGTTTTTCTTGATGAGGCTTTTAACGAGGCAATAATTGTTGTAATTTCTTATTTTATTTTTTGATAAATGAATAAATCTAATTTTTCTTATATTACAATTTTATTGTATTAAAATTGGATTGATATTTGAAATGTTAACAAAAATTAATTAATTTAATTTAATTATTGATATTTGAAAAGTTAACTAAAAACAATTACACAAAAGAAAAGAAAAGAAAAAATTAAATAAAAAAGAAGGGGGGGGGGGGGGGGGGGGGGTAACCCAGCCCGACTCGCAGCATAACCCGTCGGGTTAGGGTTGGCGGGCCAGGCTGGGCCAGCCAACCCTAACAAGTGGCAGGCTTTGTTGGCGGGCCGAGTTAGGCCCAACCCGCCGCGAGCCCGACCCGCAGCATAACCCGCCGGGTTAGGGTTGGCGGGCCAGGCTGGGCTAGCCAACCCTAACAAGTGGCAAGCTTTGTTGGCGGGCCGAGTTAGGCCCAACCCGCCACGGGCCGGGCCGAGTCAGGTTACTTTTCCAACATTAATCATAATACGTTAGTTCTAATTTAATTCTTCCATCGTCACACATTGGATGGGTATTAATAATAATTATATAAGTACATTACATAGGCATTCCAAAACTCTAACCATTTTAAATAAAAATGTATAAAGATGGAAGTTTGTCTATTTTCAAACCTTGGCTGGAGAGAATCTTATACTGTGAGAAAAAAATTTACCAGTCAATGTCAAATCTGTAAATGAACTCAATATAAATTTTAAGTTTAAATAATTAATCTTCATAGTATTAATTGATATTAATAATTATTAATGTACAATTATTAATTTTATCTTAACGCAACTCTGTACATATATAGAAGTTATATTTACTCTAAAACTTGTATAATTTAACAATTATCTTCTCTTAATCTAATTACTTTATTATGTTAGAATAAATTTGTTTACAACCTATTTCAAAAATATTAAATAAGCATACCCTCGCAACGCACAGGCCTTATGTCTAGTTTATTGTATAGAGTGTTGAATCTGTTGATGGTGGGATTTGTCTTTCATGGTGATTTGAAATCTCAAACTTGGGATGAGTTTATTATCATTTTTTTTTTTTTCTTTTTGTTAACTGTGGTATCAGGATCAATTTACACACATCTCAATTATTGTTTTCTAATAACATAATTTAAAAATATTGTATATTTTTCGAGATAAAAAAAATTGTGATCTAGGTGACTCGCATCTTTTAGTGAATGCTTTATCATCGAATGTGTTAGGATTCTGTTAGAATTATGATAGAATTAGGTTAAGTCATTTTATAATTATGCTATTATCTAAATAAAATAATTAGAATATCTTTAAAATTAAGCAATTAAAGTCTCTCTAGAATTAGAATAATGTGTAAAGTCATACAAAACCTAAAAAAATTAAGGTTTACTAGGCAATAGTCAATAAAAGTTATCTTCTCTTAAACTCTCAATTCTCATTCTTTTTGGAGGTTATGTTTTCTCATATAAAATAGAAATACTATTATATTTATATCAAATGTATGTACATCTAATGGATAATTGGTACATGTTATCGCAGGCACAAACGTTGTTAGCATATCTCAACGGTTTAATGACCCATACTTCTATTATAAATCTTTTTTCTCAATATAAAAGATAAATTTAATTAACATAATTATTTGTTAGGAATAATATTTTCGAATTAATAGAATAACATAAAAATAATTATACTTATATGTTGTGTATTACTAAAATAAAATAAATTTATAACAATTTATATTTCTTTGTGAACTTCAACATCAATACAGTGAAGTATTGTGACTATTTGATGACACATTTATATCTAAATTTTATATTTTGAGTGATGTATAGTGAAAGTTAATTAAATAATTGAATAATTAAAAAAATGACATGATGTAAATCTTAAGCCTATGGGACATTACTAAATATTAAAATATGGATTATATATTAAATTTATTTATATCATATCATATACCAAACTCTTTATTAAAGGAATATATCATACCAAACTAATATTGGAAATAGCATCAAATTACATATTAAATAATTGAAAGCATATTATATATGCTACCCAATTTATCCAAAGAATATGCTTTACTTTTACATCCTCCCATTATCATCTTATTTATTTATCATCTAGTTTCGCTTTATTCTTTACCAATCACATAAACAAGATCACGAACTCACAACACATCCACGATATCCGAACCCACTTGGCCCCGCATCAAAATGTTGTTTACCTCTGATTTGGACAAGTGTCCAAAATCCGTTTTTATGGCGCTTTTTGAGTTTTTGTCACTCCATCCCTTTCGCTTGACAAATTACAAAAGAAGCGCCAACGAATTTGGATCCAATTCTCTCTTCTTCACAAATTCCTTCTATCAAATTTCTCTCTTCCTCCAGAGGCCACCGAACGCGCGAGGTATTTCTCTTTAATTCTCGATTCCTGATTTTGAATTTGTGATTTCTAGTTCAATTGTTGCGTTTCATGTGAAATTCGCATGACTTTTGTTGCTGTTCATTTGTCTGTTTGTTTTTTCTGTATCGGATTTGAAGAGTGGAATCGAATATGTGAAGTATTGAGATTCATGATTTCTAGTTGAATTGTTATGTTTCATGTGAAATTCACGTGAGTTTCGTCACTGTTAATTTTCACTGTCTGGGATTCGGAGAATTGAAATTTCTCTTTAATCCTCAATTCCTGATTCTGAATTTTTTATTTCTAGTTCAATTGTTGTGTCTCATTTGAAATTCGCATGAGTTTTGTTGCTCCTTTTCTTTTTTCTTTTTTCTTTTTTCTTTTTTCTTTTTTCTTTTTTCTTTTTTCTTTTTTCTTTTTTCTTTTTTTTTGTGTTGTTTCGGATTTGAAGACTGAATCGAAGGTGTGAAGTTTTGAAATCTTTGATTTCTAGTTGAATTGCTACGTTTCGAAGATGTCAAGTTTTGAAATTCATGGTTTCTGGTTGAATTTTTATGTTTCATGTAAAATTCACGTTACATCACTGTTAATTTGTTTGTTTGTTCGTTTCTACTGTATCGAACTCGGAGAACGGAATCGAAAATGTGAAGCTTTGATAATCTTAGCATCCGGTGTTCGGTTTTGCTGTTGCTGAAATAATAAATTTGTATTTATTTTGATGTTTGATCTTAAAATGAGTTGATTCTTTGTTTTTTTTTTTTTTAATTGTTATTATTGTAAATGTGTTTATACTTTGGTTGGATGAGATGTGGAAAATTGAATTAGATTTCTCGTATATATTCTGTTATTCATGATGTTTGACTCTAATTATATTGTAAATGTATTTATAGGTTGTTTGGATGAGCTTTTGGTAATACTGAAAGCACTTTTAGTTTTATATAACCAAAAAAGTATTCAGAATTGTCGTTGTATAGTGTTTGGTTGCTATAATTGCTTTATTAAATCTGGTTTTTTTAGTTAAAAAAAAAAAAAAAATTCAGTGTGTCTTTTGGAGATGCTCTTGAAGGTTGTTCAGATGGCAGTTTTAAGCAAGTTTACAGCAACTGTTTTTTCAATACTTTATTTGTATTGAAATACTTCCAAACACACTCTTAGTCTATCTGTTTTTTATCTGTTCTGTTTGGGTGTTGAGTGATCACTGTCTCTTCTTGGGATTGAATTTTTTATCTCATTGTGACAATTTTTATATTGAGCCTTTAAATGAAAAGTATCACTTCTGATAATCAAATATCAATCCACAATCTCCTTGGAAACTTATCCAAATTTTATGGACAACCAAAATTAACAATTTGTCATAAGGCTGGTCTCTTCTTATTGTTATTTTTGCTATTAATTGCTTATTTATTGCTTTGTGGATGCTTCTTGTTATACCTATGATTGATTTGATTACAGGAGTAAAGGGGATAATACAATCATGGATCGACTCAAGAACGCTGCTCGTCTCATGGTAGTTTCAGATCTTGATCACACAATGGTAGGTTTTCTCAATTGGAGTTTCTGGACTATTGTCATTTCAAGTTCATGCTGCTGGGATTTTTATTTGGTTATTTGCTCCCTTTTCAGGTTGACCATCATGATCCTGAGAACTTCTCTCTGCTTAGGTTTAATACGTTATGGGAAGCTATTTATCGTAATGATTCGCTTCTAGTTTTCTCAACTGGAAGGTCACCTACACTTTACAAGCAGTTAAGGAAAGAGAAACCCATGATAACTCCAGATATAACCATAATGTCTGTGGGAACTGAGATAACATATGGTCCTTCAATGGTTCCGGATGATGGCTGGGTTGAAGTTCTTAATCAGAAATGGAACAGGAAGATAGTTACAGAGGAAGCAAGCAAGTTCCCCGAACTTACACTTCAGGTATAGTTGATGGATGACAGTGCTTGCTTTACATTATTATGTGCTTAGTTTCAAGTATAAATTTTATCTGTTGAAAGGTTTGTGAGAGAAGTCATGTGATTATTCAATAAGATAAAAAAAGGAGGAAAAAAAAAGGTTGTTTTGGGCATTTGGAGTCTGTTAATAATTGAAATTTATGGCTTACTGCAGTCAGAAACTGAGCAACGACCACATAAGGTTAGCTTCTACGTTGATAAGAATAAGGCTGAGACAGTAACAAAACAACTTTCAGAGATTTTCAAAAACCGTGGGGTAAGAATAGTTTGTACTTTGAGTGATCTCACTACAACATTTTGACAAAGAGAATGTGTAATTTCTTTTAAGTATTAATTATTTCTATGTCTGTAATTTTCGTTTTGTTTGTGGCCAGTTGGATATTAAAATAATTTACAGTGGAGGTATGGATTTGGATATATTACCCCAAGGTGCTGGCAAAGGACAAGCTCTTGCATACTTGCTTAAGAAGTTTAAGACTGAGGGAAAACTTCCAACTAGCACACTTGTCTGTGGTGATTCCGGAAATGATGCTGAGCTATTCAGCATTCCAGACGTATATGGAGTCATGGTTGGTAGTGTAGATAGTACTTGATTATAATTTGGCCTTATGAGTTTTATCCTATGGGAGTTTGTTTCCACTTCAAAACTTCACTTTTGTCCCTTAATGCAGGTTAACAATGCACAAGAAGAATTGTTGAAGTGGCATGCTGAAAATGCTAAAAATAACCCTAAGATAATCCATGCAACAGAGAGGTGTGCCGCTGGGATCATAGAAGCCATTGGTCATTTCAATCTTGGTCCAAATAAATCTGAAAGGGATGGTGTAGACTTAACGGAATACAAGATGAAAAACCCCTCTCCTGCACATGACCTAGTGAATGTTTACTTGTTTTATGAGAGATGGAGGCGTGCAGAGGTTGACAATTCAGAGATCTATCTTGCATCCTTGAAAGGTTCTTGTGTAAGTTAACATTCTCATTTCTCTTCAGTTTCATGGCTTCAGCATGTTGTTTTATCAGGAGTGGAAATTAATTCTTAGTTTTGTAAAGGAGAAATACTTTCTTGTCTTGCATGTTTTACATATTAAATTCAGCTGATTGTTATACAACACCCAGGATCTTTTATGTCTAAACTCCATAATTAATATTCTGAAGAAAGGTTACCCTCTGCTGCCTGAAGTATGGGAGAAAGTAACTCAAAATTCTTAGATTTTCTTTCAATGAAAGATGATTATTTTTTNAAACCCCTCTCCTGCACATGACCTAGTGAATGTTTACTTGTTTTATGAGAGATGGAGGCGTGCAGAGGTTGACAATTCAGAGATCTATCTTGCATCCTTGAAAGGTTCTTGTGTAAGTTAACATTCTCATTTCTCTTCAGTTTCATGGCTTCAGCATGTTGTTTTATCAGGAGTCTTAGTTTTGTAAAGGAGAAATACTTTCTTGTCTTGCATGTTTTACATATTAAATTCAGCTGATTGTTATACAACACCCAGGATCTTTTATGTCTAAACTCCATAATTAATATTCTGAAGAAAGGTTACCCTCTGCTGCCTGAAGTATGGGAGAAAGTAACTCAAAATTCTTAGATTTTCTTTCAATGAAAGATGATTATTTTTTCTATTATTAAATTAATATTTTTTTGGCATTGAGTATCAATAATGTGCTTTACAATGAATTAGATTCATTAGTGGTGACTTTGTCAAATTTGGCCATCGTCTTCGTACAATACTAGATCTCCCTTTGGTAGATGGACAAAATTGTACAAAAATTCATAACTTCTTCTTCTCTCTCTCTCTCCTCCATCCTTTTAAGTTTTTGTCAACCTACCACAATCAAGCCCACCACTTATTCTCCAAACCAAGGTCCAGGAAAATTTTATCCAAATATTTGAAGTCCCATCAATGTGCCTGATGGATTTTATCATAATAGATTTTAGATTGCATGTCTAATATATAATCGATCTGAGAAGTGAGTTTATTCTAAAATATGTAAGTCACTGTTAAGCTTGCCTCACCTAATTGGCCATATATTGCATCTAAAGGCCTGTCTTTCTGTTTACTAGTCTTCTGAAAACTACTGTGCTTTCTGGATAAAAGAAGTTCGACTCTTTTTCACTTAAATCCTGTTACTAAGTGGATGTGCTATTTTTTCTTTTCTTTTCTCATAAACATGAACAGTTATGCGTTTTTGAAGTTACTGATCTGTTCGATTCAAGGTACTTATCAATTTTCTTCCTTTTTTTTCAGTGTCCATGTTCTGTTTGGGTGCATCCATCTGGTGTTGAGTTATCTCTTAATAGCGCAATAAGTGTACTTAGAAAGTGCTATGGAGACCAACAGGGAAAACAGTTTCGAGTTTGGGTGGATCAAGTAATAACCACACAAGTTGGTCCAGGCACATGGTTTGTGAAGTTTCATAAATGGGAGTCATATGGTAAGTTTTTTTATCTCTTTCAAAATACAAGTGCCTTTGTCTTGGCTTGTTTAGATCTCTTTTCCCTTTTGCTCTCTCATTTACCGAGATCCATATCCACTCTGCATCCATACTAGTGTACTTTATCTATGAAAATTATCCGTAGAATTTACTCTTTTACACTATAATTGAATCTACAGTTTGAGTTTCATTTTGAGAATGCTATAGCCTTAACCATGTCCAGGAATGAAACTGAAAATATGCATGCAGGACCATCACAACATGGTATGAGTTATGAGAATAGTGTGCTAGCGATCCATAATTTTTTTTTTTTCGTTTTTCCATTTTTGGAATCTTATAAATAGAAGCCAAATCCCATCAAACTCTAGTCTCAGCGGAAGTTGAACTCAGGACCTCTTGTACAACCCCAAGAAAACCCAACTATCTAAACTACCAAGTAAATAATTCCTGCATCCCTAAAATTTTCAAAAAAAGGAATAAAGTGTTAAAGATTTTGAAAGTTGAAAGCTCTTTCTGAGCTTGATTGTGGATATAATTTGATTATGACTTTAAGTCAAACTTTTTTTCTCTTTTGGTGCTACACTCACACACACAGAAGTACTGACATCAGTAAGCTTCAAATTTGGTATCTCCTTTAGAACTAAGGCTGTGGATGCAATGAGTTTTAATTGACCAGCGCAGATATCACTCTCAAACCATGTTCATATGAAACTTATGCTAATCCAGTGCTTAGAATTCTATAGAAGCTTTGTTCAGGAAGGAAGCTTTTATTTATGAGTAGAACAATCATATCTGATACAAAGCAGTGTAATACTTGAGACTTTTTGGCAATCTTTCTGGTTTGGTTTGAATTGTTGTTTTGCTAGTCTTGGGCATACCATTCTGAGGTTACATTGCAGTATAAATTGTATTGTAGAGTTTAAATACGATTGTTCAGTGTTTACGTATTAGCTTAAACTTTTGGGTTTATTAAATTTACATGAAAATCAACTTTTGTCGAAGACAAAATTGATCACCTCTTCACTTTATACCTTATTTTCTATTGATGTTTATTATATTGATCATTTTAAGAACATTGAAAGCTAGATTTAGCACTTGGTTCCGTAATATTTTAACATATCCTTAAATCACCAACACAACCAAAGAGAGAAATCAATCGATCTATAATTCCCCCCCTTAAGGTAAAAATTGGTTTACTAATCATAAAAATTTGATGTCATCAGAGTTCTTCACTTTTAATCATATCCTGAATATTTATTTTCTTGTTTATTTTATTTTTTTTATATTTATCATTATACCTACAGGTTTCCTTTATCACTGAATAATTACTGTCTATTGAACTGTTTTAATTGACACTGGTAACAACAGTCGAAAAAAAAATTTAATGTTTCAAGATCCCATGAAACTCTTGATTTAATTCTATCATCTTCCTCTGTAATAAACTTTGCTTGATTCTGTAGGTGAGGCGAGGCGAGGTACCTTGGTCACCGTGGTAATAAGCGCAAAGGTAAAATAACTTTTCAAAGTGTCATTCATTTGAATTCAATAGATTTTGTCAATACAACAAAATCCAACATTACCACAACAAGGGTAGAATCTAAACGAAACCAATTTTGGTCAGTTCATTTTGTTTTTAACAGATGCCCATGACCATGAATATGCTCGAAGTATTCGAATTGTGACAATGAGTGTTGGATTGGTTGTTTTGATTGGTTTAGTTTTCGATGTTCAACGTCAACCGAATTTTAGATGATTGATTTCTGGGTTTCAGGAGGGTGATGCATTTGATGGGTACACTTATATGCACGTGCATCAGACATGGGTGGAAGAAGCAGAAGAAACCGATCTGCCAATTTGGTTCTGAAAGTTGTTGCTCTTACTTATGTTAAATGTTTTGCCTTAGAATAAGGGGGTTGTTTGTTTTTTTAACAAAACAACTTAGTTCATCTTAGTTTTAACTACTAAGATGATTTAGTTTTGCGTAATTTTCAATTTTTTAAATCATTAAAAGAATAATAAATTTATATATACCCCCAAAAATAACATCCAAATGCTCTGCAACAGCCAGTATTCTCTTTCAATTTATTCATGATCAAGTTTAGACAATATTTCAATTAGAAAATAATAAATTAATGTTTATTTTAAGTACGAGAAAACATATATATATATGACTTATTTATTCACAGTAGAAATTATAAGTTCAGGTTTTTTTTTTTTTTTTTTTATATTTACATAATTCAATTACTTATGATCATCAAGAATATAAATTGTAATTGTACCCAATTTAATAAAAAGATGAAAGGCTGTTCTAAACAACTGAGTTAAATAGCAAAAGTGTGAGAGATAATCTTATGCTAGAAGAAGTAACTATTATTCCATTTCTTTCTCTGAAATCAACTACTTGAAATATATATTCCCATCTGACTTGAATCACAATTCACAAATGAGTTTTATATTTTTCGTATTATTTGAATCTGATTCAATAAAGGAGAAGAAAAAATTTGAAAAGCATTACTTACATTTTTCCAAAATGAAAGTAACAGAAATATATCACAATAAATTTTCTTACTCACACAAAATGAAAGGGAAAAATATATAGGGTGAGGGCCCAACCGGGTTCGAACCGGTGACCTCTTGATCTGCAGTCAAATGCTCTACCACTGAGCTATGGACCCATGTTGTCTTCGTTGCTGAAGATTTATTAAATTAATAGCGTGCAGTGAATTCTAAAAAGTTCAGAAGGATTTTAGATACTTTATTAAAAGATAAATGATTGTCTCAAACGGGTAAATGATAATTTCAAAGGAAGTAAATGATAATCTAGGGAAGTATAATAATACTTTTGTAAAACCTTATGGATGTTTAAAACTCCTTAACAGTGTAGAATAAAAACCCTATTCTTGATGAGGAAGAATAAATCAAATAAAAGCATGCGCCATGGATAAGTATTGATGGTAGTTCTTTTCTAGTCCCCAAGCTTGGTTCTTAGTTTGAATGAAGGCATTTAGTGTTTGGTCTAACAAGAATTCAAAATAAATAAATAATTGTCAAAATTTTACTAACATAAGGACAATACAACAAACTCATCTTACAACTAACTTTTTTCATATCATATCAATAATAATATCACTCTTTTTTTCTAGGTAATTGAGGTATCCAGACCCATATTGGAGTCTGTCTAATCCTCAGAGTCACAGAGCACCTTACAAATCTAATAGACTAAGGTAATTACACAAATTATGTGATAAATACATTTCTTGCGACTCGAACACAAGACCACTGAATATAACTAACTTCAATAGTTCAAGAGTTTGTTATCCGACCACAAGGGGAGAGGTTATTAATATACGCTTTAATACTAAGAGATAGTATATAATACATTAAACATATCACATCTAAAATAATTTAACAATAGATGAATAGAGTTTATAATATCATTTGATTCAATTTATAACATCGTTTGATTGGTGTCTAATTTTAGGATTCGGGTATCACATATCACTCTCTATAGTCTATACCATAGTATATCACAAGCTTTCCATGCTCCATAGTAGTATTTGGTTGGTCTATTACGAGTTTACTTCCTTTGGAAGAAAGGGACTGCTATCCAATAACCAAACAGATGCACTGAACAAAATCGACCCACATGGCACTTCTCTAAGTCTCCCACGTGTCCACTGAAACTCGCCCCCACATCTTACACGTGAACATCAAATAAACAATTAAAATAAAAAAACCTCAAACCCAAATTCCAAACCGACGACCTTATCCACCGTTCACTTTCCAAACTTTTCCCCAACTTTAAATCACTCCCCTCCCTTCCCATCTCAAATCTCAAATGCAAACCTTAGATCTTCATTTTGAACCCCTCTCTCTCTCTCTCTGAAAATCAAAATGGGTCTAAGGATTGTGTACGGAGTGATGTTTCTTTCATTCTCTTGTGCTTGCTTCAAGCTTCTCCATCTCTTTCTTCATCCAGTCTTCTATCTCAGCTCAACTTAGATCTGACTTTCTCAATTGGGTATTCTTATTTCATACTGTTTCACTCTTCAATCTCAATGTAATTCAAAATATATCATGTAATTTTTTTTCAAAATGTTGTAATTTTGTTACCCACAGATTTGACTGTTTTTGGTGTGATGTATTATGAGAGATTAAAGTTGTAATTTTCTTGCTAATATATTTGATCAAGAGTTTTCTTTTTTATTTCTTATATAATTTGATCATTTATTTATTATAATTGGTATGGTTTTATAATCTTAACATGGAAAATTAGTATAAAATTTTATTGATCTCATATTTGTTGCTCCTTTTTATTGAAATATGGGAGGTTAAAGATGCAATTTTGTTGCTAATATACTTGAACTGATTTAAATTGAATTCTGTTAATATAATTTATTATTAGTAAATAATTTTAAAAATATTAATATTAAATTAATCAAGTAAGACAAAAATGGACACGTGTTAGTGTAAAAACAAAACTATGTGCCGGCTGACGGTAATTGAAACAGCTTCTAGAAGAAGTTGAGGTTGCTATTTTTTTTTTTTTTTAAATAAAAATTCAAACTTTATCTGATAATTTCATTTCCTTAATAATTGAAAAAGCTCCATTTAATTTGCTTTAATTCTCATCATATTTAATTTATTACTCTATAATTTAATCGGAAAATACTTAAATCAAATATATATTTTTAATAAATTCTGTTTGACACTTGTTTTATCCAATCTAAACAAATAAAAAGGTAATTAAATAGTTAATTAAAATTAAATATAAAATATTGAGCCCTAATTTAAACTCTAAAAACCTAAAATAAGTATAAATAAATAAAAATTTGAGCTTGGCCTCAAACTCAGAATGGTCAATGTCAATTTTGCCATGGGGGAATGGATCTCTTAATTAGAATCTTTAATTCCCTATAAATATTAAATCTCTTCAAATAATTCATCCCAAATAATCAAAATTCTTCAAAAAAGAAATTTATTTCTTTTTCTTTTTCTGTTCATCAAGAAATGATTATTTTCTCTGCATCCAAATCCGAATCCAATTCAATCGTTTCTCCATTTGGATTCTTCTATGTTTCGTTTTATAAATTCATCGAATTTTTCGAATAAATTTTTTATATTTTTTCTTAATTAATCATTAATTAAGAGAGAATATATAATTAGTAGTTACTATTAATTGTAAATAATTAAGAATAAAATATGCAGACCTATGTCGGATTAGGGTTCATGGCCGTCTTCGCAATCTCCGGCAGCATCGTTCTTCTCGCCAATCAAGTCCATAAACGTCTCCTCTCCGACTTCATGAAGAAGATTGAATTCGAAATCTCTGGTACGTTCCTTCATCATTTTACATAAAAACAATTTTACGTAATGTAAACATTGGTACGACGTCGCATTACGTTCTCTGTTTCAGACAGAATATGAGAAAAACACAAACCTTTACGACGTCGTCTGCTGTTTCTGAACTCTCATTACGTTTATGTTTCAAACTTGATCTGAGAAATTCAAATTTTAGGACGTCGTCTCTGTTTCTGAACTTTTCCGTTCTCTGTTTCAAACAGGATCTGAGAAATTCAACTTTCACCACGTCGTTTTAGTCCCTGAACTCATTATTTTCTCTGTTCGAAACAGGATTTGAGAAATTCAACAGCAAGAAGAAGGTTCGATTTGCGGAAGATGTAATGGAGCCATCGTCGAACAACAAAGAGTATAGAAAGAAAAGCTTGAAGAATCATCATCATCATCATGGGAACAGAATGCCGTTGAATAGGCAGATTTTGTATAAAGGAATTATTCAATACAGAACCCTTCGAGCCCAACAGTACTGCATCTAATCTCCAAAAAAAATCCAGTTTTTTTTTTTTTTTTTTTTTTTTGAAGAGACAGTTATATTATATCAAAAGTATAATTAATATATAGATAAATATAATCTTAAATTATTTTGATGATTTGATCAGGTTCTTTGTTGTTTAGTTTGTTTAAATTTTAGAATCTTTATTTTAGAAGAATTTCTCAGTTAGGAATGAAATTTTTAACAACCTTAGTGTTCGTATAAAAAACTTTAGTCATATGGATGAATTATCCAAATGTTTTGTGTTCTGAATCTCATAAATTGATTACCCAAAGGCTTTGTGTTCTGAGTCTCATAATTGATTACCTATTACATTTATGACTTACCTAATCTATTAGATTTGTAAAGTGTTCAATAGACTCTAAAATTAATCGAAATGCACCCAAACGATCTAGACATCTTGGTTAAAAAAAAAAAAAAGGTGTTAAAACATGATAGTAGGGGGTGTTTGTTTGAGCTTAGAAATTTAACAGGAGTTACGTGTTTGGTTAAAGTACTTATAAGTGACTGATAAGTAGTTAACGTGTTTGATAAAATGGGGTTTATAACTTATAAGTATATTTTATTATTAAAATATCTAAAAATGATACTATAGTAGAAATATAAAAATAAGGGTATATTATGGAATTTTAAAATTAAATAAGAATAGTGTGGTAATATATTTGGTCAAACTAACTTATAAGCAGAGTGTTTATAAGCCAAAAAAAAAAAAAGTTGTGTACTTTTTTTTTTTCTTATAAACCTCAAAAAGTTATAAACAAACAGGTCAGTTTAATTTTAAAGTTTATAAACTCAGACAAACACCTCTTTAAGGTTTATTTGATAAGACTTATTTGAATAAAGCTTATAGAAGAAAAGTTTATAGGAATAAATTTTATGAAAAAGTTGTTAGTTGTTTGGTTAGTAAAATATAAAATATTTTTTTGGTATTAATTTAGTAAAATGACTTTAATAAACAAGAATAAACCAAGCCAAATTTATAAGATTAAGGATAATTTTGGAATTTCAACATTGTAAATAAGTTAAAAAAGGGCTTAGGGGAAAAGCTTAAATTTTGAGCTTTTCTTATTGTTGATGCTTGATTTTGACACCAACTATTGGCACGTGGGAAATGCTGAGCAAGCTTAGAAGTCACACGTGATTATGGAAGTGTTCAGTTGAATAAAGAGAAAAAAACAACGTTTAAAGTGGTTCGGATGCTCACTAGGCGAATCATACGTCCACTGATATTATATTACTGAGTAAGATCAGGTCGCGATCAGCGAGCTGAGTTTTAGCCTTGAGAATACAAGAGAGAGAGAGTAAGCTTTTCTAGAGAGAAATTAGTCAATCCCACAAATGAAAGAGAAGTCCCACATTTATAGTGGGATGAACCAAGGTAATGATTACTAAATCTGCGAGTGGGGTAGATGTCGTGCAAATCCATCTTTGCATCCCATTGCTCACCTGCTGCGTGATTTCCTCGACTTATGCAGGGATTGGACACATGGATCACTTCCAACCATTCGCTAACCTGACGTACACCTACCACACTGGTAGGAGCATGCTGCTCATGTCATCACGTGATGTGGCCGCATCTGAGCAGTTGTAAAATTGTCTTAAGCTCTGGCCACCTTGCTAACAAGGCTTATGCGTCAACCCTACTTTTCCAGGCATAACACTCATAAACCATAAAATAGTTTAATTCAAATCTTATAGGCATCTTCGAAATGCAATAAAATGAGATAAAAAAATTTCAATAATGTTTATAGATTTAAATAAACCTTTTTCTTATCAAAAGACTTAGTGAATATAAAACTTAAGTGTTTTAATTATATCTTAGCTTTTTTGGAAAGAGTTAATCAAATTTCCTCATTAGGTATTACTAATTGACAATTCCTTCTCTCAAAGTAAATGTTGTTACTCGTCTAAGTAGAAACTACTAGCTTTGTGTTCGAACGGCAAAACTTCAGTCATCCGTGTGGGTTACCAAGAGGTCTTGTGTTCGAATCCCACAAACTAATCACTTATCACATTTATGATTTACCTAACACATCGATCTCGGAGATTAATTGAGATATACGCACATTTGTGACTTACATATCTCATTGACCTTACATATCTCATTGACCCTAAGTATTAAACTATTAATTGAGGTGCACGTAAGCAAATACTGAATAAATATTAAGAATTTAAATAGCATTAATATGTATCCTTTAAGAATTTAAGTAGCATTTCCTTAGAATAATTCCTTAGTTTTATTAATGAGTCAAAAACAAGGGGTGGAATGAAAACAGTCCACAATGAAGAAAATAATCAAGTCAACTTTGACAAAAATTGACATAAATAGAATTATTATAAACAGTCAATTGGTTTCTAAATTGAACCAGGGGACCAAAATACTTGGCATTTTTCATGCGTAAGAAAATGTAAAAAATCCAATTATTCATCAAATAGGTTTGATTAATTTATTGTTCAAGCAATAAATTCAGCCCACCAATTAGTGGTGTCCCATCAATTTTGAGAAATTGGATTTGGGTATGGGTCAAAATGGTCCAAACAAAGTCTTAAAGTGTTAGTCTCCAAATGTAATGGCTCATTTGCCGCCATAGATTTGGTTGGTTCAATTTCGTTTTCTCTTTTCTATCCGATCCCATGAATCTTGTGCAATTTTGGCACTCAAGTTGAGATTTTTGTGGTAGGAATTGTATTTTGATATTGTATAATAGGCCTTGTTGGCCCAATAAAAACGGCAAAACACCATCAATGATTTGCAATTGCTTGGCTTGAGAAGACTCCTAGAGAGAACGTATAGATGAACGCCGTGTGTAACACAATCTCACATCCAATTTGTTTCGGTTAAAAAATCTTCGTGACACTAAATAAAATATCAATTCATGTTTAAGAAAACAACCTAAACATAAATGTCCACTATTAAGTATGAAAACAACTTGTCTCATGAATAATGTGATCTAACTTTTAAGGTTCATTGATTTGTGATTCACATATATTTGAGGCTTTCACATGTCCATAAAAAAGCACTAAGGTAGTTATGAAAATAAATGTTTACTCTCTTAATTGGTTTTCTAAGTTTTTACCTTAGAACCACATACCACATTTGTAACTTATCTTAGAATATTAGGTGTAGAGTGTTTAATGGCTCTCAAGGATTAATCGAGGTGTATACAAGTTGATCCGGACAATCTGATCATAAAAAATAAATAAATGTGACTCTTTATAATATCCATGATTTCATTTTATCAAATTATTTTTAAAACAAAAAAAAGCCCCAATCTTCATATTTTAGAATTTTATCGTATTTTCATATTTCGAAATAATAACATTATATTCGATGAGATTTAGGTTAAGTGGGTTACACCTAGACTAGAAGTCACCCAATATATTTTAATGGAAGATTCTCAGTTGGCTAATTTTCACACACGTCTATCGAAACACTAGGTATATTTGTCAATTTCGAAAATCTTTAGTTTTAATATTGTAGTTACTCTTATATTTAATGATTGTTTTAGTTCAGAGTTTATACTTTATACTATGACCGAATATGACCATGTCAAAACAAGGGTTCGATGAAAGAAAATAAATTTGGCAAGTGAAAAAAGATTTTAATTGGTGCACAAAAGTCCATTCAAAATTGTCCAAAATTGAGGGCCCCAATGTGTTCTTCTAGCTCTAGATGGTGACAAAAATAAATATAGTAGATACAAATTTATAAAGCGTCATATTTGCACTAAAGTTTAACAACGTTTTCAAACCATATTGTTCTTTCTTATATGAGATTATTAATTCTTTAAGGTAATTATTTAAACAATTTAATGCTTATAAATCCAAATCGAAATAATACATGTAAATAGTCAATCATTCACAATCACCGACGAAGAATTTTCGAAAAAGTTAGGGATTTGTAATCTTTTTTAGAAATCAAATACGTTATTTAAGATATATGAGACTATTATCTTAAATTTAATTATTTAAACAATTTAGATAAGATATGAAAAGGTTACATGAAAAAGTTAAAAAAATACTATACACTAAGACCCGTATAAAAAATCTCTAAAACGTGTCTAAATCCTAAATATTGTACTTAATAAATTTTGAATCAATAACATGTAAAAAGACGATGGATTAATAATTATTTGAATTACTTTTGAAATGGGTGCCTTTGTATAATGTGTTTCATATTCTATATTTTAATTAATTTAGCAATACGGTTTAGTTAATTACTTTCGATCAAAAGAGACAACCCTAAAGTCAAATTTCTTTGATTTTCTCTATAACTAATTAGCCGCTGCGTTTCGGTATAGATAAATTGTTTTCCTGCAACATATCGTTTCAAATGCTTAAAACAAATAAAATAAATTGAATAAATTTTGTATTGCTTTTTTTATCATTTTTATTATTTTATTTTAATTTAAATTCTATATTTTTTCTTAAAATGTTTCCAAAGTAAAGATATTTTTAATTAGAAGATAAACTCAATTTGCTTACGTTATCTCATAGTGCAATAATGGTAGTCAATCAAATAATTAATGAGCTTACTTAATATAACAAGACGTGACGCAATTGTTTGATTTTGTAATAATTTAATCATTTTTTTTTTTTCGGAGGCAAGTGGCCCTTAAATAATAAATTGAGACATTTATTTATTAGAGAATTTTGTGAAATTAACAAAATAAGTTTAATTAATGACTGTAATTATGTCAACAAAGAGTCACTAAGACACTAACGGCAGAGAAACTGATGTTATTTCAGAAACTTCAAGAAGATTGTACTGAGGTGATGGTGATGATGACGGTAAGTGATGCTGGTCAAAATTCACCTGATGGTGGATCTTAAAAAAGGTGGGACCAATTCTACCAAATATCCAAAATCAGATGGGACATAACATCTTTACATTTTACCCCCTATTCAAACATTTTGGAGCTCTTTTCACTTCATTAAAAAAAAAAAAAAAAAACAAAAGAAGCTGATTATGGAGTAATTTCTCTACTATTTACGCCCGCCGCATTTTAATCAGAACCACTGTTTATCAGCCCTCTAATTAATGTCATCTCATCACCATCGGTCCATCACAATCATATATCAATATCTTCTTCTCTTTGGGCTCAAAACACTCAAAAGCGCACAGGTCTTGACACGTGTTGAAAGTATAAGATTATTGGCATCTCTAGCTTAGCGCAATACTGTGCGTCACACGAGATTCGTACTTGCGGATCAGTTCAAGTTAATTTGACGTGCTACGAGAGCGCGTAAATCGACATTTTAATCAAATGAGGTTGAAAATTACACGTCTGATAGGCCCCAAATTCCCATTCATGTTTCTATCTGGATTCTGAAGAGCAATTTGGTTCGATTCTCCCGTGTATCTAACGCTCGTTGAGTACGCGTCTCGAATTTATCCCTAGTGAATATTAATTTCAACTACTATAATGTAAATAATAGAAAAAAATGGCATGTTTGGCTTATTATTTCTGCCAACATTCTCAATCATATTCTTCAAATAATGTTTAGCATATTATTTCAGAAATATTTCTCTATTTTTTTAATTACTTTTAGACCCTATAAGGTTATTAATTTTATTTAATATCCCCTTAAAAAAAGTTTAAAAATTAGCAAAAACACCCCCGTGACCCATACTAGCCAGAATCTGTACAACGGTCTACTTGCCGACCAGAAATGACTGAAAGTTCACCGATCTGACCTTTTCCGACCAGATCTGGCCGTAACGACGGCCAAAGAAATGGCCGTCGTTTTGGTCTTTTTCGGCCGTCGTAGCCACAACAGGCCGTGGATCTGGCCTTTTTCGGATCTGGCCGGAAAAGACCATAACGACGCGTTACGACATAGATCCGACCGGTCTATGTCGTAACGCGATTTTCCGGCCAGATTCCGGCGGTGGTGGCCGGAATCTAGCACTGCAGGTGGTGGAGGTGTTTTTGTCATTTTATACATTTGGGTGTTTAATTAAATTAGCAAACCTATGGGCTTTTTCATAAATTTTTAAATTTTACCTTGTAATACTCCCCTATCCATCTACCCAATATTATTCCCAAAATCCTATCCAAAATAATAAACCAAACGCACCCATTATAATTTTTTTAAAAGATTTAATTATTTACCAAACACATAAAAAAAATGAAATCAATTTATTGAAAAATTAATGGGAATTTTGATTTTCATATAGTATTTCATTACCTAGTCATTTAGTAACAAAATTTTCAATTTACATAGTATTTTTTTAATGGAAATTCACTTATTGAATTTTAATAAGTTTAAGTCTACTATGTAATTAGCAATCTTATTTAATTTTGATCAATTAATTAAAAAATTATAATTATCTTCTAAGTGATAAGTATACGTAGTTTATAACTATTATAGGTGACCCAGTAATTTAATAAGGGTTTTTGGATATTTTATTCAAGAGATCTTTAGTTCATGTCTCTCTTCGGTTACTAATAGAGATAGTTACTGGAGTTATTCCTCGACCAATAATTCTAAAATCCCAGAAGATAGTTGAGATATACGTAAGTTGACCCGAACACCGCATATCATTCAAAAATATATATAATTTATTGATTAGTTGTATAAGAAAAATATTATATGAAATCTAGCAATTGTGAAGGCACGTCTTCATCAAAACTACATAACTGGAGCCAACTTCTGGGAAGACGTGTGTGGGGAACTGTTTTGAAAACATGTTTTTTGTTTTTTAAAATTAAAATTACTTTGATATTAAAAATATGTTGCCAAAGATATTCTCAATCTTTTGAAAATATTAAACGTAATTTTCATTTGGAAAATGATAGTAGGTGTACTAATTTGACTATAGATAAATTAAATTCTCGTTTATAAGATATATTTTTTTATTTTCATGTAAAAATAAATTAATTAATTGAGATTTGATTCGTTAATCTGCAGGCTAAATGATTTTAAATTTTAAATTATTTTAATTTACTTAAAATTATGGAAAAAAAATTAAAATTAAAAACGTGTAGGCATGTGATTTGGTGCTTAAACTTTTTTAGATTTTTGTTACAGTAGTCAATAGTGGCCGGTCATGAATTTTGATTTAATTTAAAGGATGAAAATAACAATTAAATTTTATAATTATTCCATGTTCATATTACAAATTTCACTTTCCATTTCATAATTCACATTACTGTAAGTTTTATTTGTAAGTCAAATTTAACCCCCTCATTCAATAATTAAAAAATGATTATTTATAATCTCAGACCCCTTAAATTTACCTTACATAAGATAAAAAAAAAAATGTAATTTTGTCTTGTAAATATCAACTTGAACTATTTAATTGATTTTGAATGAATATATATTTTTTTTTCTTATAATTATGATGTTCATACTTGAGAGTATTTACATATATAAGTTTACTCAATGTAAAAGTATAGTAGCATCTTTTTTTTTTTGTTTTTTATGATCAAGGATATCTAAATCAGTTTGCATGTATCTCAATTAATCATTTGAGATTATTAAGGACGATGGGTACTTGAATTTAAAAGACTATTAAGTGTCGGTTAACGATAAAAGAGATATATGTAGTTTTGAATGTGAAATTTTTTTTTACTAAATTTATCTTGTACTTGAATGAACATGAACTGTATAATTGACTTTGAGCAAATTGATCTAAATTTTCTTATAACTAAACTACAATAATATTTTATAACTCAAATCCAATGATATATATAACAAAATATCATCGAAAATGCAAATTCCTCCTATTTGAAGGTAATAATAACCAAAAAAAAAAAAAAGAGAGATTTGTGTAATATTTTATATTTAATTAAGTCTCCAACTAAACGAGAAATAAATCAATAAAAACTTTTATCAGACTTTTTCTCACGTATCCGTCCTTGGCTTCAAGCTCTAGCCTTCCCTTCCATTTATTAAATACTCTAAAACCTAAAACCACCCCTAAGAAAACCACCTCTCCAACTTCCAAACCCTTACAAAAATCCCCCCGTCAAGGTTCCCAAATCCTTTCAAACCACCCCCGTCCCCAAGACTCAATCTTCGATCACTTTCATCGTCCATTTCCCGAGACACAGAAGACTCTTAACCGTTCAAACACTTTCAGTTTCTTGTTTTCTGATGCCACGAAACTCGAGAAATCATTATTCCATTCAAGATCGTCGTCAAGTAATCGAATTTCTAATATTTTTATTGTAATTTTTCGTCCATGTCCCGTCAAGTATTGCTCCGCTCGCCGTCCGTTAACCGGAGACAACTGCTGCTACATAAGTCGAAGACGGAGGCGGCCGCGGCCACTACAAGAAGCAGTAGTTTTGCGGAGGTGGCGGGCGGGACGGCGGGGAAGTGCGCGGCGGTGTGTTGTTGTTGCCCATGTGGGTTGGTGAATTTGCTCGTGTTGGCTATTTACAAAGTCCCCGCCGGGCTGTGTAAAAAAGCGCTTAAAGAGAAGCAGAAAAAACGGCTTATTAAAAAAGGACTTCTGCCGCCTCGTAAAAAAAACAAATGTAAATGCGGCAGTGAGGATATTGAACTTCAAGTTCACCCGGTTCAGAATTTTTCGGAAGTAATAAAATCGGAGGAGGCTGAGAAAGAAGTGATGAAATTGGAGAAGGAGATGTGGGAAAGATTTTACAGTACGGGATTCTGGAGAAGTACTTCTCAGCGAGAAGCACTTGCAGAAAAATGAAATAACTGTAAAACAAAACACCTTTTTCTGGTAAATATTTTAACCAGATTCTTCAATTTCTTGTGCATCAATCTCTTTGTCATTTTGAAATGGTCAAATTTGATGGTGGCATTGTTGGTTTTGCTAGCTGTTTGTGTTGAGTGGTGTTTGGTCAAATTAGAGTTAGAATTAATTAATCTAAAATTTGGGCAATTGGGTTTGTTTAAGCATAGATTAACCACCTTTTTTTTTTTTTTTTTTTTTGGCTTTTTTCAATGTCAAAATTGGGAATTTTGATGGTCAATTTGGTTTGGGCATTCCAGCGATGTATGATACCCTAATGAACAACATTGGGACCATTGTGTTCAGGTTTAGCTATTAGAACTGATTTGTACTGGAACTTGTATTGGACCCATGTTAGACATACTTAATACGCCTCGATTTCTCGCTCACCCGCTCACATATGCATGTTATCAATCGTTTTCTTCTTATCATCGGGTGTCCGGATCAATTTGCGACGGTTTGAGCTAAGCTCCTAGAGTTTGAAACTGTTGATCAGGTTAAAACCCTAATGACCATCTCTATTAGTGTGTGGGAGACTCGCATTAGGAAGCTTATGAACCTCTTTTTGCTATTTTTCCATTGGGACATATTTATAATTGAAATAGGTGAAAATGATAATTTAGTTTTACTCGTAGCAAAGTATTATCACAAAACTAAAGAGGGGTTAGATTTTGTAGCCAAAAAGCAATAATGCATAACAAGCTGTTGCCAAAGTTTAAGTGTAAACAACTTGATGATGATGATGTTGCAGGAAACATGTTGCACACAGGTCTCTATTAAACCAAACTGCATTTATAAAAGTAGGGTAATGTATAGTCTGATCAGAGTTAAAATAAAAGCTTTGGAAGTATCATTGAGAGAGTTCAGTACTTGTGAACAAAATTAACTTCACTTTGCATTCTTTATTGAAGAGAAAACTGAAGGAGTCTGTTCTCAGTCAAAAAGGGTTCCTTTCCCTTCAGGATTTTAATCCTTCACAGTGGCCATTAACACAATTTTGCTTTTGATTTTTATCAATGGAATCATCACTCTTTCTGTACTTCAACTATAAGAAATAACATTACTTCATATCCAAAAAAATCTACCACTGATAATATATACATATAGAGAACAACATCATATTATCATTACGCTTTGAACTCGTCTCTAATAAGTTAAAAGAACATTATGTTTTTATCGTGCATTGAATACCCAGGTTTCCAACCAATAAGAGAACACACTTAATCTTAAAGGATTAGTCTGACGGTCAAGAAAGTTTGTTTTTTTCTTTGAGTTTTTGGGTTCAAGCCTTATGATCACTTACCACAAGAATATTGTGGTTTATCTGGTTCTTTGGACGGGTATCAAATACACATATACCGTATCATGATCTCACATCAGATACACATGTATGCAATGCAACTAATAAAATGAAGTGGCAAACACTCATATTAATAGATGGACGTGCATCGGATGCACAATAGACTTTCTTTTGAGGGAGAGTACTGTTCAGCCATTCACAAGTCACAGTCTAGAGGTCAGTAGCCCCAGTGGGGAAACGAGAAGAGACCTGAAATTTTGTGAAGTGGAAACGAGCTGGGGCGTGTAAACTGTCCTTATAACTTAGCTCGTGGGGGTGGGGACCCCGACCTCTCTTTTAACCTGTCCTAAACAATGTCTCTGCCATCTGCCATCCATCCACTTCAAGCCTTTCTTCTTCTTCCACAATATAAAACTACAAAAACCCATTTGAGAATTTTGCCCCACCTTCAATAAATCTCATTTGTCCTTTCTCAAGCCCAACGGCACCTGCCCCTCATTACTAATTAACTCTTGGGTCAATCATTAAATTCCGAAAAAGTACTTATAACTTTAAATAAAACTCTTTCAGCTACTAGATAAGCTGACTAAATGTATTCAAATCTCCTTATGTGAAAAATTATTATTATACAAAATTTAAGTCAAATTTCTCGTTACTAGAAACTACAAAAGTTTATTAAATTAGATTATATAAGATTAAAGATGGGTCAAAAAGTTAATATATAGTTGATCCATTCGCATTATATAACTAATCAAAAAGTAATCTTATGATTATTTGATTAATTAATTTAGAAGAATCCAAAGCCGAAAGTGTTTGAATTTGATTTAAAAAAAAAAAGTGTTCTAGTCCAAATGTCCTTACTCTCTTGCACTTTAATAACATAATTAAAAATGTGACAATCCACTAAAAAATCTTACTAATTAAATAAACAATTTTTTTTAATTTAAAAAAAAAATCTGAAAATAAAATATTGTTAAGAAAAAGTTGGTGTTTGACAAAAATAAGCATATGCTTAAATGACCAAAAAAGGTTTAGTGTTAAGTAAAATGTTAATTGGTTCACTTATCAATTTGTCGAGTGGGTTATGGAATCTAACTATATATCAACTTAGAATTTTCCTAAGATGCCCTACCCATGTTATTGACACCATTAAATGAATTTTATTTTCTTTTATAATTGGGATGTCCGAGCCAACTTGCACATATTTTAATTAATCATCGGGATCTATTGAATACCTTTCAATACCTTTCAACTAGATAATTTGTACAGTTATGTAGTTTTAATTAATCACTGAAGCTTATTGAACACTCTATAAATTCAATAAGTCAAGTTACAAGTTACAACTATTATAAGTAATCACTTTGTAGGATTTGAATTCAAAATCTTTGGGTAATTTATTCAGATGACTAAAGTCTTATCATCTGACTATAAATCAAGTGGTTCATAAAATGAATATTAGAATTTATAAATAAAATATAAGATTTGTATAAACTCATAGCACAACAAAAGTATTTAGTGCAAATGTTTGTATTTTCGTTGACAGTAAAAAAAGGCAAAATTTTTTATCTTTTAGCAATAAACAAAAGGGGGTTAATTTCTCCGGCACCTTTTCAGAAAATATTAAATAATTTCAGAAAATATTAAATAATTTCATATCATGGGGTTTTGATACTTTTATACGAGAGTTTCTAATAATCTCAAGGAGTTATCATTAATTTTTAAGATGTTGAGATAGTTGAGACTTGTCAATTTTAGGGAAATATATAAATTTAATTTTTAGAAAAATAATCAAAATTTTATCTTTTAATATTAATCAACACCAACTAACAAAGGTAATATTTTATAATATAAATATTTTCCACGACAAAGACAAATTGTGCATGCCTATATATCTATATTAAAAAACAAAAAAAGACCGAACGAACATGTTCTCATCCGAAAAAATTTGAAAATGACAATTATCCACCAACTATTAATAAGAATAAAAGTATAAGATATCACAATCATCTATTAAAGCTATATAATTAAGTAGCTTGGTTGGCAGTTCAATTTTTCCAAGTACATAACTAATTATTCTAATTTTCAATATTCCTTGGAAAAATAAGAAAAGCAATTTACTGCTTTTTTTTTTTTGGTATTACCAACTACCAAGTATTAGTGTGAACGTGGCCTCTTATTGTTTGGACGCGTGTAATCAAATAGAAAATTGATCCATCTATTAAAACTAGACATAGCACTCGCGCTGTTGTACGGGTATATTTATTTAATTTTTTGAAATAGGTTATAAATAAATTTATTATAATAAAATAAATTAATTAGATTAAGACATAATAATTATTAAATTATACAAATTTTAAAGTAAATATAAGTTGTATATATATAAAGTTATGTTAAGATAAAATTAATAATTGTATTTGTATAATTATTAATATCAATTATAGGTAGATGTCATTAAATTATTCATCTAACTTGAGAAGATCACCTAAATATTATATGGTTTAATTATATTTTTAAGATCATTATCTTGTACAATTGATATTATTTTTACAAACATGTCTTTGATATTTGATGTCAGTATTTTGTAGTAAATCGTGTATGATATTTAATATTACCTTAATATTATCAAGATCAACTATTTAAACTTAAAATTTATACTGACCTTCCACAATTTCTGTAACTTATATTCATTTTCAAGTTGCGTTGTGCGGATATATTTATTATATTTTTTTTACATTATTATTGGTTTTTTTGTGTTTTAAATATATATTTTCTATATTGAAGTTCATTTTATATTGAATTGATAATTAAAAAATAAATAAATAAAATATCCACAAATTGATCTCAAAGTCTATATCATCATGGTTCTTCTCAACTATGTCACCATTTGACATATGCAACTAAAGTTTAAAACTTTGTCAAGAAAAGCAAAAAAATTTGTTGGATAACTTACCGGATATTATTGATAAGTCTATAAATCAATCAGAGAAAGAGAAACCTTGTCGAAAAATGTGAACTTTTAAGCAAGAGACTTGTAGAACGAAAGGAAAAAATTGATTTTGATTGTTGAGAAGAGAAAATAGATTATTTTTATTATTATTATCTTAGAAATAAAAAAAAAATTAAGAATTTTGAGAAGAAAACTCACATAAAAAGCAACAACAACTCAAATAGTATAATTTGAAGACAACTTAATTGAAGTATTGAAGAAGCCATAAAGATAAAGGTCTTGTGACACAAATCCATTTGCTGCAATTAGAATTGATCACCACCTATAGCAAAAAAAACATTTGATAATAGCATCCTAAAGAAAGACGATAATTGTAAAACCCATTAATCAAACAACAAAATCAATCCAAAAATCAACAAAAAGAGAGAGGACAAATACAATTAAAACTACATGTCAATATTTATTTTCCTTTGTCATAACTAAAATTTAATTTATTTTATGTGTGTGATGATAAAATGAATGGTTCGACAGCAGTTCTATAATTATCCAAATTCATCGTATAATATATCAAATAAAATTCATATCTTTCTAGTTTCCAAAGATTCAAACCACTCATCAATTGGATTTTTATTGAGCAAGTTATGACTAATTTACTTCTGACTATTTAGTAGGAATTGAGAAATAGGGGAAACCAAAATGTATGTGATAATAAAAGGAATGGTTTTAAAGTAGGGCTACATTTATCCAAATTAAGTGTATAATATATCAAATTAAAGCTATGTCTGTCTAGTTTCTAAATATTCAAACCTCTTATCAATTGGATTTTTATTGAACAAGTTATAGTCAATTTACTACTAACTGTTCATTGAAAACCAAAATATATATGATGATAAAAGAAATGGTTTTACAGTGGGACTACAGTTATTCAAATTAAGCGTATAATATATCAAATTAAAGCTCTATCTGTCTAGTTTCTAAATATTTAAACCTCCCATCAATTGGATTTTTATTAAGAAAGTTATGGTCAATTTACTACTGTCTGTTCAGTGGAAACCAAAATGTATGTGATGATAAAATGAATGGTTTGACAGTGGGGCTACAGTTATTTGTTATCCACATTAAGTGTATAATATATCAAATTAAAGCGTTGTCTCTCTAGTTTCTAAGGATTCAAATCTCTCATCAATTTGAGTTTTATTGTGCAAGTTATGGTCAATTTACTACTGATAGTTCAGGGGAAACTTAAATGTGTGTGATGATAAAATGAATGGTTTACTAAAGCTATATGATTCAACATCAAATATTAGTTGATATTTGTTAAATAAATGAAATTAGTTATATTCAGTAACAATCTCTTTTCATGATATATGTATGTAACATAAAAAGATATCAATAAAAAGAGATAGAACAATTACAATTAAAACTATATATCAATATTTGTTTTCCTTTAAGGATAATAATAATAGTTCGGTATATTACAAATGGTTTATTAAAGCTACATGGTTCGGCAACAAACATCAGATGATATTTGTGATACAAATAAAATTTGTTATATTCAGCAACAACTTGTTTTCGATATATGTATGTAACATAAAAAAATATCAACAAAAAGAGATAGAGCAAATACAATTAAAATTACAAATCAATATTTGTTTTCCTTTGTCATCACTAAAATTGAATTGGTTTTATGTGTGTGATGATAAAATGAATGGTTCGACCGCAGGTTTATTATTATCCAAATTCATTGTATAATATATAAAATTAAGGCTCCGTTTGGTTGGTTTTTGGGAATACTATTATTAGTATTCCCAAAAAATTTAAACAGTAAAATACCCAAAAACTCATAATATTATCTAATATTATTCAACTTTTTTTAAACCCCCTAAATTTGTTAATTTAATTAAATACCCCTAAATATATTTTTTTCAAAATTGCAAAAACACCCCTAAACCCACATTATACCAGATTTCGGCCACCACTGCCGGAAGTTGGCCAGAATCTGGTAGGATGGCATACTACCGACTGGATCTTGCCGGTAGTGTGCCGATCTAGCCTTTTCCGGCTAGATCCACGGTGGATCTCCGAAAAATGCCAGATCTAAGGCCAAAGATCTGGCCATTGACGGCTAGATCTTTGGCCTTAACCAGACGTCAACGACGGCCAACATATGATCGTCGTTGACCATCAACGACGGTCGTATCTTTTGCCGTCGTTGACGAGCAAATGCGGCCAGATCTGGCTGTCAATGGCCAGATCTAGTCGTAGATTTGGCCTTTGTTGGCCATATCGGCGCACGACCAGCAAGATCCAGTCGGTCATGCATCGATACTGCGACTCCGACCACCCTCCGGCGATGGTGGCCGGCTGTGCGTATTTGATGGGTGGGTTGGGGGTATTTTTATTAACTTTTAATGTTTTATTATAGGGGTGTTTTGTAAAAAAATAAACATAGGGGTATTTTATTAATTTGTAAATCCTACATTATAATACCCGCCTAATTCAACTTTTTTTTTAACTTTTTTCAAATTTTTTTTCCCAAAAATGTAAAAATGTGAACCAAACGGAGCCTAAAGCTTTATCTTTCTAGTTTTCAAATATTTAAACTGCCCATCAATTGGATTTTTATTGAGTAAGATATGACCAATTTATTATTGATTGTTCAGTGGAAATCGAGAAATAGGGGAAGCCAAAATGTGTGTGATGATAAAAGGAATAGTTAGGAAGTGAGGCTATATTTATCAAAATTAATCATATAATATATCAAATTAAAGCCCTATCTGTATAGTTTCTAAATATTCAAACATCTAATCAATTGAAGTTTTATTAAGCAAGTTATGATCAATTTACTACGGACTGTTAAGTGGAAACCAAAATATGTGATGATAAAATAAATGGATTGGCACTGGGGATATAGTTATCAAAATTAAGCATATAATATATATCTGTCTAGTTTTTAAAGATTCAAATATCTCATCAATTAGATTTTTATTGAGTAAGTTATAGTCAATTTACTATTGATTGTTCAGTGGAAACCGAAATATGTGTGATGATAAAATGAATAGTTCGACAGTAGGGCTACAGTTATCAAAATTAATAATATAATATATCTAATTAAAGCCTTATCTATTTAGTTTTTAAAGATTCAAACATCTCATCAGAATAAACAAAAGAGGGTTAATTTCTCCGAAACCTTTCAGAAAATATTAAATAATTTCATATCATGGGGTTTTAATACTTTTATACAGAGTTTCTAATAATCTCAAGGAGCTATCATTAATTTTTAAGATGTTGAGACTTATCAATTTTAGGGAAATATATAAAATTAATTTTTAGAAAAATAATCAAAATTTTGTCTTTTAATATTAAACAAAGGTAATATTTTATAATATAAATGTCTTCCACGACAAAGACAAATTGTGCATGCCTATATGTCTATATTGAAAAACAAAAAAAGACCGGACGAAGTTTGCCCTAATGAAATTTACTACCAGAAAAATTTGAAAATGACATTTATCCACAAACTATTAATAAGAATAAAAGTGTAGATATCATATATAATTAAGTAGCTTGGTTGGCAGTTCAATTTTTCCAAGTACGTAACTAATTATTCCAATTTTCAATATTCCTTGAAAAAATAAGAAAAGCAATTTACTGCTTTTTTTGTTTGTTTTGTTTTTTTTTTGTATTACCAAGTATTAGTGTGAAAGTGGCCTCTTATTGTTTGGACACGTGTAATAAATAGAAAGTTGACCTATCTAACTTTGGGCTCTTTCGGCTATGTTTCAAAGCCTTTTTTCAGCTTCTACAGAAAAAGCTCTGTTCGGATCCACTATTAAAATACTCCTGGGAGATTCAACACTATATTATATTGAAAGCACCTTCTTATTGTTATATTTTATACTAATATTTTTACAATACAATATTAATCATTTTTTATTACTTTTTTTCTTCAATTTTATAAGATCTCTTATAACTTCAAATTTTAAATTTTTATTCGATTTTCTTAAAGAAAATTATTTTTGTTTTTTTTTAATTTTAATTTAAAAACTAAATTTAGTTAAAAAAATCAAGGTTATCTAAAAGTAACAAATATTTTGCTTGCCTTGTCTTTTTACATAAACAAAAAATTTCAAATTTCAAATTAAACCATCACCAGGTTAAAAAAATTCAACAACTTTTTTTTTTTTTTTTTTAACCAAATTGTTTAGGCCAGTTTATGTGCATCTGATTAATCCTTGGGAGAGACTAGCGTAGCAACCCAACGACATGAATTTTCGACAATTTATACTTTTATATGACATATATCAATTATTTTAATTGCAAATCAGTTTCATTTCTATCTCTTGAGATTAATTACATATGAAATATAAATCTTCATAATTTGGATAATGGACATATATCTCTTGCACAAAAACTTTCTAATAAGTTAATTCGAAATATTTTTCTAAAAATAAGAAAAATATATATACATATATTTTTTATTTATTTATTTGAAGGATCCAAAATTAGGCTTAAAAAATTATGACATGCTAGCCTTGGGCTGACTTTTATCTTGTCATAAACTCGTAACCTTGGGCTTTAGTCTTTGACTTGGCTCGAACCCAAGACAAATCTACTGGGCCAGCATGAGCTGCAAGTCCATTTGTAATTGGAGGCCCAGGTTCAACTGCAGGGCCAAGCAGTAAAAATGATGAAGGAGAAGGATCTTATAACGGGCTTGTTACTCTAGCCTTCACCGAGGTTTAAAGAAATGAGTAGTGTTATTTATTTAAGTCCCAAAATCAATTAAATTCAAATATATTTTTATTTTATTTCAAATTTAGCCTTTTCATAATCAATAATTTAATATGTACTTTTAGGGTGCATGTTATTGAAGATTTTTATGATAAAAATCTGGTTTCAAATAACACAAGTTTTAAGAATCTATAAATAATATATAATTTTTAAGCTTCTGGGTCTAATTTTTTGATACATTAAGTATATGTATTTATGTATGCTTATGCTCAATGGCGGAGCCAGGATTTTTGTCGAGGGGGGGCCTCCACGGCTCGGCCATTATTTGCTAAATAATTAGTGAAAACTTTAAAAAATCATCAAACCTTAATTAAAAAAAAAATAATACAATATTAAGAACCTGAGAAAAAAGAATATACATTAACACAATATTTTCTTACTTGAATAAATCTATGAGAAGCAAAATTTTGAGTAAAAGTGTTGAGTAAACCTTGAACAAAACCTTTTTTTAATATTTTTATTTTTGGCTTTCAAATATTTTAATATAATTTTTCATAGTGTTGATCAAACCTAGCTTAATTAAGTTAAAGTCAATCAAAACTTAAATCAAGTCAACGTTACGTTAACTTTTAATATGAATTAATAAAAGAGGGGAAATTTTTTTAGTATAAACATAGATAGTAACTCAAATTTCTTTAATAATTTTGAACAACTGAACGGTGACGTTTAAAATATAGGAAGTGGTGGGTGAAGGGTGAAGAATAACGTCCTTTAAAATATAGTTAAGGTTTTAATTTGAGAAAGTAGGTTCATTCTTAGACAGAAAATACAAAATAAACTCACAAGATTAATATTTTTTTCTCTCAAATTAGAATAAAAAACCTCAAAAAGAAAAAAAAAATGATTCAATCCTTAAATAAACTAAATTGAAATGAACAATACACATACCTAAAATCTATAAAACAGAAAACAGAGCTAATTATGACACCTTAAATAGTGAAAATTTAACAATTTCAGTCTTCAAAAATTTTAAAAGAGAATAACATGAGAAAGAGAAAGAGAGAGTAAAAAATTTGTGGATAAAATCATAAAAAATAAGTAAAGCTGTATAGAAAAACATTAGAGAGAGTTTTAAACTTTTAATATGATGTGAGTTTGGAATATATATATATATATATATAACAAGTTTTTTTGTAAACCTAGATATGCAATATGTATAATAGCTCTTACTTTTTTAAAATCTGAAGGTGGGTCTGGGTATATATGTTAATTAACAATTTTTTATGGTCTGTATATTAATAATTTTTTTTTCAAATATGAGGATATGCCTGGGCCTACCCTCAAAGGAGCTGAATCCGCCCCTGCTTATGCCACACGGTTACAAAAATATCTCTTTATACGATAATTTAATTAGTTTTTAAGAATATTATGTAAATAAGAAAAACCGTCGGCATGGTAGTGATTAGTGAATATTTGTTGTATGAAGTGGGATATGGAAAATAAACTATTCAATATATATATTATATCAATTTAAATTTGAAATAAACATGTTAATAAATTTTGTTAACCATTAATTAATGATAATTAAGAATAATTTTAAAAATAAATGTTATAAGATCTCATAATAGATCCTTTAACTGATATTAAAAAAAAATTTGAAAAGTATGAGTCACGAAGATCAAAGTGTCTTAAATAAAAGGGTTTTGACCTATTCTAACAATTAATTAATTAATTAATTAATTAATATTATGTTTTCAGAAGATAATAAAAAAAATTGAAAAGAATTGATTGGTGATCTACAACAAAACTAACCAACTAAGAGCAAGATTTGGTGGAAATTAGGTAATTATATTTTTTAAAGACTTTTGACTATAATTAATCAACATAATTAAAAATGACAGCTCATTAATCTCTCTACTTAATCCCCCCACTTCATATTAAGTCTTTGATTGCTTCTTATGGGGTCCTCCTAATTGTCAAACATCTTGACTCTTCTCTCATGGGTAATTCAATTATAAATATACGAAAATTTTATAAATTTTTACGGATAATTAACCTAAAAGCTTAACCTAAAGAAGAGTCCAATATATAATTTTTTTAATAAAATATTCAATAAAGTTTAACAAAATTTACTAAAAATATGAGATTTTTGTCAAATTTTCAAATGTTATAGTATTCATGTAAACAAATTAGATATATAAATAAAATAAAATTATAGAATAATTGAAGAAGAAAAAGTGGCCCATTAGAAGGCACCCACATTTGTTGACCAACCTATCAATTTTTTCTTTTTAAATAAATATTTATGATAAGTAGTGTCAATTATTTTCTCCAAACCCTACCATTAAACCTACCTTTGAAATTTCAATGCTTTCATTATATTTCATCAAACCTTTCACATTTATAATAAAAAGAAACAAAATATAATTCTATATATATATATTTTTGTAATGTTATAAAAATTTGTCCTGTACTAATATCCAACATTTCATAGATTTTCAATATCACAAATGACAAAAATAGGAATAAGAAATTTGAATTTTGTTATTACCACCATAACATATTAAATTAACCAAAAAAAAAAAAAAAAGAAAAAAAAAAAAGAAAACTGTTATTATCAATACAATATCTTTATCCAACTCATATTTATTCTTATAAAATTTAATTTTTAATATTGTAAATATGACTTTCAATATTAAACAATTTGGGAAATGGACATATTTTTTTTTTATCACTTTAATTATTAATTATAACCCAAAATTTTATTACATCATAAATGGTCGTTTTCATGTTATAAGTTTCACGTTTTATATAATTTCATCAATGGACAATCTAACATATAAAAAATTATCTGAAACTAAAATAATTAAAATATAAATATAAAAAAAGCCAGCCCACTAAATAAAAAAAGAATTGGGGGCATTTAATCAATGAAAGAATATTCTTATCAAAACGAGAAGAGATAAGATCCCAATTCATGAATCAATGGACTATATATATCTCTGATTTTGTTTTTTTGTTTAGGGAAGGAAGGTGAAGGTGAGTTGTGTTGTACTGGTGGATTTGTTTTTCCAGCACATCCGCAACACAATATAAAACCAAACCAACAAACAAACAAAACTGAAAACAGATCAAAGCCAACCAACTCATAATTAAAGGTAAAGTTGTAGTTCATCTCCTTTTTGTTCTTCTCTTTTTTATCATTACAGTAATAATCAATTAATCGTCATCATTATCATCGTCAATCTTCAATCTTTCTTATTTTTGTCATTATTTTTTTTATTTTGATTTCTTGTTTTTGGATCTCTAGGTTTGATCCACAGCTCTCTCCTCTTCACTTTCATGGGCATTTCCTGATCTTCTAATCCATCCATTTCTAGAGCTTTTCCACCTTCTTTTTGGAGGTTATTCAAAGATTTAACCTTTTTACTTTTTTTATTTATGGATTTTTGTCTTGTATTTGATTATTAAGATCCATTTCTTATCTGGGTTTGTTTTATTTTTGCTCTATTTGTATCCTTTAAATATGTAAAGTTTGTTTCTTTTAAGGAAATTTATGTGAAACTTTTTACAATTGGAATTAAAAGTTTTTTCTTTTTTCTTTTTGGTCTCCCTTTGTTTTGGACTGTTTGGCACATAGAGATATTACACCAATTCTATATACATATCTATTCTATGAATATATTGGTGAAAATCAGCATGTTATGTTGCTATATGGGAAATATTGGAGGCAGTTAGCTTGTATTTGACCTGTTAAACAAATTTTGATTTAGCAAATTTTGATTTGATTCTGATTACAGAATTCAGAACTTCTTTTTTTTTATTTTTTTAACTACCTAGATGGTTTTGTGTTTGGGGACACCTGAAAGGCTGAAACTCCCGTTCTCCGCGAAGTAATGTTCATTGCTTCCATTTGATTGAATATGTTTGGGATGCACTTTATTTATTCTTATTTTCGGGTAAATTGTTACATTGTTGTTAGTTTTGATGTAAAAAGAGTTAATGGAAGTTAATAAGGAGGTGCTTTTTGCATAAAGAAATGGTTCCCTGCAATTTAACCGAGGATATGTGATGAGCAACCAAGGGGAAGGGTTTACCGTAGGAAGAAGTGGGGTAAGAAGCAGGGGAATAATTGCCATATAGGAGGTTAGAAGAATTTGTTATGAAGGGACAGGTGGCCTGAGGGGATTGGAGAGAGGAGAAATTCTGTTAGGAGTAAACTTAGGTGCCAGGAGGGAATAAAGGGGGGAGAGGAGAAAAGGGAGAGGCATTGAAAAAGTTGATTAAGAATTGGAAAGGGAGGTGACTGACCCTCGAATTCAGTATTATCATTTTGTTTTCTCTTTTTATACTTAGCTTAATTTGTTGGATTCTCATTTGTGGAATATTATGTAAACAGGGTCTGGGTATATTATTCGGATGTACTGTTTTGCTGCTATTAATAAAGAGATTCCTTGTTTTGGTTGTGATCTGGATTGGAACTGTAGCTAGATTTTAGTGTTATTTGATAAATTGCAGGTCAGGTTCTCATCAATATGTCTTGATAGAGCTAAAAAATTTGTGAAGTGTTGGTTCAGTATTGATGTATCAAAGATTATGTACAAATTTAGGAGCTGAAATAATTATTACATTGAGAATGTGACTGCCTCTTCTTGTTAGAGTAATGTATTTTTTGATATGCAGTTTCTATATTGACGGATTATTTTTGTAGGACTTGAGGGAGTATTAGATTTTAGTTTGCAGTGCTAAATTAAGGTATTCCCCATTTTTTTTTGAAGGTTCTAGAGATGGAAGAGGGCACTAAGCCTGATAGTCATTTGACATCAGCTGTGGCCTTTGTAGAAGGTGGGATACAAGATGCCTGTGATGATGCTTGCAGCATATGCCTCGAGGATTTTTCTGAAAGTGACCCTTCAACGGTAAGATATATAAAAGAATAATGCTATGTATCTGAAGTTGGCATTACAATTTTCTAGATTGGAAGGGATATGACATTAATTGATTAATGCCATTTTGATGATGAAATGAGATGGCAAATGATATGACAATACTTGATTAGTGCCATATCATTTGGAATGTGCAAAATTGCTTTATATTAATTCTACCTCTCAACCACTTTTCTAGATCATTTGACGTGATTATATTGTATAGAGGCTTGTCTAAACTTCATGTTTATGATGTCTATTGTCTCGCAGGTGACTACTTGTAAGCATGAGTTTCACCTCCAATGCGTTCTAGAATGGTATAATTATATCTTAAACTGTTATACTGTTATCTTGTTAACATTCATGGTTCTTATATAACCTCATCATCTGAATGTCATTCAGCTCAATCATTCTCACAAATTATTGTTTGTCAACTTTTTTCGTCCATTTTTGGTTTCGTTCAGCTAGTGTGAAGTATTTTATATATGTTTCTTTTCTTGCAATGTTTTTGAATAAATCCAAGCTTTCCTTCTAAATTTCAAACCATTTATCATTTTATCTTTTTCTTGAATAGATGGTTCAGTATAGCTTTACAAACTTTGGTCCAATTCTCATATGAGGCCAAATGGCCCAATCGAATTGATGTCATTAGATTTGCGTTTGATGTTCATGTAGATCCTTTTTCAATAATCTCCAATGTTTTAAGTGCTAATAGACTTCCTTATTTGTAATTCTGCACAATTATAATCGTAGCTTTGATTTTATTTCATTTTCTCATTTCCTTGTTTTTCATTAATTTGTTAATTATTTTATGGTTCATGTTTCTCTCTCATACTTGCACACTAGTAGAGCAAGGAATCAATTCATTTACTTCTGGAAACTCAAAAGTTTGGGTTGTTTCTTGTTTAACTGTCAAGTTTGCTGATTGCACAATGATTTCAGATCTTTATCTGATTTTAATATTTCAAAGTCTGTGCAAGAAAGTATTTGTACATAATCAGCACATACAGTTTTTTGATCGGATAATTTGTTTTATTTAGTTTTCAATTAGAAGTCATTTTTCATCAAACATTCCTTAAATTACGGGAGAAGTTAAGGCCTAATTGCTATGGGGACTGACTGTTAGTGTGACATATTACTCCAAATGAAACGAAATACTTCACAAATTTAACACTGATTTCTGAATTATAGGTGCCAGAGAAGCTCTCAATGTCCCATGTGTTGGCAGGCCATCAGCCTGAAGGATCCTACCAGGTAAATACTGTTTTTGGCATTTAATTTCAAACGTTTAATCCGTGTGACTTCGATCAAGCTCTCTAACATGCGTATGGTGGCAGTCAGGAATTGCTTGAAGCAGTAGAACGTGAAAGGAACTTTAGGGTTGCTCCACAAAGAAATACCACTATCTTTCACCATCCTACCCTCGGCAATATTGAATTGCAACACGTATGTTTGCTTATCAGCATTCGTTCAACATTCTATATTATAAATTATTTATAAAACGTGTTACAAGATGTGGCCTTCAAGAAAAAATAAGTAATTCTCTTGCACTGCCTTGCAGTTACCTGTAGGTGCAAATGATGCTGAACTTGAGGAGCGCATACTTCAGCACTTGACTGCTGCTGCTGCAATGGGAAGGGCCCACCATCTTGGTGGGCGGGAAGGCCATAGGAGTCGGTCATCTGCTCATGGTCGTCCACACTTCTTTGTATTTTCCACACATCCTGATGCGCAGCCTTCTGGTCCTGTTTCTTCCGCTTTGACTCAGGCCGGCGGAGAGACTGAACCAGCTGTAATTGCTGCAGCTAGTCCATCCACGCCACTTCCATCTCGTGGTGACGACTCATCGCAGCATGGTCTGCAGTTTCCTCCCATACGTACTGGTCAACATTCTTCCTCTACTTCAGGATCTACTTTAGTGCCACCACATAGACGTGGTGTTTCCTTTAATAATCGGTAGATATGACTTCCTTCTCTCTTCTCTGTTGTCCCATGTGTTAGGTTGTTGATCTTCCACTATACAGCTCAGACACTTATTTATCTATAATTTTTTTATCTTTTGCTTACAGAAGCACCTCTAGTCTTTCCTCGCCTCAAAGTCAAGATAGAGCAGGGCCATCTGATTTTCAGTCATTTTCAGAGTCACTTAAATCTAGATTTAATGCGGTCTCTATGAGGTAATTTTATGAAACAACTCTTATTTCTCCAAACTCATGATAAGTTTCAGCTATTTTGTAATGAAAACATTTTTTTTTTTTTTGTTGAATGTATTGCTAAATCCTTTTATAATGCTTGTTAAATTGAAGATACAAAGATTCAATATCCAGAAGCACAAGAGGGTGGAAAGAGAGGTTCTTCTCCCGCAACAATTCCATGTCTGGTATTGGTTCTGAAGTTCGGACAGAAAATGCTGGAATTGCGAGTGTATCTCGTACGACAGACCATTTTGTTTCTAGAGAAAATAATAGAGCTAGCCAAGCTTCTATATCAGATCATTCGGCCGATTGTGTAGTTACGGAGCCAAACAACGAGAATAACACGGAGACACATGGAGAAAGCCCTTTGAATAGCAGCAATGCACCAGCTCCTTGTGCTGCAAATTCAGTTTCACGTTAAGTTGTCAAACATTGTTTCAGCAATGCGTCTGTCCTCAGCATTTCATCTTTGAAGGTATTCATTATGTTGCTGTTGTTCTTTTTAATTTTTTTCAGTTATTCTTTCGGTTTTTGGAATCTTCTGATTCAACTAGTAGCCTCAATTCTAGAAGAACATATTTACAATGTTCTTCTACTGTTACTGATGAATGCTGGCCAGGGTCCCTGTAGTGATTATTGAATGCTCTGTTCAGTCGATTATTCCTGCTCGTGCATGTATGGTGTGATTGTCAGGACGTGGACACACACCCCACGAAGAACAGCCGTTACTAAGCTGATTTTGTTATTTTCCCTCTCATTGGCCGTTTGTTTATGTGTTGGCGTTTGCATAGATTTAATACTACACATATAAGCTGATGCGACATGATCTTATTCTCGGAGTAAAAACTGTAACTAAATGTAGATTACACATAGTCATGCCATAATGCCAAATCAGTTAGTATGAAAAACTCGATGTTGGATCAGCAAACGCATGCATTCAGAGCTTGTAAAGTTCTGTAATCTTGTTATATACAAATGAATGTCTGCAATATATTCAACATTGTATTGCCGTTCTAACGTGCATTTTTCATTTTTCAGGTTGTAAACCCATTTCTTCAGAAATGACATGCTGAGGAGAAAGATGCTTTGCTAATCAGGCATGGTCATGGTGATTGTGGTCTGAATGAGAGAATAAAAAAGAGAGGAAGTTTAAGAAACAGCTTCTGGACAAACCTTTATAAAAATGAGCATTTATGTGATGTAAATTGTATAATATAACCACAAAATTAGTGCAGAAATATATGTAACTCTGGAGGCTTAAGACTTTTGGCACCATCTCAATGTAAACTCTGTTACGTTTTATAGTGTCAAAGTCAATATGTTTTCAATTATTTATATAATACATATACAAATATACATGTTGTATTTACTTGTAGCTAAGTTGCTGGCAATTTATGGACAGATTTGTCTTCTCTAAGCACTGCTGAGATGTTGAGAACTAGTTTTCTGGGAAGAAAATTGACATTTCTTACCTCTTTCCTTGTGGTCGGATAACAAATCTTGTAGTCATTGGAGTTAGTTATTCAGGGGGTCTTGTGTTTGAGTCATAGTAGATGTATGTACCATATTTGTGTAATTACTTCGGTCTATTGGACTTGTAGGGTATTCTGTGACCCTGAAGATTTGACACTCTAATGTGTGTTTAGATACCCCAATTACCTTAAAAAAAAGACATTTCTTTCCCATGTTGATATAAATGGATTTTGGATGGTAGAATTTGCGAAAATAAAACTTTAGGTCCTTACTTTAGGATAGTATATACCATTGCACAATCATGGGAGTACGGTTGTTTGTCATATGTGATAAATCATTGGGTGACAATATATATATATTTTTGGGTAATCGGAGTGTTCAAACCAGTTTGCGTATACTTCAACTAATCCTCGGAGCTTATTGAGTACCTTATGACCGTTATAATATCATTATGGTAGGTAATCCTAAGGTTTAAATTTAGGAACTCAAAGAATGAAATAAACTTCTTTGACTATTATGCCAACTCCTTGGAATTACCATAGGATGGGGTGACGATTGCATGTTCATCATGAGACAAGTACATGTAACATGCCTTTATATGACAATCTCATGGGTAGGTGTATAAACATTTATGGTATTCGATTTGGCGTTTTAAAAATACATCTAAAACTCTCTTAACATTATCAAAAATTAGATTGGTAACACCAACCCCCACAACCCAAACACACACAGACAGAGTTAATGTCCAAGTTCACATAATTTGGACCATAAAGGTAAAAATCAATATCTTCTTTAAATGTAGGTGTACTCAGGGAATAATGAGGTGTAGTTAGCACCATTATCCTTTTATTGAGTTTGGAATTGTTGAGGCCTTTAACGAGCCCATTTCACAAAATGTGGGCCAAAACTAAAGCCCAAGCCCATAACATGAGCAATCTTGGTGCATCAATTCTAGTTGAAGGAAGTAATTTGCAAATTAAACTGCATGAAGGTAAAGGTGAAAAAAATATTGTTCTATATATTTTTCTATTTAAAACCCGATTCGAAGGAGACTTGGATCCACATTTTTTTATACGATCTCAAGAGATTCAACCAATCGAAATAATTTGGACCAATTATCTTGTTTTTCTTATTCGTAACTCAAATTATTTTTTAAAATTTTAGTCAATTCAATTTAGTGCTTGAAGGTTGTTATTAAGTCACCTTCTTGAATTTGCAATGCGTTTAATTTAGTCATAAATTTATAATTAAATCAATTTACTTAATAAGGATTTGTGGTTAGTTTAGTTTATTTAATATCATTATGGTTTATATTAAAAACTAGACATAGGACCCGCGCATTACACGGGTATGTTTATTCAATGTTTTTTGAAATAGATTGTAAACAAATTTATTCTAATAAAATAAACTAATTAAATTAAGATATAATAATTGTTACATTATACAAAATTTGAAGTAAATATAAATTGTATATATATACAAAGTTGTATTAAGATAAAATTAATAATTGTACTTGTAAAATCATTAATATCAATTATAGGTAGATTTCATTAAATCATTCTTCCAACTTGAGAAGATCACTTGAATATTATATGATCTAATTATATTTTCAGAATTATCACCTTCTACAATTGTTATTATTTTTGCAAACATGTCTTTGATATTCGATGTCAGTATTTTGTAGTGAATCGTGTATGATATTTAATATCATTTGAATATTATCAAGATCAACTAATTAAACTTAAAATTTATATTGACTTTCGCAATTTCTGTAACTTATATTCATTTTCAAGTTGTATTGTGCAGGTATGTTTATTATATATATTTTTTACATTATTATTGGTTTTTTTTTGCGTTTTAAATATATATTTTCTATATTGAAGTTCATTTTATATTGAATTGATAATTAAAAAATCAATAAATAAAATATCCACAAATTGAACTCAAAGTCTATATCATTATGGTTCTTCTCAAATATATCACAATTTGACATCTGCAACAAAAGTTTAAAACTTTGTCAAGAAAAGCAAAAAAAATTGCAGGATAACCCACTGGGTATTATTGATAAGTCTATAAATCAATTAGAGAAAATGAAACCTTGTTGAAAAATGTGAACTTTTAAGCGAGAGACTTGCAGAGCCAAAGGAAAAAACTGATTTTGATTGTTGAGAACAGAAAAGGAATTATTTTCATTATTATTATTTTAGAAATTAAAAAAATTAAGAATGTTGGGAAGAAAACTCACATAGAAAGCAACAACAACTTCAACAGTATAATCTGAAGGCAACTTAACTGAAGCATTGAAGAAGCCATGAAGATAAAGGTCTTGTGACATAAATTCATTTGCTAGAAATAGAATTGACCACCACCTATAGCCAAAAAAAACATTTGATGATAGCATCTTAAAGAAAGACGACAATTGTAAAACCTACAAATCAAACAACAAAATCAATCCAAAAATCAACAAAAAGAGATAGAACAAATATAATTAAAACTACATATCAATATTTGTTTTCCTTTGTCATCACTAAAATTGAATTTGTTTTATGTGTGTGATGATAAAATGAATGGTTTGGCAGCAGATCTATAGTTATCCAAATTTATCGTATAATATATCAAATTAAAGTCATATCTTTCTAGTTTCCAAAGATTCAAACCACTTATCAATTGGATTTTTATTGAGCAAGTTATGACTAATTTACTACTAACTGTTTATTAGAAATCGGGAAACAGGGGAAACCAAAATGTGTGGGATGTTAAAAGCAATGGTTTGAAAATGGGGCTACAGTTATCCAAATTAAGCGTATAATATATAAAATTAAAGCCTTATCTATCTAGTTTCTAAAGATTCAAACCTATTATTAATTGGATTTTTATTGAGCAAGTTATGATCAATTTACTACTGATTGTTTAGTGGAAACCGAAATGTGTGTGATTGTAAAATGAATGGCTCGGCAGTGGGGCTACAGTTATCCAAATTAAGCATATAATATATCAAATCAAAGCTCTATCTGTCTAGTTTCTAAAGATTCAAACCTCTAATCAATTGGTTTTTATTGAGAAAGTTATAGTCAATTTACTACTGATTGTTCAGTCAAAACTGAAATGTGTGTAATGATAAAATGAATGATTTGATAGTGGGGCTACAATTATCCAAATTAAGCGTATAATATATCAAATTAAATCCCTATTTATTTAGTTTCTAACTATTTAAACCTCTCATCAACTGGAGTTTCATTGAGCAAGTTATAGTCAATTTACTACTGATTATCCAATGAAAACCGAAATGTGTCTGATGATAAAATGAATGGTTTACTAAAGCTACATGGTTCAACATCAAACATCAATTGATATCTGTTAAATTAATGAAAATATTTATATTCAACAATAATCTCTTTTTATGATGTATGTACGTAACATAAAAAAATAGAAACAAAAAGAGATAGAACAATTACAATTAAAACTATATATCAATATTTATTTCCTTTAAGGATAACAATAATGGTTCGGCATATTACAAATGGTTTACTAAAGCTACATGGTTTGACAACAAACATCAGATGATATTTGTGATACAAATAAAATTTGTTATATTCAGCAGCAATCTGTTTTCGATATATGTATCTAACATAAAAAAAAAAAAAAATCAACAAAAAGAGATAAAACAAATACAATTAAAACTACATATCAATATTTGTTTTTTTTTTTTGTCATCACTAAAATTGAATTGGTTTTATGTGTGTGATGATAAAATGAATGGTTCGGTCGCAAGTTTATAGTTATCCAAATTCATTGTGTAATATATCAAATTAAAGCTCTATCTTTCTAGTTTTCAAAGATTCAAACCGCTCATCAATTGGATTTTTATTGAGTAAGTTATGGCCAATTTACTTTATATTGTTCAGTGGAAATCGAGAAATAGGGGAACCCGAAATGTGTGTAATGATAAAATGAATGGTTTGGAAGTGGTGTTAGAGTAGGTGCCCTAGAGCCAATTAATTATTGTAAAATTGACTCTGTAATAAATGTTTATTTATCAATAAAAGGCATATTCTTCTATATCATGTATGTAATGATATATGTCCTTAAGATGGTAGAACCGTGATGAGGGTATAAAGTGTTTCAAATCTTGATAGTGAGAACCATATGATCAAATATGGTGGCCATTCTAGAAACTTCTGTAGCCCTAGTACTATTCTGACCAAGGACACAGATAATACGGTAAGACTATCATAGTGTTGAACGACCCTGTCGAAAGATAGTGACTGATCTCACTTGTTAAGGTTGTTTGCCGACAACCTAGTGTAACGCATGAGTGCTTGCTAGAGGCAAGTTCACTGGACAGACCCACCAGAGCATTCCATATGGATGGTAACCCTAGTGTCTATGGAATAAATCCTCTAACGGATGATGGTGCATGTGATCCTTAGACTCGAGATCACTGGAGTGCCTTGTGCACCAATTGGTGTGGTTTGACATTAGCCCAATGTAGTTCTATTTAGAGCTATTAATACGGCAGTGATTGACTACATTGAGAAGTGTATCGAGACTATGGTGGATCGACAAAGGATTCATCACTCCTGGGTACGGGAGAAGTTATCTCACTGGGTAATTCAGTAAATGGCAATGACACTAAATATGTGGTCACAGTGGGATTGAGTTGATGCTCATTCTAATTTAATATTCCTGTTATTGGTCCAGTAACTGAATATAAACATGTCGAGGATATCTGAGGTTGACACTATTTCTGTACCTTAGTCTTGATGAGATAATAGTTGATGAAATGATTTGATTTCACGGTAACCATACCATTGACAGGCTGCGGTTTCGCTGAATCTGAATCTATCAGGTGGCCATGATGCCTTGCTAAGGGCCAATCTTGGTCTGATTGTAGTGAGACGATTAATTTGTGTTAATCGCGATACTACACACTTCCGATATGATGAGGAGCCTATGGGTCACACACTTAGAAGATAATTTAAGAATCAATTTGTGAGAAGGGTATTTTCGTCTTTCAGTATGAAAGGGTATTTTGGTAATCTCACAGTACAATTAAATTTGCAGAGGTTGTTGTCTATATTTAATTTTAATATTAAAATTAAATTAGTGAGATTTTATTTAAATATATCTATGTATATATTTAAATGAATTATTATTATTAATTGAATGTTAATATATTATTATATATTAATTGATTTTAATTATAATAATAATTAATTAATTAAAATACCATAAAGGGTGTGTTTGGTTACAAGGGTGAACTAGGGTTGGAACCCATGACTATTCCTAAGTGGAATAGGGTTTTAATTGCTGCACTATATAAGTGCAACTTAAAATTAAAACATTATAGAATTATTCATTCAATTAAAACCCTAGCCATCCTATCTCTCTCTCTCTCTCAAGAAGACTTTTCTTGTTCTTCTTTTTTAATTCTTGAAGCCCTTGATTGTTCTAGCAAAATAATCAAGGGTTCTGCAGATTATCTTCGTGTGGACTTCTATGAGTGTGATCCTACTTTGGATCGATTGGCGAAAAATTACGTGAACAGTAAATGGTGAACAGTAACCATGAACAGTAGACGGTGAACAATAACCGTGAATAGTATTCCTGTTTGAAATCAGAGATATTCGAAGGAGCCTCCAAACATACATAAGTATTCTAATCAGTGAATGTATTTACTTTATACAGATTTTTGTTTATAAACATGTAAACGCTATAATTTATACTCGGATCTAGGCAAAGAAAGGTAATTGATTTAACCATTGAATTTTTGTTTTCCGTTGCGTATGGTAGATCAATTACTAACAGTGGTATTAAAGCCTTGGGTATTAGATTATATTGTTTAATTGATGTTTGATAACATGTATATTTGTTTGATAACGTGTTATAGCATGATTTGAAGTGTTTTTAAATTTGGAAAAATTATGTATGTTGAATGTCTTAATTAATCAATTGATTAAATAATGTGTTGATTGAATATGTATTGGTTGGTTGGTATCTTGGTCAAATGTTTAAGCATTCGATTTGATTTGGATGCGTGTCATTATGTGAAAAATTGCAAAAGACGTTACTATGCCTGATTCACTGTTTTGCGGCGTTAGCCGTAGCGAAATAACACTTCGCCACGGGGAGATGCAAAAAGTGAATCTGGAAGCGACAAAATAAACCTTTGCCGCGGTGAAATTCTGGAAAAGTAGATCTAGCCGCAGCGAAATTTTGGAAAAGTAGATCTAGCCGCGACATAAACTCTTTGGAACGATTTGTGTTTTCTGGAAGTTCACGGTCGCTGCGGCAAAATAAAACTTCGCCATGGTGAAAAATTTCTTTGCCGCGACAAGTAACTCACTGTTCCGTTTTTGCTTTCCGTTTTTCGCACAGGGGCTAAATTGCAATTTTTTGAACCTTTAAAGCCAATATTCATTCTGCACGTTTAAGGTGGTAACTTGATAATTCAACCCACCCAATTCAAAAATTGATTGTTTTTTAATATATAAAATGTTCTTGTTTGATAATTACATGGTGCTCGGTACATGAGCCTTAGACCTATTGTTTATTGTTTATTGGGTTTGTTTGTAATTTTTATAAACAAATAGGACCTGCGTGTCCTGCCTCTCTCTCTCTCTCTTAAATCTCCATGTATTTCTTCTCCTCATCTCACTCCTCTCGTATGCAACGCGAGGTTTCTATTTTATTGATATAAATTAGAATAGGTTTTTTATTATAAAATTATTTGTAATGATCGTGAAGAAGAAACAAAGGAGCTATGAAGAGGAATAACTTGAAGATCCAAGATTTATTTTTAAACCCTAGGTTGACCCACCGATTCGTCTAGGCTTGAGGAAATCGGTTTTAGTGGGCCATGTACCAGCACGTTTTATTTTCTTTAGAATGCATGCTAAGGTTGAATGTTCAATAACATGCCAAACAATGACATTCTAACAAAGATAATAATCTGGTGAGACATTAAATAAAAACCCTCAAATAAGATATATTAAGTCACGTATGCCTTCCATCACCATGGTTTTAATCAAACCACTGTTCGTCGGAACCTTGTTTGCCACCGCGAAGGGTACACTTCTACCAGTGGGAGGTTAAAATTCATTGTAGTTTTCCTTAATGATGATGGGTCGACTTAAAATGATAGTTTTGCTTGTTCGCCACAACAAAGGTTGATAAACACATTATAGGCATAGTAGAGAAGTACACATGTTGAGTGTACGTGCCGACATGTAGTATCCACTCTACTGATACTGGAAATCACACTTGAGGATGATGGCTAGGCCGTTGGATTGTGTGATTGACTTGTTGGCTTACTTTACTTTTCTGAATTATAGTTTCACTTAAAAATGAGCATTATGAACCTGCGACCGATAATCGAGAAAGAAAACATGTTGGATGGATCCAATTTCTCGGACTGGTATCGTAATCTTCGGATTGTACTTAAGTTCGAAAGGAAATTGTATATCCTTGATAAGCCATACATGGCTGAGCCTGATCCTGATGCCACTCAAGAAGTAAAGGATACTTATCAAAAGTTCCTTGATGATGCTGATGGCGTTCAATGCTTGATGTTAGCATCGATGACACCAGTATTGCAAAAGCAGCATGAGAATATGGATGCTACTGCCATTATTCTACACCTCAAGGAGTTTTACGAAGGGAATGCTCGACATGAGAGGTACAAAGTGTCAAAAGCACTGTTTGGAAGTCGCCTGATCGAGGGAGTCCAAGTTGGCCCTCATGTGCTCAAAATGGAGAGGCTTAAGACTTTGGGGTTTGAGTTGGATGCAGAATTACAAGTGGATTTAATTATGCAATCCTTGTCTGACTTTTATGCACCATTCATAATGAACTTCAATATGAACGCTATGGTGAAAACCCTGTCAGAGCTTTTAAACATGCTAAGGACTGCAAAACAGGACTTGAATAAGTCCAAGTCTGTTTTACTGGCAGTTGACAACAAAGGAAAGGGTAAGGGCAAGGGAAAGGGAAAGGGAAAGGCCAAGGCCAATCCCAATCCCAAGCCCGAGCCTAAAGGACAGGATGCTTTCAAGCCTGCGGGTGGCGTTGGGAAAGGTGGGAAGGTAGTCTGCTTCTATTGTGGCAAGCTTGGCCACTGGAGGAAGCACTGCAAGGCTTTCCTCGCAAACAAGAAGAAGTCAGATGCTTTGGCTTCAAGTATGTTTATGATTGAGATTAACTTTTCTCCTTCAACATCTTGGGTCATTGACACAGGATGTGGTACTCACATTTGTACTAATGTGCAGGGACTAAGACAGAGTAGATTACTCGCCAAGGGAGAAGTGGACCTACGAGTTGGAAATGAAGCACATGTGGCTGCATTAGCTGTACGGACTTATTGTTTGTCTTTGCCTTCGAGCTTTTTATTAGAACTCAAAGACTGTTATTTTGTACCTGTGATTTCTAGAAACATTATTTCAGTATCTGTTTTGGATAATATAGGATATTGTTTTGAGATTTCTAATGGATTGTTGTCCTTTAGTTTGAATGGTATTCTATTTGGAATTGCAAAGTTATATAACGGATTATATGTTCTTGATTTGATCAATAAGGATATTCTCAATGTTGAAACTAAGAAAGCTAAACATAGCGAACAAAACCATACATACCTATGGCATTGTAGATTGGGTCATGTTAATCAGACTCGCATTGCAAAACTTCAAAGGGATGAAGTTTTAGACCTTTTTGACTTCCAGTCATTTGAGGTATGCGAGTAATGCCTTTTAGGCAAGATGACCAAGTCACATTTCACAAGACAAAGTGAAAGGGCTACTGAACTGTTAGGCATCATCCATAGTGATGTATATGGTCCACTAACAGTTGAAGCCAGAGGTGGATATATATACTTCATTACATTTACTGATGATTTCAGTAGATATGGTTATGTCTACCTCATAAGACATAAATCTGAAGTCTTTGATAAGTTCAAAGAATTCAGGAATGAAGTACATAATATGTTGGGCAAAAGTATTAAAGCTCTTCAGTCGGATCGAGGAAGTGAATACTTAAGCTCAAGGTTTTCTGAATACCTGAAGGAATGTGGGATAGTATCACAACTCACCTTTCCATATACACCCCAACATAATGGAGTGTCTGAAAGGAGGAATAAGACCTTACTTGATATGATTAGGCCCATGATGAGTTTTAGTGATTTACCTGTATCATTATGGGGTTATGCCCTAGAGACTGTAACTCATATTTTGAATTGTGTGCCATCAAAGTCTGTAGACAAGACTCCATTTGAATTATGGAATGGGCGAAACCCCAATTTGTCTTATCTAAGGATTTGGGGTTGCGAAGCTTATGTCAAGAAATTGACTTTGAACAAGCTGGGCCCAAAATCCTACAAATGTGTATTTGTGGGGTATCCTAAAGAGACCAAATGATACTATTTCTACCATCCAGAAAAGTGCAAAATTTTTGTTGCTCGTACTGGTATCTTCCTAGAAAATAAATTTTTTCTAAGAAGTACTAGTGGAAGAAAAGTAGAACTCGATGAAGTTCTAGAGCCACAAGATATACTAGACGAAAGACGGGAAGATGTGCCACAAGCAATGGTTGAACGTCAGGAAGAGGTTAATCCACAACTTGTGGATCAAAGTGAACCACCTCAAGTAGCACATGAGCTACGTAGATCTGGGAGAGTACGCCATGAGCTTGAGAGATACGGTTATCTCGTGACTCAACATGGTGACGTACTTGTCTACCAAGACGATGAACCCAGAACCTACGAAGACGCTATATCGGATCCAAATTTTGTTAAATGGCTTGAAGCCATGAAATCTGAGATGGACTCCATGTGCTAGAACCAAGTATGGTCTCTGGTGGAACCACCTAAACGAGTAAAACCCATAGGGTGTAAATGGGTATTCAAGAAGAAGACTGACATGGATGGCAAGGTGCACACTTATAAAGCACGACTGGTTGCCAAAAGTTTCAAGCAAATTCATGGTATTGACTATAAGGAAACTTTTTTGCCAGTTGTCATGCTTAAATCTATCCGGATTATGCTTGCGATTGCTACATATCATGATTATGAGATTTGGCAAATGGATGTCAAAACGGCTTTCCTGAACGGAAACCTTGAAAAGGATGTGTATATGACACAACCTGATGGTTTCGTTCTTGATGGGCAAGCTGAGAAGGTATGCCAGTTGCAGAGATCCATTTATGGACTCAAGCAAGCTTGAAGGAGCTAGAACATTCATTTTGATGAAGCCATAAAAGAATTCGGTTTTATCAAGAACGAAGACGAGCTTTGTGTTTACAAGAAAGTGAGTGGGAGCGCAATGACATTCCTAGTGTTGTGTGTTGACGACATACTTCTGATCGGGAATGATATACCGAACTTACAGTTGGTAAAGATTTGGTTATCCAAGTGCTTCTCCATGAAAAACTTAGGAGAAACAACCTACATCCTCGGAATAAAGATCTACCAAGATAGGTCACGTAGGTTGCTTGGCCTAAGTCAGAGTACATACATTGACAAAGTACTAAAGAGCTTCAGTATAGAAGAATCCAAGAAAGGATTTCTTACGATATCACATAGTGTCTATCTCTCTAAGGATATGTGTCCTAAAACACACGATAAGAGAGATAGAATAAAGAGGATCCCATATGTGTCAGCAATTGGATCCATCATGTATGCCATGTTATGTACTCGGATTGATGTCTCATGTGTGTTAAGCACTTGTAGTAGATATCGATCGGATCTAGGTGAGTGTCAGTGGATAGCTGTCAAGAACATCCTTAAGTACTTGAAAAGGACTAAGGACATGTTTTGGTTTATGGAGAGGAAGATGAACTCATTGTAAGAGGATACAATGATGCTAGTTTTCAAACGGATAAAGATGATTATCGATCGCAATTAGGGTTTGTATTTTGTCTCAATGGGGGTGTAGTGAGCTAGAAGAGCTTCAAGCAAAGCATTGTAGTAGACTCTACAATAGAGGCTGAGTATATTACATTATCCGTTGCGGCCAAGGAGGCAGTCTCGATTAAGAAGTTTGTCACCGAACTTGGTGTGGTTTCCATGATTGTTGATCCAATAGGTGTTTATTGTGATAACAATGGAGCAATTGCTCAAGCAAAGGAACCACGGTCTCACTGGGAGTCCAGATACATACTCAGATGTTTTCATCTCATAGAGAAATGGTTGAGAGGAAAGATGTACAGATTAGTAAAGTGCATACTGATGACAATCTTGTTGATCCACTGATGAAGCCTCTGTCACAGTAGAAGCATGAAAAACACTTAAGGTCATTTGGTATTAAATACATGAATGATTGACTATAGTGCAAGTGGGAGATTGTTAGAGTAGGTGCCCTAGAGCCAATCAATTATTGTAAAATTAACTCTGTAATAAATGTTTATTTATCAATAAAAGACATATTCTTCTATATTGTGTATGTAATGATATATGTCCTTAGGATGGTAGAACCGTGACGAGGGTATCAAGTGTTTCAAATCTTGATAGTGAGAACCCTATGATCACATATGGTGGCCATTCTAGAAACGCCTGCAGCCCCAATATTATTCTGACCAAGGACACAGATAATACGGTAAAACTATCATAGTGTTGAATGACCATGTCGAAAGGCAGTGACTGATCTCACTTGTTAAGGTTGTTTGCCGACAACCTGGTACAATGCACGGGTGCTTGCTAGAGGCAAGTTCACTGGACAGACCCACCGGAGGATTCCATATAGATGGTAGCCCCAGTGTCTATGGAATAAATCCTCTAAGGATGGTGGTGTATGTGATCCTTAGACTTGAGATCACCGGAGTGCTTTGTGCACCAATTGGTGTAGTTTGACATTAGCCCAATGTAGTTATATTCAGAGCTATTAATACGGTAGTGATTGGCTGCATTGAGAAGTGTATCAAGACTATGGTGGATCGACAAATGATTCATCACTCTTAGGTACGAAAGAAATTATCTCACTGGGTAATTCAGTAAATGGCAATGACACTAAATATGTGGCCACAGTGGGTTTGAGTTGATGCTCAATCCAATTTAATATTCATGTTATTGGTCCAGTAGCTGAATACAAACATGTCAAAGATATCTAAGGTTGACACTATTTCTATACCTCAGTCTCGATGAGATAACAGTTGATGAAAGGATTTGATTGCACGGTAACCATACCATTGACAGGCTGCGGTTTCGCTGAATTCGAATCTATCGGGTGGCCATGATGTCTTGCTAAGGGCCAATCTTGGTCTGATTGTAGTGAGACGATTAATTTGTGTTAATCGCGATACTACACACTTCTGATATGATGAGTCACACACTTAAAAGATAATTTAAGAATTAATTTGTGAGAAGGGTATTTTCCTCTTTCAGGACGAAAGAGTATTTTGGTAATCTCATAGTGTAATTAAATTTGCTGAGATTGTTGCCTGTATTTAATTTTAATATTAAAATTAAATTAGTGAGATTATATTTAAATATATCTATGTATATATTTAAATGAATTATTATTATTAATTAAATGTTAATATATTATTATATATTAATTGATTTTAATTATTATAATAATTAGTTAATTAAAATACCATAAAGGGTGTGTTTAGTTGCAAGGGTGAACTAGGGTTAGAGCCCATGACTATTCCTAAGTGGAATAGAGTTTTAATTGTTGCACTATATAAGTGCAACTTAAAATTAAAACATTATAGAATTATTCATTCAATTAAAACCCTAGCCACCCTATCTCTTTCTTTTTCAAGAAGAAAACTTTTCTTGTTCTTCTTTCTTGATTCTTAAAATCCTTGATTGTTCTAGCAAAATAATCAAGGGTTCTGCTGATTATCTTTGTGTGGACTTCAGTGAGTACGATCCTACTTTGGATCAATTGGTGAAAAATCACGTGAACAGTAGACGGTGAACAGTAACCATGAACAGTAAACGGTGAACAATGATTGTGAACAGTGTTCCTGTCTGAAATTAGAGATATTCGAAGGAGCCTCCAAACATATGTAAGTATTCTAATCCTTGAATGGATTTACTTTATACAAATTTTGTTTATAAACATGTAAACAGTATAATCTATACTCGGATCTAGGCAAAAAAAGGTAATTGATTTACCGATTGAATTTTTTTTTTCCGCTGCGTATGATAGATCAATTACTTACAAGTGGGGCTACATTTATTTAAATTAAGGATATAATAGATCAAATTAAATCTCTATCTGTCTAGTTTCTAAATATTCAAACCTCTCATCAATTGGAGTTTTATTGAGCAAGTTATGATCAATTTACTGCTGACTGTTCAGTGGAAACCAAAGTGTGTGATGATAAAAGGAATGCTTTGGCAGTGGGAATAAAGTTATCAAAATTAAGCGTATAATATACCAAATTAAAGCTCTATCTGGTTAGTTTCTAAATATTTAAACCTCTCAGAAATTAGAATTTTATTGAGCAAGTTATGGTCAATTTACTATTGACTGTTCAGTGGAAACCAAAATGTGTGTGATGATAAAATGAATGGTTTGGCAATGGGGCTACAGTTATCCCTATTAAGGGTATAATGTATCAAATTAAAGCCCTATTTATCTAGTTTTCAAAGATTCAAACCTCTCGTCAGTTAGATTTTTATTGAGCAAGTTATAACTAATTTACTACTATCTGTTCAGTAGAAATCGAGAAACAGGAAAATTGAAATGTGTGTGATGATAAAAAGAATTGTTCAGCAATGGGGCTACAGTTATCAAAATTAAACGTATAATATATCAAATTAAAGCCCTGTCTGTCTAGTTTCTAAAGATTCAATCCTCTCATAAATTGGATTTTTATTGAGCAAGTTATGGTCAATTTACTACTGATTATTCAGTGGAAGCCGAAATGCGTGTGATAATAAAATGAATAGTTTACTTAACCCAAATTTAAGGGATTATCACATTAGGACTGATTATAAATATTTTAAATAACACATATTAATCGGAAAACAGAATCAGCCAAAATTAATTCATTTAATATATATACTCGCACATCAGCAGGACAAAAACAATTAATCATTCATATAACAAATTAAAATACACGAATGTTTTTACATAAAACATATTCAACATAAATGAAATGTTTTTACTCATATAGATATGACACATACTCACAGTTCAGTTGACAATAGGATCATCCTCGATTTGATCTTAGTAGAGTACATGAACATTTCCTTGAAAACAAACATAACAAAATTTAATGGATCTTCATGTTAAGATTGTTAAGGAACAATTATTCATTCGTATCACAACTGTTACTTGAAAAAGAAATCAACAAAAGTTAATTAATCTTCATATTAAAATTGTTAAGGAACAAACTTGTTATGCCTGGAAAAATAGGGTTGACGCAGAAGTCTTGTCAGCATGGGTGGTCAGAGCTTAAGAAGGTTTTACAACCGCTCAGATGCGGCCACGTCGCGTGATGACGGGAGTGGCATGCTCCTGCCAGTGTAGTAGGTGTATGCCAGGATCGCGAATGATTGGAAACAATCCATGTGTCGAATCCCTGCACGAGTCGAGGAAATCACTCAGGTAGGTGAGCAATGGGACGTAGAGATGGATTTGCACAGCATCTACCCCACTCGTAGATTTAATAATCATTACCTTGGTTCATCCCACTATAAATAGAAGACTTCTCTCTCATTTGTGAGATTGGCTAATTTCTCTCGAGAAAGGCTTACCTCTCTCTCTCTCTCTCTTGTTTTCTCCAAACTGTAACTCAGCTCGCTGAGCGCGACTTGACTTCACTCATTAATACAATATCAGTGGACGTAGGATTCGCCTTGTGAGCATCCGAACGACTTTAAACATTGTTCTTCTCCTTTTATTCAACTAAATACTTCCATAATCACGTGTGACTTCTGAGCCCGCTCAGCATTTCTCACGTGCGAATAGTTGGTGTCAAAATCAAGCATCAACAAAACTTATCGTTCGGCAAAACTACCACAATTAGTCAGTCAAATAGATTGACCGAACAAAAATAATCATTCAATCAAATAATAACTATTAAAATAGTTAGGAGATGTACTTACGATTTCGTATTAAAATAGTTAGAAGATATACTTACAGTTTAGAAGAACGAATTAAAATAACAACTCATTTGACAGTGTCAATCGAACATACTGCCTTTATTCCATGCCAATTCATGAATCTTTGATCTAAATAACAACAAAAACATAAATAAATAAAAAATCATCGATTAACAAAATCATGAAGAACATACGTATTATTGACACAAACTAACATAACTTATGAACAATTAACAAAATACCAGACGTATTGTTGACACCAACTAACATATTGTGATAATACACAACTGAACATACGCCTCTTTTATAAAAAAAACTAGACGTATTGTTAACACCAACTAACATATTGCGATAATACATAACTAAACATATGCCCCTTTTATAACCCCTTATTTAGACATTTCAAATACCAACACAATTAAATACGAATTGAATATGAAGAAAGGTTTGCAATGTTAATACAATGCACCTATATAATTATTAATAGCAATCCTAGACAAATGTAACTAAACCATAATTATTAATAGTAATCCAATGCATATGTATATTTGTTATTAATGCACATCCATCATGTCAAAATAGTTATACCTTTGGAATGCCAATGCAATACACTTATATTATTATTATTGGAATATCAATGCAGTGCATTAATATCTCATTAAACTATACATCTAACTTTGGAATACCAATGCAGTAATTAATATTGTCTATATCATCATCAATAAAATTCAATCACATGACAATCACAAATCTAAGGTATCATTAGAGTTAGACATTTGGAATGCCATTGTAATGCACCTATATAATTAGTATTATTATTAACTATTAATAATTTTTTTATTAATTATTAATTATTAATACAAATCTAACATGTCAAGATGGAGCAATAAATACAAATCCAATGTGTCAAGATGAAACAATTTGATTGGGCTCTTTAAATCACAAACCCTAGTTGTTAATCCAATATGTCAAAATGGAACAATTATAGAANAATGAAAGGAGAGTAAAGTTTATAATTTGAAAAGGAAAGAAGGAAGCATATGAATTTTACACACTCGCTTCTTGGACAGATGTGCCAAATTAAAAAGTAAAAATATTTATTAATGTTAGGTAAAGATTTGAACAAGTTTTAGCTTTACTTTACATGCACTTGAGAACAACTTATCTTTGCTTGTGGAAGCAAAAAGAACAATTTCACCTTTTATAAGCTTCTAACACTTGTAAGATCCCATGGGTAGGGTTCAGAAAGTCCTTAATCGAATGATGCCTGTATGTCTACCTAATAATGATGGTATATACATCAAATGTGTTGGCGTAGTATGACAGGTTGGATGTACATAAATCAAATGTTATTTAACGTATATACATCCATTCAATCACGGCACATGTATATATACATATAGAAAATTTACTTAGTTAACTGTTTAAAAAAAGTTAAGTTAAAAAATAACCAATTTTTAAATAACTTTGTAAGGAAGACCTCTTATAAGTTTTTTAAACAATTCTACCATTGTCTTCTGCACATAATTACATTAATACTATTGCTTCTATGAAAATGACAAAAAAAATTTGATTTGAGATTGAAACATCGAATATTAAAAGATATATGATAAAAGATTGTAATGTTAAAAGATATATGAAATGTCTGAAAATATATTTAGTGTATTTAAAAAGCAAAAGCATATTTAATGTTAAATAAATTTGCGGAGTGAACAACATGTTCCCACCCAAGGTTTGACGAAATCCTATGTTCTCACTTCTGGTTTCATAAGTTCTAAATTCTCACCTTTAAATTAACTGAAAATTGTTTAAGCTAACAACTAAAGGGTAAATGGTCATTTTATCCTTGAAACCAAAGGGTGGGTGGCAGAGACGTGCGTGGGGCATTGTAGCATCCTTGTATAGTGGCTGACACATTTTAGTCATGGGCGGCGCACATTAGCAAACGTCGTCGCCGGCGTTTTAGCCTTTTTCTGGCTACCTTTCCACCTAAAATAGCCCCCTCCCTCTTCCTTGCTTCCTCCTCACTTTTCCCTAAGCTCCTCCCACACCGGAGCACCCTCAATTCGTCGAAAAACGACGATCATTGGACTTCACAAACCTCCATCTTTGCAGCCATTTTTTGATTGCCTCACTCATTGGAAATTCACCCAACCACCTCCATTCAACCCCCCATTCTCCCATCTTCAAAATCCATCCCCACATTAGCTTCTCTCACTCACCGTTTGCTGTCCACCGACCTTTCTTTTGTGCCCAGTGGGGTGGTGGGTGGGTGGGGCTTTTTGTTGAGCACTTGGTGTGCGTCTAGGGGAGAAAGCTATTTGAATGAGTTGAGAATGGCATAAATTCCTGAAATTTACATCAATAAATCACAATCAATCTAAACTTCTCAAAACTACACACAATCAATTATCAATATTCTCCCAAATCTCCAAATTCTACCAATCAAAGCAACTCCACAATCAAACAAATAAAACTTCACCAAACTTTCGATGGCAACGGCGACAGAGATGATGGTGGGTGAATTCATGGGAAGAGGGTGAGGTTTTGGTGGTGGATGGACAGGGGTGTTGTGGCTGGTGTTGGGGAAGGTCGTCAGCTTCGGGAAACAACCNTATTTTAAGAAACAAAAATAAATCTTTGCATGCCAAAATATAATAATAATAAAACGGTGACGGTGGTGGTGGTGAAAGAAAAATCCTCACAATCTTCAAATATAATTATAATAATTTATTATAATCTTTAAAATAAATTAAGGGTAGCATGAAATATTATTATTATTAATTTTTTTAAAATTTAAAATCTGTGACAATTATAAATTCAGAAGAGACAAGGAAACTCCAACACATTTATTCAATCAGAAATATCCTCTGGGCGTGCCTTGGAATCCAAAGATACGGGCCCTTCATTTTTATATAATTGTTGTAAAATCCAGCATTACAAAATGAAAATAGAAGAAAATAGCAAAAAACTTAAGAAATTAAGAATTATGTACATATAAAAAATAACTTACTTTTTTTTATTGATTTTAAAAAAATCTATTTAATTTTATAAATGCCATTAGATTATAATTTTATTCAAATTATTATGGTATAACTTATAAAAAAAATAAAAATAAAAATATTGTTATTATTATTATCAAACTCCCTTTCGTAGCAAAACATTAACCTATATATATACAAATTTTAAGTGCTGTAAAATTACTAGAGTGACGAAAAAAAAAAAAAAAAAAGGGTTGTTCTAAGTCTAATTACACATATTAAATGATGTAAAAATATTCTATGAGTTCGACCTAAATATAGATTGGTCTTTAGTTTGAAAATTATACAGAAACTATATTTGTGAAGAAATGAAAGCCTTAAAACAAATATACCACATGATATATATTCTATTTCAATAAAAAATACAATATTTTCATTAATTACGTTATTAATTGAAAATCTTTAATCGAAGTATGTGATGAATAAATGAGTTTATTTTCGAATATGAATAAGAAAAAATATATAGTAAATTAAAAAAAAAATTAATTTTCAAATCAAAAGTTTGGTGGGATTTTGTAAAAGATCACATAAAATTGTTCTTCTTTAAAAAAAATTAAAAAAAAAATTTCACATAATTTTCATACCAAAAATAAATAAATAGAATAAAAAATAAATGATGTTTCTCTAGAATAAAAGAGAAGACCAAAGAGGGTCATAACTCAAAACTCACGCTTTGTATGTTTGGGTTTGGCAAAGCAATGCGGTCAGCTGATGGTGACAAACAATCTAACGGTGGGCGACACGTCGGAGTTATGATAGCTGTAAAGTTTACGCACGCCACGCGCGCTTGGAAGCGACGAAGGGAAATAAGCTTTGCGTAGAAACAAGGGCATTTATTCATTATCAGACACCGACACCGTCTCTTTAATCAAGCCACATGTGAAGTTCACTCAGTTCTGGTCTCGGCTTCCTCGCTCACTCCCTCACATGACTCGCTCTTCTTATTAATCTTTATTTTATTTTATTTAATCTTCTCATTAACTACCCAAAAGTCTTTTTAGTTTGTTATTAAAGCAAGTGTATTGTGAATTTGTGATGTTGTTTTGTAATCATTTTTTAATTATTGAGAGTGAAATAAGTTTATTTATTTTTTATTATAATTGATAAGATATTACATAATAAAATTAAAGGTAGTAATTAATTTTTTTACATAATATTAAAATCGTTTTTAAACACAAATATGAGAATTATGCCTATGTTTATTACACTATTTTAGATCATTATTTTGTTATATTATTTGGAATAAACAATAAGATATTTGTTTATTTATTTATTGGACCTAAAAATTAATCTAATTTAAATAAGGTTTTCTTGTCTAAAGATAAAAAGAGAGTGAAAACTTGTTCTTCGATTATCAAACACTCCTAAATTAAAAATATTTTTCTTTCTCTCATTCCAACCCAAGACTAGTATCGCCTGCTACCGCTGGCTTAAGTGGCCGAAATGGCAGTAAATTGGTAAGTCAAATAAAATACGTGAAATTGAAAAGGGAATGAATGAATGGCTAAACCTATCTTGACCATTAATGATCTCCCAAGATGTCAAAGAGAGAGCAGAATCAACGGCTCAAGCTTAAAGCCAAACAAAAACAACTCACTCAAAAGCCAAAGCCACTAGTGTTGGTCCCACAAGTGACAAGACCAAATAGACGTGTGGTCCCCCCATCCAGGCTGTCTCAACACTCAGTACAGCCTCAAAGTCTTTCTCTCTACTTTTTTTACACTATCCCAATAATATTAACACATCAACCCCATAGAGTTAGCAGCAACAAATCACATTAACATTACATCTCAACTCACTCTCACACTTTTTCTTTCTCCATTTTCATTCTTTCATTACCTCCACAAAGCCCACCACCCACCATTTTCTTCATATCAAAATCTTTCACCTCTACAAGATTGTTCTTCTTCTTCCCCATTTTGAGCGCCATGGATCTCAACATCTATGGCCGCTCCGTTTCCAAGATTTTCTTCTTCATCTTTCTGATCTTTCTTTCTTACACCACCGCTTCCATTGCCGCCACATTGCCTCAGAAGCCACTCTCCTCTTCCGGCCAAATCAACTCCAACTCTGTTCTCGTCGCTCTCCTCGACTCACATTACACTGAGTTAGCTGAACTCGTTGAGAAAGCGCTTCTCTTACAGACTCTTGAAGAAGCTGTTGGGAAACACAATATTACCATTTTTGCCCCCAGAAATGAAGCCCTGGAGCGTGAACTCGACCCCGAGTTCAAACGCTTCTTGCTTGAACCCGGTAACCTCAGGTCTCTTCAAACCCTCTTGATGTTCCACATTCTCCCCAAACGAATCGGATCCTCCGAATGGCCCGATGACAAAAAACCCAGGTCAACCAAACACAACACGCTCGGCAACGATTTCGTCCACTTAACCAGCAAGAGTTCGGGGAAAAAAGCGATTGGGTCAGCCGAGATTATCCGACCCGATGACGTGATCCGACCCGATGGGATCATCCACGGAATCGAACGCCTGTTAATTCCCCGATCGGTCCAGGAAGACTTCAACCGCCGCCGTAGTCTCCAGTCAATCGCTGCCGTGCTTCCTCAGGGTGCGCCGGAGGTGGACCCCAGGACTCACAGGTTGAAGAAACCGGCAGCTCCGGTTCCAGCTGGGGCCCCTCCGGTTCTTCCCATTTATGACGCGATGGCTCCGGGTCCATCGTTGGCACCCGCACCGGCTCCGGGACCGGGTGGGCCACGCGGGCACTTTAACGGCGAGAAGCAAGTGAAGGACTTCATCCACACGCTGTTACATTACGGGGGTTATAACGAAATGGCGGATATTCTGGTAAACTTAACGTCGTTGGCGACGGAAATGGGAAGGCTAGTTTCGGAGGGTTACGTTTTAACGGTTCTCGCGCCGAATGATGAAGCCATGGCTAAGCTGACGACTGATCAACTGAGCGAGCCGGGCGCGCCGGAGCAGATTATTTACTACCATATAATTCCGGAGTACCAAACGGAGGAGAGTATGTATAACGCCGTTAGGAGATTCGGGAAGGTGAAGTACGATACGTTAAGGTTACCGCATAAAGTAACGGCACAAGAGGCTGATGGTTCCGTTAAATTCGGGTCTGGTGATGGATCGGCTTATTTGTTTGACCCGGATATTTATACGGATGGGCGGATATCTGTGCAGGGAGTTGATGGGGTTTTGTTCCCGGAGGAGGAAACTCCCACGGCAACAAAACCGGCAAATGTGAAGGTTGTGACCAAGCCAAGAAGAGGTATGGATGCTTAATTCGTTAAATTTAGTGCCAATTGTTTTGTTTCAAGTACAGCTAAATTTGATTATATGTTCATTTTAGTGACACAAAATATCATAGTTGTGAATGGAGGTTAGATTATTGAATCACAAGTTTAATCCAATTACTTTAGAAGAAAGTTAGAAACAGTTATTTAATGCTAACTCTTAACAACTTCTAATAAACCCGTCGGACCCATAATTAAATTACGAATGAAGTAAGTTGTTGAAAGTAACCATCACTGGATGGTATAAATTAAAATTCTTGGGTGTATTATTTAAGAGGTATTGAGTTCGATTCACCTCGGTTACTAATAGGGTGACCATTGAACGCTTATCCAGGACCACAGAGGATTAGTTAAGGTGTTGTGATTCTGGTCGAATACTCGAATAACATTATTAGGTCGACATTTAAGTTATGGGATCAAGACTTTGGTAGTAGTTTTCACTTTTTAGGTAGATTTGGGGTTCGGTTGAATTGGGGAATAGTTATACTATATTCCAATGGATATAATTTGGAGCAATTTTAAAGAAGAGTTTAGGTAAACAAAATGGTCGGTGATAAGTTAAAAAGTGATGAAGGTTTGATAAATAGAATGGACTTAGTCATAAGGTAGAAGAAAATTATAATAAGGTTTTTCTTATGAAGTGGGTAACAATTATTTCCCAATCTTCAATTGTTCTTCTTGCTTGCCAGTTTGCCACCAGCAATGAGGCCATGTGATAAAAATTCTAGGGTTTAGAATATGCCATGGCAGCCACATTCTTTTGATGCCCCACCACCCAAAAACAGCTTGCAATTCCTTCATTTTCCACACCTTATTATTAATAATTTCCTTTTTGATTTGTAGTCTCAGCTGGCATGATTCTTTTGGTCTTTATTTATTGTATTCCATAAGATGGGCCAGGGTTTAATTAATTATGCATCTGATGTTGATATTTTTATTTGAGTTGACTTAATAATATTTTTGGTTTAATTAATTGTGCAAATTGCAGGGAAATTGATGGAATTAACTTGTAGAATGCTTGGAACTGTTGGGCAGGATTCCCATTTCACTACTTGTCAATAAACACATATTTAAATTCCCTATAAGATCAAAATTTGTAGCCATGTAAACACACTGGTGAGTTTTTCACTTTCTTTCATTAACATCCCCTAAAAGAATCCCAGTAACTTTACCGGATCAACGGGTTTCTGGCAATGTACAACATCACACTTGTAATATTTTGATTGACGTCGGATGTCATTGATACGACGTAACTTTTCTGTAATTTTTATGGCTTTGACTAATAATGGGTATATTTTCATTGTGCAGTTGTAGGAAGATTTATGTAAACACAAGGAAGGGGATTGAACAGGCTGCATGATTTCCTCATAAAAATCCCACACAAAAAGAGAGTTTGATGTTGTTTTGTTATAAATACTGTAATTACATATCATTTTTTAATTATTTTTTTTTCTTTTTTTGTTGTAAGACTCACTGCCACTATATCCATGAACAAATTTGGAAAAGTTATCTCTGTTATATCAATTGCTTGTGTTCTTTTTGCCTTACTGTGAATCAAAATTTACAACTTTTGTATTCCTTTATCTGTTTTATTTTCTCTAACAAAATTCAATCTCGGAAAATAAAAATCGGAAATGGGTTCGTGCTCTCTGTAACTGTTGGTATATGGAAGGTCTAATAGGTGGGTTTTCAAAAAGTATTATCCTATATGAGTTTTGGGATTCACACGGTTTTATCTTGAGAATACATTTTTGGACAGTGAAAGTGTATTTGTGTGTTATACGCTCTCTAGATCGGAAATGTGTTAATTGTTTTTATTTTATTTTCTAAATTAAGTTTTTAATTAAAAGTTGTGTGAATAAAATATTGGGTGATAGGAACATCATAACTCAAGATTAGATGGTCATAATCTTTCATGAGTTGTTGGTGCTATTTGTCTTCATTGACGAAATTTAATAAATAATAATTTGTCAATTATTGGTTGGTGCTTTTTTTAATTATTTTTATTAACATTATCATGTTAATTAACTATTTAACTTTGCTTTACATGTGGCTGCTAGGCTGAGCTCACCCTTTTTTTTTTTCTCTTAAGAAAACTCTAAAAAGTGCTAAAATGTAAGCTTGACTTTGACAGTTTGGCTTCATGCCACACCAAAAACCAATTAGGTAAGTAATCTCTTATATTAGTAGAACATCTTACAAGTCTAAAGGGTTAGACAAATTATAATGTTATAATGATAGGTGGTTTCAAAGAATTTTTCTTGACCGTTAAGCCAATTCCTTGAGATTACCTATATTTGTAACACTTTTTTAAAAACCAATTAATATTTATTCATTAAAATATATAACAACATTTATAATATTTTTAAAATTAAGCTAAGAATAGGGGAGATCACTGAAATTTATTCAAGAATGATCAACAGATATAATATTTAATATTTAAAATAATTAATAAAATTTCCTATCAGAATGGATTACTACATTACAATATAACAATTTGGAATGGCTTTCAATGTTAATTTAATGATCGTAATAGAGGTCAAATTAAATTATTACATAAAAGAAAACTAACATATTTTTTATAAAATAAAAAAGCAAAAAGCAAAATATTATAAAAAATTATATTTAAAATTATTTTAATACAAGAATATATATTTATTTATCCTTATTATTTGGTGTTGGATGGTTTACTTGAGACCAACTTTAGATGTTGTTCTGTTCTCGGTTTTCATTGTATTTTTCAAATAATAAATTCTCTTTTATTTGAAATTTAATATTTTCTACTAAAAATAAGATATCCTTTTAATAAATTAGTATTCCCCACATAAATTTTTTCAGAAGAATAACGAAAAAAACTACAAAAAAAAAAAAAAAAAAAAAAAACACAGCTTGAATTTGTTGTCTATTAGGGCTTTGGTTATCTTCCATCTTTTGTTGATGGCAACTTCGCTTAGCCATACCTTATCTTATGCACATAATCCTATTGACCATAGAGATTCCAACGATTTATCAATTGGGATACAATATATACACTTAATTTTAATTAAACAAAATAAAATACAATAAGAGGAAAATCTTCCCTAAAATGGAAGAGTAATAAAAAAAAAAAGGGTCAAATACAAGAGAATTTTTACCATATGAAATCTTACGCATCATTCATAAGTTAAGAACCGATATCAAATTAGTTTTCGATAGCAATATCGCTCCTAATGACATTGTTTCATGTGCAATAGCTAATTGATTTATGACAAATTACAACCGTCCTCGTAAAAATAATTTTAATTTATAATTGCATGATATTTCAATAAATTATTAAAAATCTTCTAGATTACTTAAAATTCCCTTACAAAATGGGTTTTTAATTAAATATATTAGGTGAAGATAAAATTTAAGAATTTATTGGACCCTATACAGAATAGAAGAGTTGAGTAGAGAGACAGTAACAATGAAATGTTAATCACCAGTGGTGGTCGAGTGGTCAACTAGGACTCTTGGGTAATTACTCAAGAGATTTTGAATTCGATTCACCTCGACACCTAATAGGGGTGGTCACTAGGCTTTTATTCGTCCGTAGTTTCAAGTCTTGGAGATTAGTTAAAGTATGCGTAAAATGGTCTGGACACCCTATATATAATAATATAATGAATGTTGAATTGTGAATGGCAGCTTGGAATGAAGGAGAGTAAAGTTTTATATTTGAAAAGGAAAGAAGGAAGCATATGAATTTTACACATAGCTTCTTGGACAGATGTGCCAAATTAAAAAGTAAATATATTTATTAAGTTAGGTAAATTGAACAAGTTTTAGCTTTACTTTTACATGACTTGAGAACAACTTATCTTTGCTTGTGGAAGCAAAAGAACAATTTCACCTTTTATAAGCTTCTAACACTTGTAAGATCCCGTGGTAGGTTCAGATAGTCCTTAATCGAATGATGCCTGTATGTCTACCTAATAATGATGTATATAATCAAATGTGTTGGCGTAGTATGACAGGTTGGATGTACATAATCAATGTTATTTAACGATTACATCCATTCAATCACGGCATGTATATATACATATAGAAAATTTACTTAGTTAACTGTTTAAAAAAGTTAAGTTAAAAATAACCAATTTTTAAATAACTTTGTAAGGAAGACCTCTTATAGATTTTTTAAACAATTCTACCATTGTCTTCTGCACATAATTACATTAATACTATTGCTTCTATGAAAATGACAAAAAAACTTGATTTGAGTTGAAACATCGAATATTAAAGATATATGTTAAAAGATTGTAAGTAAAAGATATATGAATGTCGAAAATACATTTGTGTATTTAAAAAGCAAAATATTAATGTTAAATATTTGGTTAAAAAATGGCTTTTAGAACTGATAATAAATTTGCGGAGTAAACAACATGTTCCCACCCAAGGTTTGGCGAAATCCTATGTTCTCACTTCTGGTTTAAAATTCCAAATTCTCACCTTTAAATTAACAGAAAATTGTTTAAGCTAACAACTAAAGGGTAAATGGTCATTTTATTCTTGAAACCAAAGGGTGGGTGGCGGAGACGTGCGTGGGGCATTGTAGCATCCTTGTATAGTGGCTGACCACTTTAGTCATGGGCGGCGCACATTAGCAAACGTCTCGCCGACTTTTTTAGCCTTTTTCTGGCTACCTTTCCACCTAAAATAGCCCCCTCCTCTTCCTTGCTTCCTCCTCACTTTCCCTAACCTCCTCCCACACCGGAGCACCCTCCATTCGTCGAAAAATGACGATCATTGGACTTCAAAAACCTCCATCTTTGTAGCCATTTTTTGATCACCTCACTCTCAGAAATTCACCCACCACCTCCATTCGCCCCCCACTCCCCTCTTCAAAATCCATCCCCACATAGCTTCTCTCACTCACCGTTTGCTGTCCACCGACCTTTCTTTTGTGCCAGTGGGGGTGGGTGGGTGGGGCTTTTTGTTGAGCACTTGGTGTGCGTCTAGGGAGAAAGCTGTTAGAATGTTGGTAATGGCATAAATTCCTGAAATTTACATCAATAAATCACAATCAATCTAAACTTCTCAACACACACAATCAATTATCAATATTCTCCCAAATCTCCAAATTCTACCAATCAAAGCAACTCCACAATCAAACAAATAAACTTCACCAAACTTTCGATGCAACGGCGACAGAGATGATGGTGGGTGAATTCGGGAAGAGGGAGGTTTTGGTGGTGGATGGACAGGGGTGTTGTGGGTGGTGTTGGAAGGTCGTCAGCTTCGGGAAACACCCAATTAGTTTGAAAATCTGGGGTTTAAAAAAATAATTTTTAATTTATTTTTTAAGGGTAGTTTGGTAATAGCAAATCTATCTGATTAATAATCCAAAAAATCACGAACAATGTTATTTAAGGGTAATGATATGAATTTATGAAACCAAAGGTGGGAACCTTAAATTTAGCAAACTTTGGGTGGAACATGTCGTTTACTCTAAATTGAGCTATTGAACTTTTGCAATGACGAGTGGGTTATATAATATTAGCCTCTCTTACGTGGATTTTTTTTATATATATTTTATATGGATCAAATTAATATTATGTACATAATCAATTATGTAAAATATCAAAAAGAGCTCACTCAAGCAAGGTTAATATCATTATAGCCCAATTGTGCAAGACAGACTCGTGCGAGACAAACTCTTCTGAGGCTAGATCTTGCGTTTCGAGAATCGTAAATTTTCTAAAAAAAATTTCCGATTCAAGTTTTTTCTTTTCCCCCTAAATATGCATTATTCATTTATATTAAACACAGATGAACATTATATACCCTCCTAAATATATACAAACAATAACAAAAAAACTAAATCTAAAACATTAAGGAGAAAGAACGAAAAAGAAGAGAATTGAAGAAGAAGGGTAAAATTGTCCAAATTTTGCATCAAAGGTCTTACTTGCAAAGACAAATAAATGTCTTTTTTTTTTTTTTTTTTTTTTTTTTTTTAATTGACTCTTAAAATAAGGTCAAATATGTAGTTATTTCTATATACCAATCTCATTGAAGGATTCTTATGTAGTTCTAGCTAATACATGTCTATCCAATCATGTCGCATGTCTGTGTGTGTATATATATTATATATTAATTATTAAGTGGTATTGCTGTGTTATGATTGTTTGGATGTATACATTTGTTTCACACTAAAGAATTTTTAGTAGAGTTTAGCATATATGCGTCTATTCAATCAGAGCACATAAATATTATAGTGTTAACATGCTACAACGGTTAATATACACACAATTGTCTTCGTAAAGAAACTTGTGTAGTGTATGACATATATGCATCCATTCAATTATAGCACATACATATTGAGCAGTTTGATGTATTATGATTGATTAATGTATATACACATATTCATTAAAGAATTTTTTAAAGCCGAAAGTTGTGTGTACATCCAATCATAACACACATAAATATTAAGGTCGTGTTGGTTGAGGTGAAGGGACACAGGAATAGATATCTTATTCCTTATCCCTTATTTGGTTTATAGGAGTTGCATAAGGAATATGAATCTTATTCCTTAAAAAAAGGTGGAGTGGGATTCCTTTAGAATTTGGGAGGAATGCCATCCATTACTAGTGATGGATAGTTAAATATCTTATTTGCCCATTTTTAAATTATGATTTCCCATTTTACCCCAAAATCAATTTATTTAAATCTAAATTACTTTATAATTCAATAATTATTTTATTAAAATATCAAAAATTAAATATTTAGAACTTTTAAGAAATTTCAAGAACTTTTCAAAAATTAGAAAATCTTCAAATCGGTCAATGCTAGTCAAATTTGTTAGACGGCGAATTTGGTAATGTCGCTAGCATCACCATCGGCTTATGGAAATCACTGATCAATGATCTATCCATCTGGAACCGTCTTCATGATGTCATGCGTGATGGCCTTCTGTTACTGCCACTCTATGTGACATCATGACGACAGTTTTCGGCAGCTAGGATCCACCCAAATAGGCAGATTGTTAGCAAGTGATTTCTCATGCACTAGCGGTGATGCTAGAAGTGTGGGGCAAATTTGTCGGCCTGCGAGTTTGACCCATGTTGATCAATTTGATATTTTTAATTTTTAATTTTTAAATATTGTTTTTTTTTTTAATATTTATAGTTTTTTGAATTTTATATTTAAATAAAAAAATTATATTTATTTAATAAAATAAATTAAGGGCATTTTAGTCAAAAAAAACAACAAATTGTTTTCCATTCCGTCGACATTCCTTATTACAAGCAAACAAAGTAATCTCATTCTTTTCATTCATAATTACTTCAACTCCATTGATTTCTCTATTCATAATACTTTTATTCCATCAATTTCAAGTCTACAAACCAAACATGGCCTAAGTGTGTAGATATATCATGATTAGTCAGATGTATGAAAACATTAATAGATTGTGACACTTAACATACTCAATCCACATTTACGCTCAATAAATGAATGCATTAATACTTTAACCTGTAGACGCTACATATATAACATCTCCAAAAAAATATAAAATGTCATAAGCAACATACAGCATACAACATTATGAACAAACATCATGGAACTTGAAACTTTAAGAACCTATGAATACAATGGCTAAGACTCATTTCTTCAACCTCCGACCGTAACTTCGTGCATCATAATCTCAGCGTTGGCAATACTCATAATTGGTCCATCGCTTGGAGCAGGATGGCTCTGGTTTGCATCCGAGCATTCAGGATGGACCAAATATTGGTTCTGGTTTTCTTCAGGTTTCCCATTGCATCCTTCCAGGATTTTGTTCCCTGCAGCTTTTATGATCTTCGGTTTTGACTTAATAGGCTTCGCTTCGGATTTTGCTCGTGCAGTAACCTGTGACTGAAGTTTAGTTTGAGACTTTCTGATGACAGTCTTTGCGGTGGCAGAGTCTTTGTTGGAATTTGTTATGATCCCCTTCGTGGTATTGCTTGGTTCTTGGTTCACTTTTGGGCCAAGACAAGACTCTCCATTTTCGAAGGAGACATCTTTTGCAGCAATGGAGCCCTTATTCCTTCCGAGCTTGGGGGATTTTGCACGTGTGGTTGGTATCTATAACGTTGGTGGCACGGAATGAGTATAATGTTGATAAAGAGAGAAAAAAAAGAGCTCCAAAATTGAGAAAAATTTACTATATATGCTTACAAAGACTAGGCTGTTTAAATATTTAGACTAATTGCGAATCTAGGCCCGTGACATGATGAACAAACAACATTAAAACGTGATGCTGGCATAAGTTTCAGCTTTTAAGATATATTCTTAGCTTCCTATCTTATCAATCACATAATTGATCACATAGGTATAGTGAAATGTAAGGTACCTTCTTTAGTTCAACTTTTGGAGGAGGTTCCTTGTAAAAGCTCGGCATTGGCGTAGCTTTAAATGTCAAGCTCTTCCTCAGTTGCTTGATCTCTGCCTCCTGGTTTTCCTGAACAATACCGTGCAATTTCAAAGATTAATCGGACTTAAAACATGAAAAACATAATGATAGACTAAGACAAAAGAAATTTTCTTTCAAGTGCAAAGTACAGTTAGTCGCACTACCTTTGACTTTGCTTGCAAATTGCTTTTTTCCATTTCCTTGGCATGGATTTTCTCTTCTAGCTTCGAAAAGAACTGGTGAGAAAAATGACCGTAGTACAATTATTTTAGCGTTCAGTATAAAGAGGTTAATGCAGTGGTGAAGAAATTGAACACAAATAGACAACCTCCTTTCGTTTTTCAGCACGTTCATCCAACCTGAAGTTGAATCCTCCGCCGCTTCTCCGCCCAGTGGCACTCCTGTTTGTAGTACAGAAATGATAGACACATCAATAAAATGAACACTAGGAAACAAGAAAAGCAATAGAACGATAAGAACAATATGAGGTCAGATAAGAACAATACGAGGTAGTGGAACGGGTGTCATCATCCTCTTTGTTTGACAATGCAGTTGTTATAGGTTTTGAATTTTGATCAACTGATCTGCAATTACGTAAGATATGATCCAACTATAATCAGTTCAGTGGATATTGATAGAGGTCTCTTCTAACACTTTAGTTTCAATACGTCTTTCGACAAATTGTTTAGCATAATTCAGCTACTGATGGAAGAGCATTGACATATCTATGTAATAGATGAAGACTACTTACTGGGAAACTTCAGGTGGAGGACCGTTAGCAGCTGCATTCACCGAACCAGAATTCACCGGCTGACAAGCAAAGACAAAAATGACTAAATTAACAGCAGTTTTTGAAACGTCAAACGAAAAGATTAAGGGAAGAAATGACAACATAAAAGCTTACTGCAGCTTTGTGAACACCAGGAACAGTTGCTGAACTAGTCCGCCTGGAAGAAACTCCATTGTTTGTGCTCACTTCCTTTGAGTCCGCTCCAGTGGATGCACGTCTGTTGGGTTGACTCAAACGGGAAACCGAAGTGACTGTTCCATTTGCAGAAGGACCCTGAGCTTTGGCCCCAATTGCTCGTGTATTTTTGGTTTCGTTCTTCACTGGGTGTCCATCTATGCTCCTCTTCATACCATCTGCATGAGCTCCTCTCGCTGGAAAGGAAAGACTCTGGGAGAGGACCGGCCTCTGATTACGAGTAAATGGAGCTCCACCTTTCGAATTAGTCTTATCCTTGGTTGTTTTACTGGTTTTTGAATTACCACCGTTGGTAACACTAGGTTCCTGAAAACAAACATAGATACAAAAACACAAATTCAAAACACACTTTTATTAAGATATGTGACAAAATTAGTCGCAACAGAAAAGATCAAGCGAAGAAAATGAACAAAAGATACAAGGTACCTTCAAGGGTTTTGAGATTTTACTTTCTGAAACACCTTCAGCTTTTGTAAAATGCTTGGAAGCGTCTTCGCCATTTTTAGCACTCTGTTTTTCTTTCTTTGTTTCAAGAGCAGATCCTTCCGCATGAACGTTTGCTGTCACAACACTCTCCTCCTCCATCACAACTCCATTTTCAGATTCCATTCTTTAACAGAATGTTACAGCAAAGAAGCACCAAGTCCTGCAAATTTGCAATTGCAATACCATCTTAAAGGTTGCCTCAAAGTGAAAACGTCGAGTGACTTGAAACAATCTCAAGAAACACAGTCAATGTGATATTCTTTTCTTATGTGTATCAAATCAATTTCTATTTTTCTGGTTGCTAAAAGATCCAAAATCAATCTTACAAATCAGAAATCAAAACTAATACAATTAATACCTTAAGATTCAAACTTTCATTTCCTCTTTAGGTTCACGTTTTGTCCAAATCAAACAAGAACTCACATAGTCACATTAGAGATCCAAACTAATTGAGCACTAAAACAAAGCAAAAACTTAGTTTTATTTAATTAAACATAATTAAAGCAGAATCTACCGATAAAACTTCAAGCCATTGGAACTCAAGAAAGACCATGAATTGAAATTTCAACTATTACCTTAAACTCAAACTTAAATCTATCCATAATTTGTAAATATCTCCACTTACATTCTATATCATTCTACTTTTCATAAAATGACAAACTCAACATAAGAAGAATATCAAGATTCTACTGTCATTTCCTTCTCATTTTCTCAGGAACCAAACAAGAGAAACAGCACTGAATTTCAAGAAGATCCAACAGAACTCATCATCAAGAACACCAATTCACAATAAGTTGACAAACTTAAACTCATCTAGAAAGCTTCAAAGATTCAATAATTCAACCAACCCCACATAAGAAAAAAAAAAACATTCAGAATTACCATCTTGAATCACAGAACTTCAAAAATAAAAAAAGAAAAAAGAAAACTCACCTTGTGAACTGAGTCTGAAGCAATGAACTAAAACAAACCCAACTGAAACTGAAAGGGCAATAGGGAAGTGATTGAAAAGACAGAATATTTAATGCTTTTTATGAAGAATAATCAAAATGAGATAGTGAAAGAAGGGTTAATGCGCTGAGTGAGTGAAAGGCAGAGTGTGTAGTGTGTTTTGAGAGCTTGAAGAAGACAAATGACAAAGAAGTAAGCCAATGGAGTTGGCAATGAGCCATTTTCAAAGAAGAGGATATGCATAGACAGATTGATGGGAGATGTGAAATGACAAAGATGCCCCTAGCATGATTGGGGGTTGATTTATAATTTTTTAAAATTATGAATGTTGGTAGGAGACTGAGAGGTAATAGAATTTGACTTCCTGTGGTGGGTGAATAATAAAGGTGAAAAATGAACAATGAATGATTTTTTAAAAAAAAAAAATAAAAAAATCATTTCTTAAATTAAAAAATGTGTGAATATTTGGGATATTTTTCAACGCCATAAAATCAATTAAATATGAAGTATATGTATGGGTCACAATTATATCAACTTAATTTTTTAACTTAAATTTTCAGTTTTTATTTAAAACAATTTAACGCTTGGTTAATAGGAAGTTACAAATAGTTATTTCACGTTACCTTTTCAACCATTGGATTATGATTTTTCAATGGCTATAAATCGGTGTCTCAAATTAAGTAAATGCGTAAGTTATTAATTTCAAAATTAATCAGAAAATTTCTCACAAAATTGAAGATTATAAAAAATATCTCTTGATTTTTTAAAAAACAAAATAAAATTTATATGAAAATAAAGGTGAGTTGTCAGTTTTCTAAATCAAGTATTGTGTTTAATAATTGAAGCTGTATCCTCTCTAAAACTTTTATCTCTGTGCTAATGCCTAATAAAGAAGACATAATAATAAATAATTAAATTAAATTGTATTTGAAATTAATTAATTAGTTGGTAACCAATCAAAATCAATCTTAATTACAATAAACAGGTTGTTAACCTCAGATTGTTCAAAGATTACACAGCCTATCAACTTGATTACTTCTCATAATTAGATTTAATGATTAACACCAGACATTTTAATAAATAAAAAGGCTAAATATTAACTTATAAGATAAAATTTCGTTACTCTCTCATAACATTTAACTAGCCCTCACCAATTTCTAAAATTCATTAAAAATAATATTTGAAATATGAAAATTATAAACCCCTTTAAACTCGACAAAAGAGTATCGGATTTTATTACATCAATTAATTTAATATTATCTTGATATGAAGAATTACAATCTAATAATCCTTAAACGATGATCTAAAAGGTTTTGTAACGTTAGATATTAGATTTGTAATAACCTCATAAGTTGAAAAGTCGATGATGACATTAAACATAAGACATATAATATAGAATTGAATTATGATATACATCTAAAATATTAACAAAGGTTCATATGGAAAATAATTATATATATTAGAAATAGTAAAATCCTTAATTGAAGAGTGTAAAACAGGAGAGAAGGGCAAAATGGTCAATAAAGAAAAAAATGATTGAATACAACAGAAAGCACTGTTTGAGAACGTGGGTAGGAGGATTTGTAATAATCTGAGGGGTTTATAAAGGGTTTATTTAATATAAACCCCTTGCAGATGTACCTAACCAGCCAAATTTTTTGAAAAACCATCAAAATGGCCCCTTGAGAAAGGGGGCTTTTAAATGATTTCAGGGTTTTTTTGATATTTTCCAAAAATCTTGGGTTTGGAAATCGAAAAATTTTAAAGGAGGGGTATACAAAATATAATTAAAATTGATGAAGGGTGGGGGTCAGAGACACATCGGCCACAGGTGGGAGTGTCTCCGATAGTCTCTTAGTGCTGACGTGGCAAGACATCGAACATGATTGGTTTCACGTTAGGCCAACCTTAACTACTGACCCCACCTTCAACAACCGCGCGTGAGCTGTCAACAACGTGCGTTCAAGAATCAGAGAGCAAAACTAACCGAAATCTTAGGGCCTTGACAGACAATCACAGCCGTCGGATTCCAGCCCAATCATTTTCCACGTTTTTGTTGACCTCTGGATTTTGTGGGTGGTACGTTGTATCCAACGGCAAGGCTGGCCTTGGAATGTCACCTTCATCATGTCTTCATAAACGTCGTCACGCGCTTCCAAGATTTAATCAAAACTACAAATTTTTGAGTTGAATACGGACTTTCAAGTAGTATTTCAGATGGGACTTGCAGGGAAGATAAGAGAGAGAGAGAGAGTCTGTGAAGGAATTGCTTTATCCAATACGTTTATTGAAAGCTCTCAAAAACCCCAACTTTGATTTTTCTTTCTATCATCTGATTCTGATCCAATCTGTACTTTGGTTTGTCTCTTTCGTGTGTCCACTTAGTTTGTTAATTTGATGGGCAAAAAGAAAACACATTGATAGCAAGATAGCCCTCTCTCATGGTCGTCAGTCTCGCCTCCCTCTCACTCTCATTCGGGAATAGTCTCGTCACCCTCTCACTCTCATTAAGTCATTTTTTGTGCTAGTCGAGCTCCAAATGCGAGCTACAACTCGATTTTGCACTCTGCTGAATCGAGCTTGAAATATTATCACAAGTTCGAGTTCGATTCAGTTTTCCAAGCTCAATATGGCTCAAGCGTCACTCGAACTCGTGGCAAAAACTTGACTTGGCTCGGCCCGATTACACCTTTTTCAGGAAAAGTTGGATGGAAAAGGATTCCAAGAAACATAATTGAACTTTAATCAACACAGTACAGATTGTGTTGATCGAAAAAGTTTAGAAAATGAGGTTTGTAGACACAAAACAGGAGAGTTTTTTTTAAGTCCTCAGAAGTTTCCACAGCCATATCAGCCCTTTATATCAAATAATGGATCAAATCCAATGCTACAGAAGTTTCCACAGCCAATCAGCCCTTTTATCAAAAAATGGATCCAAATCCAATGCTACACCAGTTTTTGTTATGGTTGAACCTCTTACACAAGCAGAAACTTAAACCACAATTATGACAATAAAGACTTTTTCTGGGATTTTACCCAGAACCATTTCTATGCAGTTCTACTTTATGCTTAAAAGATGAGAATGGAGGAGTGCACATCCTGAATATTGATACTTGATTGCATAAAACTATCCATGAAAGCTGAAAATAAGCTTCAAACTCATAAACAAAACTTTCTTAAATGTCCAGCGAAAAGGTATCTCAGAATCTCAGCCATTCACATCACAAAAAAGTTACTTCTGAGTTGAAAGATTAACAAAAATAGGAGGAAATCATTTAACTAATTTTGAAGACAACCTCCAACAAATATTAACTTTGCATAAAAGAACAACCTTGTTTTAACGTAAAATGTGACTAAATAAAAACTATCCAATCATATCAGGTTCGGACCTTGGTTCAGATGTGAGTTCAGGTTCAGGTGCAGGTTTTGGTTGGGCATGGGTTCAGGAACGGTTCGGAGTTAGGTGTGGGTCGAGTTTAGTGTGTTCGGATTCGGGTTCAAGGGAATGAAGATTTGCGCATTGGGGTTCGTTGGGCATAGTCTCGTTCAACAAATCTTCATTTCCTGAGAGTCAGCATTCATAAGAGTCACACAATGATCTTTGGTTGCGTTTGGCTCAGGGTCATAAAATTAATCTAGTAATCTTTGTTTAATTTTAAGATTCCTTTATTTGGTTGTCAAACAATAAAATATTACGTAATCTTTTATTGCAAATAGTGTTTATTGTTAGTAATATTGGGGTAATCAGATTACCTTCTCAAAGGTGTTAATATAAGATACGAGTAATCTTAATTTTGACCCTATTTTGCCTTTAATTCTTATCATTTCGGAACATTTGCCCTCATATGTCTAACAAAAAAAATTACCAGACCCCCTATATTTGAGAATTTAGCTAAAACCACCTAACTACAAAAAAGTTTAAAAGTTTACAAATACCCCTAGTCACCCAAGACATTGCCGTCGTGTGCCTAAGAACGTTTCTAACCATGGATCACACAGAACAACCAGATCTGACCATTTCACGACCAAAGATGTGGCCATGAAAACGCCATAGATCTGGTCGTGAATGTGAAATGGCCACCGTTTCATGGCCAGATCTAAGCCGTTTTGGCCATAGATCGATAGCCTTACCAGCGCACGACCGCTAGATCTGGCCGGTCGTGCGCATTATAGTGACTGTCGACAGTGGCTTGGGGTGGGTGGGAGTGATTTTGCTATAAATTAAGTTTAGCAAAATTTCAAATATAGGAGGTAGAAAGAAAAATTTAAATAAATAATATATATATTATTATATTATATTTAAAAAGAAGACAATTTAGTAATCTACAAAACATAGCCACTTATTTATCCTCCCAACCAAACATATTATTATAACATACCCATTAATATTCCAACCAACTAAACACATTTATCTAAAGATTCTATGATAAACTATCTTTCAGTAATACAACATTCTCAGTAATATAAACATTCCCTGAATCAAACGCACCTTTAAGAACAGAAAGGATACAGTCACCGAAGAAGTGCATCGAATTTATGCACCGAATGACTTGGCAAAATCCTGATCGTCATAATATTAAGTTAAAATAATCAACAGTCAAGATTTTGTCACGTCATCGATGTAACTTAGCATTACTCCTTTAAAAATGTTTGAGGCTTTGTCTTGACTTCGTGGAACCCGTGTTTGGTGAGCTAGCTAACAACACTCTCTAACTGCAAAAAATAAAAACATCAAAACATCTATGAAATATATAATGGAAACGTAGTAAATCAGATCATTACCTCAAAAAAATCTATGTGATTGAACAGAATCAAATGTCTTTCCATTAAATGGCTTAAACAATCCAGTAAGGAATCTTTTTCGGAGTTCATCTAGGCCCTTGTTTGGAACATTATGTCTTTCTCTCCGTTTATCTGCTCGTTCAAGCTTTTGAGGTATCATCCAAGTTGGAGGCAACTAGCAACATCAAATTTTCCATGAGAAGAGAAATATCAAATATGTAAGCAGGGAGAAACGGAAGGAGGGAGTGCACACTAGACTTTTATAAATTGCCTGTCTAATGTGGTCCCACTCTCAGGGCTTAGGGATTTTCAATCATATAATCCATAGAGAGCACTGCACTCCCGTGCATTAGATGTATCCTGACCCAATCAAGCTCTAACTTTATTGGGATCTCCAAACCAACGCTATTTTGGTGTAAAAACACCAAAATAGCGTGAATTCAACTCCAACTCAACATCTGCACTAATTGGTGTCTCGTGTAGTGACACACCAAATTGGTTAATACTATTCGTGCACACTAATTTGGCGTGACTATTTAAACAGTAAAAAAAAAAAAATTTTATTTATTTAAATTTTGTTATTTGTATTTAGTTAAGTTAATTATTATATATATTATATAATAATTTATAATAATTATGATTCAAAAAATAATAAAAAATTAAAAACAAAACTTTATTCAATGCAAATATTAAACTACAATAACTCAAAATAAAAATTAACACTATTTAAAACAATAAAAAATAAAAGAAAATACAACATAAACTAAAATAATAATTTAGTATTCTGGTAGATTAGTTCCGAATCCTCTAAATCATCAAAATATTGGAAAAAAAAAAGAGTTTTTTGAGATCTTGACCTTGTTGTTGAGCTCTTTTTGCATAATTCTTGATTGCTCATTTTGAAAAAACTCACGTAGAATGGATCGGTTATGGAATTCAAATCCTGGATATAGAGGCTCACCATACTCTTGAAATGCATTATGATCATTTATAGGAAGAATATATTAATTCAAAAAATTAAATTACTATCATATGAAATTACTTTGTGGTTCTTGTGTCTTTTTTTTTTTTTTTTTTTGGTATCATTTTATATAGATGTAATTTTTTTATATAAATGTAATGTTTATTTGATTAAATAAATGCTTAATTTTATTAAATTAGTATAGTTTTCAAAGTAATTATTATTAATAAAAATATCATTTCAATATTTAATTAATATATACAAAAATAACGAGTGAAATAGATTAATTGTTGATTACTACAATAAAGAAAAAGAAAGAAAATATTTTAATAAATATTTTTTTTGTGTAATATTTGGTGCATGAATTGGAGATGCAATAGTGTTTCACATAAAATCGCACCAATTTGGTGCAATGGGTTAGAGATGGTCTTAAGTCTGCTCATTTCCATCTTCTTCTTCTCTTCGAATTTAAAGTTCCAATTACCACGATATACGAATCTACCCCTGCCTGCTAATTAAACTAAGATATTTTTAGTTATAATTATATTTTTTGTCTTTTTTTGGATGACTTTTTTTTTTTTTTTTAAATTGAAGCAAGAAGCAGATCAGATCAGAGCAGAGCCCAGATCTCCATCGTCGTAGCCATATTATCGGTTTCGTCACCGATCCGTGAAATTAGGCAATGTGCGTTCAGCTTATATCTCCTACCGAGTCATCACAGGTGCTTTATTTTTCAGCTGTTTAATGTTTAACTTATTGTATATATTATTTAATTGGATGATTATGTTATATGAATTTAAGTGTGAAGAAATTTGATAGAAAGATTATAAAGTAGTGTAATTAACATTTAAATGCTCATAGATAGGGTATTGTACTGAATTTTAAACTAAGCTTTTAGTAGTTATACTTAATATTCAAGCTTAATGGTCAAGGTGGTCTGGTGGTTATAGTAGAGTAGTCACATGAATGGAATTCGGTGGCCACTTTTGTAAACTTTTGTTTTTGTGGAACCTAGTTGAGGTTGTGTGCATGTGGTGGTTAATGGCTATAGAAGCTGGAATTGTTAAGGAACGCTTTGTTTTAAATGATTTAAGTTTTACATCCGAAACCTATTTTACACAAAGAATTCCATCTGGTCAATTGACTTATCAAGATCATGTCTGTGCGCTGTGGCGGTTTAGATTGGTTGTAATTTCTTAGAAGATGTATTATTTACATTTCGATTCATGTTGGAGTAAAATGGCATTTTATCATCTATGATTTTTAATTGAAAGATCAAATAAGTTAACACTGCTATTGGTTTTTGAACCTTCCTAAATATGTGTTCTTTGCACTATGTTCAGGCAGAAACTGGGTTTAGTGAAACTTGATGGACCTACAGAGAACCAACCAGAAGAGACAGCAAAATGCAGTTGATATATGGCCTACCTCTTAGTTTCCTGCTAAACATAGCTTTCGCTCTGACACTCAGTTAGAATTCTACTAGCAGCATAGGCCGATAAGCTGCCAGTCCAGCAATAGTAACGGAGACCCTAAGATAAATCAAACAAAAATCCTGTTAGAAAATGTACATTAACAAAAAAAAATCAGTGCTATACAATTCATGGATTAATCCTGGGAGATGTGGAACTAGTAGACAACAAACACACCCAGAAACAAACATAAGTGAGTTGTTGACACGATGGGGTATCGCTTCCTGCCCTTCCCGACCTCAGTTTCAGGAATGTTCAAACGAGGGTGTTCAGCTGCCTCACAATTTGCTGAATAAATTTTTGGATCTCCTACTTTCATGCTTACATGAATAGGAGGCTCGATTCCCATCTCCTGACTAACCTAAAATTGGAAAAGGAAAGGAAATTATTTGTTCTCCATAATCAATGACTAGCAATTTATAGGAACAATCATCCAAAGATGTTTATATTTGTGTAGTCTAAGTAGCCAAAGACTGTTCTTACCATTGCTGATATTGTACGGTGATTTGACATGGATCCAAGTCATCCTTGGCTGCAATAAGAAGGCATGGCACCCCATGACCGGACTTCCCCTTGCCTGGCAACCTCACCAGCAGTTCCTCTGGCCTTTCCATGAATGTTCAACTGAACTGGAAATTAGAAACAATGCAGTTCATGATATCTACATATTCAAATAAATTAAAATATCATGACAGAACGAATCACAAAACATAGAGGGAGCGAAATTAAATTACTGTGCATACACACTCTTGTTAATCACAAAAAGCCAACGAAGATAAAATAAAAGCATCACCCCAATTTTAATTCTGACCATGGTGCACAGGCAAATGCATGACAGAAGAGAGAGGAGGCATAAATCCAATAAAATGACAGTAGTAAAGAAATACATAGACAAACAATCACAAGCACTAATCCAACAAGAAGAGTTCACGTTGCAAATATATGATAAAGTTTTTAAGTACCTATCATAGACGAATAAAGCAACATCACAGGTTGCCATATATGCCTTATAAGAGAAAACTTCTTACTCCATCTTCGGGTATTTCTTGCAAAATAAGTGTCTTCTTAGTTCCCTGACCATCATCATCAAATTTGTAACATCCCAAGACAATGAGAACATGCATAACACATGTACGAGAATCAGAATACTGAAAACATAGAAAAATGCCATTAAATCTGCAATGTCTTTTACAGATGAACCGCATAATATCCAGATATCAGAATGACGATAACATAGATAAATCCCATCAATTCTGCAACATCTCATGACAGATGAACGACGTAGTAATCTCCCAGATATCAGAATATTGATGTAAAGATAATAGGAAAAAAAATTCAGTTCACTTCCAGGCCGGAATTTTAGGAATACAACGAGAAAGGGAGGAGTGGACATCAAGATGGAGGGGAGGGAGTAGAAATATAAAACTACCAGATAACATTGTGTTTCTAGTGTTAGTACTTACCCCAAGCTGGTCGACCACATTTGCTGCATATCGGTCAGAAGTTGTTGGATAATAATATTCTGAGAAAGGCCTGTAATCGAATTCGAGGACACTAAAATATAAGTCCTTAGACAAAAAGAGAGTAACATGGAAAGTCAAAATGAGTAGACTCTACAGTCAAGAAATAAAAACTAGATGAAAAGTAATGCACAAATTAGCAAGATCAATAACTGACTATGTTACATTGAAATTGGAACAGGTCAACACCTTCCCAAAAATGAATCAAACAGTGCAGACTTCCAGCATTTAGAGCCAAAAACAAAGCAGCGAAAGAACATTCTTTCAGTTAGTTGCTCCTTACGACGGCTGATTTTCTCCTACTAACATGAAACACTTTGGCCGCATCACACGAATCCAACGAATCAAATTAGCCAAAGTGCGTCGTGGATCAAAGTAGTGTCATTAGGGCCCACTGAACCAAGCATTTTTACCAGACCATTAACAAATAGTTCAAATTGATTAAAATGCATATGCAAAAAGTTAAACGTAATTTGTGGAAGTCAACATATAAGGAGAACGATTCTTCTGCTTTATACAACCAAAAGATGTACACGAGAAGGGGTAAATAAACATAAACGAGACAAAGTCCTGGAAAAAACTAGGGTAGGACAGATAGTACAGACAGAAGAAAGCATTAAGACATTAAAAAACGTATAGAAGCAATACAACTCGTAAAACTATATAGTGCCCAGATGAAGTTTTTCTTGACAAAGATGAAAGCCTTTATTCATAGGAGAAGCAAACGAGTCAAAAAACACAAAAAAAAGTCGGACATGTCAATGAAACAAACTGTATAAAAACCAGGCAACTGTAACTATAACATAAGAGTAAAAATAACATATTTAAAAGCCAAAAGATGTTTATTAAGCAACCATTAATTCCAAAAACTTTATAGGAAACAGCCTACAAAAGTGTGTAAACTCTTGGCAAACCCCGTCCATGTATGGCCAAATATAATTTATAAACTTGTCATGGGAACCCAAATAAACACAAAAACATACATGGACGCTCATGTGTTCAAGCACAGGCTCATCTTACATAGTTAATGAATAAATCGAGATTAAACAAAACCTCATGGTCAACCTGGTTTGATACAATGTTCAGACATGATTCATTTTAAAAGTTCAAACTAATAGAATTAATGGTTCCTCAACATGGTAGTAGAGCCAAGTCGACTAGCATGTTTTGTTGTTGACATTCTCTGATTGTACTATAAGTTATAACCTGTATTGGGTCCAGGGTGTGTGTTCATTTTTAGTTCCATAAAACAAGTTTGTCAATTAAAATTTGGCGGTGTGTACATAGGAAACGTATTAGAGTTTAGATACCATTGCTAGACTTTTTCCTATAAGCATATTAAAATTGTGTTAATCTCAGATGAGAATGCAATTTGCATGTATCACTGAACATAACTGATTAATCATTTAACAATATAAACTAAAAATTGAAACAGGACACAGTGAAAGAATAAGCCCATAAAATATTGCTTTATGATAACATATGTCACCATTTGCTATATTAACCCATGGAAGGGCAAAAATCAAAGTGACAGTCATACAAACCTCAGATAGGAAACCCTTAAGAGTTAAATTGCCCAGCGATGTTTTCTCTCCAGCATCCCTGTAACGAGCTTCATCCCATGGACTGGATTAAAAAACGGACAGTACATAAGAACTTATATTTGGCAATTGTTGAAATGTAAAATAGGAAATAGAATTATTCTCTTTGTAATATAGGAAATAGAATTATTCTCATTGTAATATAGGAAATAGAATTATTCTCATTGTAATATAGGAAATAGAATTATAATAGGAATGTAACAATTTACTTCCTAGATTACTTCCTAGATTAGTTTTTTGTTTTTGCTATAAATTCATTGTACATCTCATTACGAAATACAAGAAAAATATTTCTCCACATGGTATCAGAGCTTCGTATCTGAAATTTCAAAAATTTTCTCTCTTTCTTGCATTTTTTTTTCTTTCGGCAACTGTTCTCCGGCGACTGTTCTCCGGCAACGATCAAAATTTGGTCCAATCACACTGGACTGATCGTCTTCTCCTCGTCGTCCTAACCCGAGTGCTTTCATCGTCGGCCGCCGCTGCACGCGCCTTCACGAGCCGATCGTGATTATGATGAATACTTACAGTATCCCGGAGGTAAGGAAACTAACTCTCACAGGTACTGATTATGATGAATACTTACAGTATCAGGCCAGTAAGCAGTCTTCTTCATCCATTGCCTCCGTCGCTCAAACGGGTAATTCAGTTGCTTTCCTTTCTCAGTCTTCCGCTTTAGGACCTTGGGTCCTAGATTCAGGTGCCTCAGATCATATTTCTGGTAACCCTCATTTACTTACTCAGATTACAAATACTGTATCTTTACCTCCTGTTACTTTAGCCAATGCGTCTAAAGCCGATGTTCAAGCTATTGGATGTGCAAAACCCCTCCCCTCCTTAGCATTAGACTCTGTGCTTTATATTCCCAAATGTCCATTTAATCTCGTGTCTGTTAGTAAACTTACCCGCTCCTTAAATTGCTCTATTCGTTTTGATACTGACTCTGTTGTTATACAGGATCGCGCACAGTACGGATATTGGCACAGGACTTGAGTCACAGGGTCTCTATCATCTCCATATCCCTCTACATCATGCATTGTCTTCGAGTCTCCGGATCTCATTCATATCGTTTGGGCCATCCTAGTCTTTCCAAACTTCGGAAAATGATCCCAGGTCTACTACATTATCGTCCTTGAGTTGTGATTCGTGTCAGCTTGAAAGCATACTCATAGTTCTTTTCCAAAGCATGTTAATAAACGGGCTACGTCCCTCTTTGAGTTAGTGCATTCAGATGTGTGGGGTCCTTGTCGTGTTAACTCTATTTTGGGATTTAAATATTTTGTTACATTATTGATGACTATTCCTGTTGCACTTGGTTATTTCTTATGCGCTCTCGTTCTGAATTATTTTCCATATTTTCATCATTTTGTGCTGAAATTAAGACTCAACATAATACTACCATTCGTATATTACGAAGTGATAATGCTCGTGAATATTTCTCTGATCCTTTACTAAATTCATGACCTCAGGAATTCTTCACCAGTCTTCTTGTGTTTATAGTCCTCAATAGAATGGCATTGCTGAGCGTAAAAATAGACACCTTATTGAAACTGCTCGCACTCTTCTTTACATAGCCACGTCCCTTTCGGGTTTTGGGCTGACGCGGTTCTAACCGCCTGTTACTTAATAAACCGCATGCTTCTTCTGTCTTACAAGACCAGGTTCCACACTCCATTATTCCCTGATAGTCCATTTTTTCTCTCCCCCGCGTTCGCTACTTCATCTCTGCTGATGTTACGTTCTTTGAGTCTTTTCCATTTTTTCCTCATCCTCCGTGGAGTCTGATCCGGTAGTAATGTTCTACCGATTCCATACGTTGCTTTCCCACCTTCTTCTGTTTCGATACCTCAGTCTCCTACTAGGACCACTCCTCCTGTCGACAATAGTCTTGTTCCTTTTACAGGCGATCTGATGTTCCCACTGTCGTTCCTGAGATCCCTGTCCCTACAGGTCCTGTGCCCGATTCCTCTAATGCCACGGTCCTGTCTCCAGCTGATCAGTTTCCCATTGCTATTCGTAAAGGTATGCGGTCTACACGCAACCCTCATCCCATCTACAATTTTTTGAGTTATCATCGTTTATATCCTTCATATTATGCCTTTGTCTCCACCCTTTCTTCTGTTTCTGTTCCTTGCAATGTTCATGAGGCACTTTCTCACCCCGGGTGGCGTCAGGCAATGGTTGAAGAAATGTCTGCTTTGCATCATAATCAACTTTGGGGTTAGTTTCCTTACCTCTGGGCCATTTGATGTTGGTTGTCGATGGATTTACACTAAAGGTTGGTCCAATGGGAAGGTTGATCGGCTGAAAGCCCTTTGGTGGCCAAGGGATACACTCAGATCTATGGGACAGATTATTTGACACTTTTCTCCTGTTGCTAAGATGTCTTCCGTCCGGTTGTTCTTTGCTATGGCTGCCATTCGAAACTGGTCTAGGCATCAATTGGATATTAAATATGCTTTTCTCATGGTGACCTTCAGGAAGATATTATATGGAGCAACCTCCTGGTTTTATTGCTCAGGGGAGTCTGGTTTGGTATGTAACTTCGTCATTCTCATATGGTCTAAAACAGTCTCCTCGTGCTTGGTTTGGACGATTTACCACAGTTATCCAAGAGTTTGGTATGATTCGATGTGAGTCTGATCATTCTGTTTTCTATAGACATACATCATCAGGGCAGTGTATATCGGTGGTGTCTATGTCGATGATATTGTTATTATAGGAAGTGATCAAGTGGCATTGAACAGTTGAAGCAACACTTGTTCAAACACTTTCAGACGAAAGACTTAGGGCTACTCAGATACTTTCTTGGCATAGAAGTCGCTTAGTCTAAATCTGGTATTGTTATTTCTCAGAGGAAGTATGTACTGGATATTCTAGAGGAAATAGGGATGTCAGATTGCAGACCAATACTCTCCTATGGATCCTAATTTAAAACTTTTACCTGGACAGGGGGAGCCTCTACTGATCCTGGAAGGTATCGAAGACTTGTTGGAAAACTTAACTATCTTACTATCACACGACCGATTTTCCTTTTCTGTCAGCGTTGTGAGTCAATTCCTTCAACCTCCGTGTGATAGTCATTGGGATGCAGTTGTCCGATTTTAAGGTAATCAAGGGAGCACCAGGTAGGCTTCCTATATGAAAAAAAGGGTCATTCGCATATTGTCGGATATTCAGATGCTGATTGGGCAGGTTCTCCATCTGATAGACGTTCTACCTCAGGATTTTGTGTTCTTGTTGGAGGAAACCTAGTTCATGGAAAGTAAGAAACAAGCTTTTGTTGCAAGATCAAGTGCTGAAGCAGAGTATCGTGCAATGGCCTTAGCCACTTGTGAGCTGGTTTGGTTAAACAAATAATTCAAGAGTTGAGATTTGTCGAAGTATCACAAATGAAGTTACTCTGTGATAATCAAGCTGCCCTTCATATTGCTTCAAATCCAGTGTTTCATGAAGAACTAAACACATAGAAATTGATTGTCACTTTGTTCGAGAGAAAGTTCTATCAGGGTGTATTGCAACTAGTTATGTTAGTTCCAACGCCCAGTTAGCAGACACCCCTCCTAAGTCTCTCAAAGGTTCTCGTGTTGACTTTATTTGTAACAGCTTGTGCATATGACTTATATGCTCCAGCTTGAGGGGAGTGTTAAAATGTAAAATAGGAAATAGAATTATCTCTTTGTAATATAGGAAATAGATTATTCTCATTGTAATATAGGAAATAGAATTATAATAGAATAGGAAATAGAATTATAATAGGAATGTAACATTTACTTCCTATTAGTTTTTTGTTTTTTGCTATAATTCATTGTACATCTCATTATGAAATCCAAGAAAAATTTCTCCACAGCAATTATAAGGCATCGGTATAAATTTCAGTGAATCCTATCGCAGAAAACTTTTTTAAGAAAATTTGCTAAAAGATAGCAAAACCTAGAAATTAGATTATTGGCTGGATAGAGGAACAAGTCTGAAAAAACAGATTTCACCTTTCTGGTGCGGTTGAAAATAGATCTTCAAGCTCAGTGGGGCTCAGGGCTCCATCCTACAAAAGCAACAAGATTAAAGCATTCACAGATTTAGTGCAATGTATTAGTCAACACATAAAAGACAGCCCAAATATAAAGCACTCTCAATGGCATAAAGCAAGAATTCATATTGGCAGAGGGTAGAACATACATTATCCTTGTCATACGTTCCAAAGATACCACATAGAAATTCCACAACCTCACTTGCTAGCTCCAAACTCAGCAGGGCGGCATCAAAGAGTAAATATCTCAAATGATGTTATGAAAAGTTAATAAAAAAATTCCTTCTTTTTTCTCAGATAATAAAAGAGAAGGGCAGAGAGGAAATTTTTTATAAAACCACATTAATGTAGATCCAACAGCCACATGTAAATAAAAAAGTAGGATTTGAAAACTTAGACGGAATGATGTTCATAAATTCTCTTAGTACAGATACCTGGTCAGGAGCAAGCTTAGGTGGGACAGGAAGACACTCATCCCTTAGTTCTAAATCATCGCCATAACCAAATTTTCTCAGGACAGCCCAAGGAGTCTCAAGGTGCCCATTTCCAATGAAAAGAGCATGGAGAGTGACGAACCCTTTAAAGGTAACACCACGGTCATTGACTCCATCTGGTTGCTTCTCTTTTACAGCTCTTTTCGCTGCCACTATTTCAGCAGGTTTCAATGGAGCATTACAGCATTTAATCTGTTTAACATCAATTAAACATGTTAGACACTCAAAGAAGAGTGTAAATCAGCCATGGTAAGAAAGTATCAAAAGGGCAAAAAACATAAATACAAACAAACCCGAAAATCACTAAACTCTGCATCACTGAGGGCGTCATCCTTGTCTTGGTCACAAAGAAAAAATATCCCTTGCAATGCCCTGAGAAATAATTTTAGCGCCCAGGAAATTGATTGAATAAGGTGTTTTTTGCCCTTTGGGTGGTAGGTTTTTGGGGGAACAGGGAAAGGGTTGGAAAGCAAAACTTGTATAGGCTTTTTATACATATGGAATTTCCTTTTATATTTTTAGGGTTTCTTTCTAATTTTTAATCCCCACATCCAATTCGTATTTCACATAATTTACATAGGGATGGATTTGCAATTTTAAAAACTGTAAAATCTCTCATGGCCCCTATTAGTTTCAAAAATATCATGCACATCCTCGAGCTCTCTGAAGCTCATGAGCTTTTCAAGCCCATTGGCACTGTGTTTGAACTCGGCTCGACACTGTAGTTGAGCCGAGTAGAACATTTAACAAGCCGAGCTTGAGCCACTCAACTCGACTTTCACCCCTAGTCATTCTATAACGAAACTTGTAAAACTGTAAAATTTGGAAGCAGCCCTCTATCGCCAATTTTTGTTTAGGTGTCATAATTGATGGTTGGTACAAATAACAGGTTGTTATTAAGCAATTAATCAAGTTGTAATAAATTGACTTAGGACCTTTTTTTCAAGTGATAATGGGTAACTCATAAACTTGCATTACCAAGTTAAGAAAATTCATACAATTTGATGACAAGAATTTCTTCTCTTCGTATTTAGATGGATGAGTTTGTAATCTCATAGCAGTAAAATTCATTTTCAAAATGTCGCATACAGGTTTTTTTGTGGCCGTTTAGGTTTTCATTCAAGGTTTTTGCTCCTGACACTCAATTAGGTTTATTTGGATGTAAATGTCACATTTATGAACCAAACTTCACCTTGATCTCTGAATGTTAATTTTGTCGAAAAACCATAAAAATATATCGTAGAACCCTACAGTCTTAGACAATATGAAGAAAATAATGCAAGATTTTGGTGCATTTATGCTCTCGTATACTTGTACAACACAAAACAAGTTCACAAATCACATAGGAGGAATTTGAATTAAGACTAAATTTTTTAAAACAAAAGAAATTATAATATTATTTCTAATAATTTAAATTAAGACTAAATTTGTTAAAATAAAAAAATATTTAAAAGTGGGAATACTGATCAATTAGGTGGGTGTGGGTCTAGAGTCCACTTCCGTTCTATAAATTGAGGCTAAAGAATTATGGTGTAACAAGTTGACCCATTATCTCTTAAAGGGTGTTTGTCTAAGCTTATAAGCTGGTCAAACTTGCTTATAAGCTCTAAAATTAAGCTGACCTGTTTGTTTATAATCTTTTTGAGCTTATAAGTTGAGCTTATAAGCAAAAAAAAAATAAGTTGGGGGGGAGGTACTTTTTTTTTTTTTTTTGCTTATAAGCACTCTGCTTATAAGCTAGTTTGACCAAGTATATTACCACATTATCCTTATTTAATTTTAAAATTCCATAGTATACCCTTGTTTAATATAGTACCCTTTTTAGTCATTTTATAATAAAATGTACTTATAAGCCATATTTTACCAAACACGTCAACTACTTATCAGTCACTTATAAGTAGTTTAACCAAACACGTAATTGCTTAAAATTTTAAATGCTTATAAGCTAAAATTAGCTTATAAGTACTTGTTGCTTATAAGCTAATTTTCATAAGCTCAGACAAACACCCCCTTAGTAAAGATTATGAGATAATTATTCTAAACTAAACTCCTGAGCTACAGGGGAATAGCCTATGTCCATAAACCCCTTCTAGTTCTGGATATTACAGTCAACCCCCTGTTGTTGTCAAAAATTACCATTTCACCGTTAGTTTTTAAAGAAGTAGGGTACAAGAAATTAAAAATAATAAATAAAAGATAAACCCTAAAATAATTAAAAAAAATTGCTTGCTAACCCTCTTATTAACTTTACCGATAATTCTCAAAGATTTGAAAGCAAATATTATACCATTTTGTTCAATCACCTAGCACTTGTTAATGGTTATGGTGAATTTGTTATGGATAAGCCTGGAGATTTTTCTGTTGTTGCCTTGATTGAGTGTTTTATTGGTAGATGTTGTTCCGGAACAAGTGTGTTTTCTTGTTAAAGTTTTTCGAATTTTCATGTGATAGGGTACTTGGATTTCTCATGTTTTTTAATTTTTTTATTTTTGGAAAAAGGAGAGAAGGGCTGATGGATTGCTGGTTCACGATGCACAAGCGTGTTTATTCGATGTTTTTGAAACAGATTGTAAACAAATTTATTGTAATGACAGAAAACAATTTTTAAGCATATTTTTTCATAGGTAATATTATAGATGTTGTTAGATTTGATTATGAGTAACACTGAGAGCAAGATAAAGTAGAATATAGAGAATAATACTTTTATTATGAAGGAAATAAGTACATTAGTTTTTCACTCTGTGACCATCATGATCACTCACTTAGATCTTGAGAGTCAAAAGATTTAAATCTGAGATCATGCGTCTTAACCACCCATCTACTTTCTGTAAGCATATTTAGACAATTACAACTAATATACACCATTTATTGTCTTAATAAAACTAAAAAATTAAAAATAAAATAACGAAAAAAAATGTTTGTGGCAAGACTATAGATTAAAATTTTATTCAAAGTTTTAGGTGAATGAATTTCTTGGTATAATCAAATTACATTTTAGTTATTTTCTTTTACCTTCATGTGATTATGAGTAACAATGAGAGCAAGATAAAGTAGAATATAGAGAATAATACTTTTATTATAAAGGAAATACGTACATTGGTTTTTCACTTAGTGAAGTAGGTTTAGTAGGTTTAGATGATGTAGGTGGTGTTTATTTTTTTTTCTTAAGATTTTTCAGTTCCTCTGCTTCAAATGCATACTCCCTTGTGTTTATACCATAAATAATATCCATGGCAGATTGCATGTTGTCTAACATCTGGTCAATGACTTCTTTGAATTTTTGTCTAACAACATGTAGATTGTCTAAATTGGTGTCAACTTTTTGGAGAATGTCCGTCAATTCCAACATTGCTTGAACAATTGCTAAATCAATTAGGGAAACAAAATACAGTCAAGTTTTCTAAATATATGAAACGGTACATTTACATAGTTTATTATAGTTGTTTAGAATTAAACATAACATGATTTTGTAAATATAAACATGAAACGAACTTTCGACATACCAAGAGAGGATTTTTTTTTTTTGGTTTTTATATTTCTGGAAATGTGTATTACTATTTCGTTTGACAATTTATAATTTTGTGTTCATACCTTTTAGTTTCTTTGTTGGAGAATTATTGTTGTTGGCATTGCTGCTGATATTCATTACAGACTCTTTTGGTTGCGATGTTCTGTCAGCCATTGTCAAATTAACTTGGGGAGAAGCAACAAACAATGAAAGTGTATAATATTTGAAGCAATTTAAATGGGTGATTAATGTTAGAGGATTATTTATAGGAGAATAGGATACGAAGAGGTGGAAAATGAATAGACGACTGGTAACAAATAAACATGTCGATTGAAAAAGTGTTAATAACTCTTTGGATAACGGGATACAAAATGGTAGTAGACTATTTGCACAACTTTAAAGAAAAGGGTAATAAATATTTTCTTAAATATACAAGTTAAAGTTGGCATGATGATACTATAATATATTAGTTAAGTAGTTAATGATGGCATGGCAAGCTAGTTATAAAAAATTTATATGGTTCGTGTTACGATTCGATTCAATTATCAATTGCAACTTAATCAACTAAAACCACAATCAATCATAACACATGCAAGAAACAATCAACCAAGAAGAACACGATTTACCGTGGTTCACTTATCCAAGACTTGGATAAGCTACATCCACATTGAACTCCATAATTGAGGAGCTCTCTGTACTAATTAGAACCTTTGTTACATATTACACACTTACAAATCACCACTTTCTTCTCCCTTAATCCTTTCTTCTGAATACCCGTAATTTTGCCCTAGGGGAAACTCAATTTGGAAACCCCTAAACTGAGAGTAAACCCAACCCTCATAGAGTGATTGAATGTCACTACAACAATTATAGAAATCACACAGAAGAAGAATCAAGAATGCTAACCCTAATCGAGTAAAATTCGATAAAGAGAGAGAGATATTCAATTTTTGTGTTCGTTGACTTCAGATGAGGGAGAGGGCGTTTATATACTCCTATCCAGGTGGCAACAAGGCAACCTTTAGATCAATACATAGATCAACGGTCAAGAAGGTGCAAGTCAACATGACAACATATCAACATAAGCTGCACGATGACGTTTCTGAATTCACCTTCAACAATCTCTACCTTAAAGTCAGGATTCCTAGTAGCAACACAACAACTCCCATTTGTTCAGAGAACTCATCATCAATTGCTTCTTAGTTCTATTCGTTACTGTTTATCCAATGGACAGTAAATCTAAGCAATGCTTGAATTTGGTAGTAGTAACTACTTTGGTGCCCATATCCGCAGGATTATCTTTAGTTGGAATCTTCCTTAAATCAATCACTTCCTTAGCAATTAGAACCCTAACAAAATGAAACCTCACATCCACATGCTTGGTCCTCTCATGGTAAATTGGGTTTTTGCTCAGGTGTATAGCACTTTGGCTGTCAGAGTATATTGTCACCACATTGTCCACTAGATTAGCTTCATTCAGAATTCCTTGAAGCCACAATGCTTCTTTGAAGGCATCAGCCACAACTACGTACTCTGCCTCTATTGTAGATAGTGCAACAAGTAGCTGTAGTTGGGACTTCCAATTGATACACTTCCCACCCAAAGTGAAACAGTAGGACATGGTTGATTTTCTTGTATCTTTGTCACTGCAAAGTCAGAGTCTTCTTTGAGCTTGAAAAGCCATCTGCATTCCACCAGTTTATGGTCTTTGGGTTTAGAGACCAAAGACCATCGGTCGTTTACCTTAAGTAATTGTATTTCTTCCTCCATTGTAGACACACATTTGTCTTTCTCCTTGGATCTCATAGCATCCTCATATGTGTTTGGTTCCACCTCTGAACTTCAATCCTTGCCACAAGGGCAGTGTAGATCAAGTATGCATAGGAGTATCTGGCAGGGGCTCTTGTTTCTTTCCTAGTTCTATCCTTTGCTCATTGATACTGTGTGAGGTCATCATGCTGTGGTTCTTCATCCTTTATTGCTTGGTCAGGTTCCTCAGTAGTTGTATCAATTTAGGTTTAGTTTCTTGGTCATGCTGAAAAGTATTAGGCTACTGTGGAATTTGCTCCACCTTAATCGGAGTAACTCCTGTTTGACCAGGGCTTATTTCATTGCTATTAGGAATACCTGCATTCTTGTTAGTGGATTTACAAGGGAAAACAGTTTCATTAAACACAACATTCCTATTAATTATGATTTTTACCCCTGATGACCTTATTCCACAGTATGCAGCCCTTAGTCCCCGCTTGGTATCCTAAGAATACACATCTTAAGGATCTAGGTTCCAACTTCCCTTCATTAGTGTGTGCATATGTAACACACCCAAATACTCTCAAATGGCTTAGACTAGGCTTTCTTCCTAACCATTTTTCTTTCGGGTACATGTACTCTGTGGTAGTGGAAGGGCTTCGATTCACTAAGTAAGCTGCTGTGGTCAAAGCTTCTCCCCAAAAGGTCTTTGGCAAACCTGAAGTAAACAAGAGACATCTAACATTTTCAAGCAAGGTTCTATTCATCCTCTCAGCAACACCATTCTGTTGAGGGGTTTTTCTAACTGTCTTATGTCTAAGGATTCCCTGTTCACTACAGAATTTGTCAAATTCTATATTGTAGAATTCTAGGCCATTATCTACTTTAAGGGCCTTAACCTTCCTATTAGCCTGATTTTCCACTAACTGTTTCTAGTTTTTTAACTTAAGTAAAGCCTTATCTTTAGATCTAAGGAGGTAACCCAAACCTTCCTACTAAAGTCATCTACTATGGAAAGAAAATAACTATTCACAAATCAGCATGTAGATATTCTAAACAATTAGTGGCAAGGTGTATTCCTTTTGCAAAACTCATTTTGTGTTGCTTACCCAACATATAGGTTTCACAAAAGTCAAGAGAAGACATAGTGTCTTTACTAAGCAACCCCTATTGAAAGAGGATGGTCATCCCCTTTGTTAGAGTAGATGCCCTAGAGCCAATCAATTATTGTAGAATTGACTCTTTGTAATAATGTTCATTAATCAATAAAAGGCATTTTATTCTATATTGTGTAAATCATTATTATTGCAATATGTATTGATATATGTCCTTAGAATGGTATAACCGTGACGAGGGTATCAAGTGTTTCAAATCTTGATAGTGAGAACCCTATGAGCACATATGGTGGCCATTCTAGAAATTTCCGTAGCCCCAGTATTATTCTGAAGTAAAGGCACAAATAATACGGTAAGACTATCATAGTGTTGAACAACCTTGTCGAAAGGCAGTGACTGATCTCACTTGTCAAGATTGTTTGGTGACAACCTAGTGCAACACATGGGTGCTTACTGTAGGTGAATACACCACAGCAAGTTCACTGGACTGACCCACTAGAGGATTTCATATGGATGGTAACCCTAGTGTCTATGGAACAAATCCTCTAACGAATGGTGGTGCGTGTGATCCTTAGACTTGAGATCATTAGAGCGCCTTGTGCATCGATTGGTGCAGTTTGACACTAGCCTAACGCAGTTCTATTCAGAGCTGTCAATACGGTGGTGATTGGCTGTATCAAGGAGTGTATCAAGACTATGGTGGATTGACAGAGGATTCATCACTCCCGGGTACGGGAGAAGTTATCTCATGACACAATTCATTATATGGCAATGACATTAAAACTGTGGCCATAGTGGGATTGAGTTGTTGCTCTATTCGGTTTATAATATTGGTCATTGGTCTAGAAACTGAATAGATAATATCGAGAGTAACCGGAGGTTGACACTATTTCTATGCCTTCGTCTCGTCGAGATAACGGATGATGAAAGGATCGAATTGTACGGTAACCATATCGTTGACAGGTAGCTACTTTGCTGAATCCGAATCTATCGGGTGGCCATGATGCCTTGCTAGGGGCCAATCTTGGTCTGTGTATTAGTGAGACGATTAATTGGTGTTAATCGCGATACTATACACTGCCGATATGATGAGGAGCCTATGGGTCACACACATAGAAGATAATTTAAGAGCCAGAAAGAAAGAAGGGTGTTTTCATCTTTTTGGGCGAAAAGGTATTTTGGTAATTTCATAGTGCAATTAAATTTGCTGAGGTCGTAGCCTTTATTTAATTTATTAGAAAAATTAAATAAGTGAAATTATGTTTAAATATGTGTTTGCATATATTTAAATAAATTATCATTATTGTTAAATGTTAATATATATATATATATTAATTGATTTTAATTGAAGATAATGATGAATTAAAATAAATATCTAATTGGGAGTGTTTGGAAAGATGGGGTGTTAGGTTGGAGCCCAAGCCTATTCCATAAGGGAATAGGGCAACTAAAATATGACTATAAAAGAAAAATGTGTGTGTGATTTTTTGATTGATTCATTCTTTGATTGAGAAAGAAAACACACAACCCCAAAACACTCTCTGCCATGCCAAATTGCTATTTTGCTTTGAAATCAAATTCTTTTGATTTTCTTCTTGTTTCTTAAAGCTAAGGAGGATCCAGCAAATCCCTCCTTAGTTCTTTGTGATTGTCTTTGTGTGGACTACGTGGGTTCAATCCTACATTTGGGTCAATAGCAAAATACGTTCAGAGACAACTTGTAGGAGCCTTCAAACATGCGTATGTTTCTTAAACTTGAACTAATTTTTATGCAGATTTGATTATTTTTGTATAAACTGTGATTTTTGTTCCCGGATCTTGGTTCTAAGGAACGATCCATGTAGTTTATGTTTTTGTTTTCCGCTGCGTAACTGGGTCGTTCACTAACACCCTTTTGGCTCATATGTCCCATTCTCAAATGTCATTTTTCTGTCACATTAGGGTTTGAAGAAGCAAGAGCAATATTGAATTTATCAGAATAATAGTTCCCATATAGTATATACAACCCATTCTTTTTCAGGTCCTTTAGCACTATGTTGTTATCTCTATATACATTCAGGCATCCATTTTCTACTTTATAACAACATCTAGATTCATCTAGTGTTCCTAGGGAGATTAGGTTTCTTTTTAGCTCAGGGATGTAACTAACCTTAGTCATCATTGTCAGTTTCCCATTATTCAACTTTAAGGTTATACTCTCTACTCCTTGAACTTTGCATGCATTGTTATTGCCCATGAACACTATTTCATGTTCATCCTTTTCAAAGTCTTAGAACCAATCTCTATTAGCACTCATGTGAAAAGAACACCCCGAGTCTAGAACCCATTCCTGAATCTGATTTGATCTAGGCACTGTAAGGACTTCAGATTCATTGATACTGTCACTAGTGGAGGCTACATTGCTTTCAGTGTTTGATTGTTTCTGTTTTTAAATCAACTCAAAGCAATTCTTTTTTAAATGTCCAATTTTATTGCAATAAAAGCATTTCCTTGCTAAATCCCTTCTCTTTCTTCTTATTCTTTGAACCAGTGACACGTTAGAAGTTATTTCCTGACTGGCTAGATTCTACTTTACCTTTTACAAACAAGTTATTCTCATTTCTTTTCTGAACTTTTAATTTTAACTCCCTAGCCTTTAATCCAAAAATTATTTAGTGAAGACTACGTACAATACTCGAATATTGTAGAGCATTTTTAACAACTTGGTACTCTTCAGTTAAAGAATTAAGAACTATCATTGCTAAGCTTGTATCTCCTAATCCTTGATATCTTCCTTTTCGAATTTTCAAGAATTCATCCAAATTATCTTCTATAGATTTAGAGATATCCATTTTATAAGAGAATAATGCACCCTTTAAGAAAGCTAAATTTGGAGCAGATTATAAGGAGTAGAGTGATTCAAGTTTACCCTATAGATTCAGTGGAGTTTCCATGCCATCTATGTAACGCCCACATCAAGGTACATAGCTTTATTTATGCCCTAATACCCTTAGTAGAATTTTATTAAAGTTATCTTGCACAAGTGTGAAGAAAATTCCCTAAAATTTCATTAGGGGTAAAATGATATTTTCACTCATAATTAGTTGAAAAAGTGGGGAGTGAAAAGAAATAGAATAACATGGAGAAGATAATAAACATGAGGGCATTCTTGTAATTGACTAAAGGACATAGATGAAATTTTTAGAAAGTGCAAGGGTTCTAACCTAGCAATCCTTCCTAGTATCACCTAAATCTGTTCTCTGCACAATTCTTTCAATAATTCTTTTTGCCTTGTGAGTCGGGACAAATAGGCTTTTTTGCTTAAGGCATCAGCCACTACATTGGCTTTTCTAGGCTGATACTTAATCTCACAATCATATTCTTTAACCAGCTCTAACCATCTCCCCTGTCTCATATTCAGCTCCCTTTGAGTGAAAAAGTACTTCAAACTCTTATGGTCGGTGTAGATATTACTCTTTGCTCCATATAGGTAATGCCTCCATATCTTTAATGCAAAGACTACAGCTGCCAACTCTAAATCATGTGTAGGGTATCTCATCTCGTACTCTTTCAACTGTCAAGAAGCATAAGCTATTACCCTACCCAATCGCATCAACACAACACCAAGTCCCTGTAGTGAGGCATCTGTATAAATATCATAATCTACACCCTCCTGTAGTAACACAAAAATGGGAGCAGTAGTCAATCTTCTTTTCAACTCTTGAAAACTTTCTTCACAAACATTTGACCACACAAAAGGAGTTCTCTGTTTGGTAAAAGCTGTAAGTGGCTTAGCCAATTGGGCAAATCTTGTTACAAACTGCCAATAATAGCTTGCTAGTCCCAAGAAACTTCTAACTTCCTTTACTGTCTTCGGTTTTTGCTACTCAAGAATTGCGTTCACCTTACTAAGATCCACTGATATACCTTCCTTAGAGATAGTATGGCCAAGAAAGATACCTTGATCCAGCCAAAAACTTACACTTAGAAACTTGGCAAACAACTTCTTATCTCTTAATCGTTGCAACACAAATCTTAAGTATTCTTCATGCTCCTCTCTTGACTTAGAATAAACCAGGATGTCATCAATAAATAACACTATAAATTGATCAAGACAATCATGAAACACCTGGTTCATTAAGTCCATAAAGATTGCGGGGGCATTGGTTAACCCAAAAGGTATCACCACAACTCATAATGCCCATATCTAGTCTGAAAAGTAGTCTTCGCAATAACTTGTTCTGCCACTCTTACTTGATGATAACCCAACCTCAAATCAATTTTTGAAAATGATGCTGCTCCTTTCAGCTGATCAAATAAATCGTCATACGAGGTAACATGTACTTATTCTTCACTGTCACTTCATTTAACTCTCTGTAATCTATGCACATTCGTAGCGACCCATCTTTCTTCTTCACAAATAAGATTGGGGCTCCCCAGAGAGAATGGCTAGGTCATATAAAACCTTGTCTAGAAGTTACTGAAGCTACTTATTCAACTCCTGAAGCTCGGCTGGGGCCATCTGGTAAGGGTCTTTAGAAATCGGTGCTGTCTTTGGTGCCAGTTCAATGCTAAATTCTACTTCTCTTTTCGGAGGTAAACCTGGCAAATCTTCCGAAAATACATCTCTAAACTCTCGAACTACTGGCACACTTTGAATCTCTGGCTATGGGACATTATGACTTTGCACCACATGGGCAATATGCCCAAAACACCCTTTTCTTAACATCTTTTTGGCCTTTACATTGCTAATTAACATACTAAGCTGATGGCGCTCTCTGAAACTAAACTTATCACCATCATCAAGATTAAATCTAGCTTTCTTCTTCTGACAATCAATCTCTACTCCATATCTCCCTAGGAAATCCATGCCCAAAATAACATCAAAATCAGGCATATCTAACACAATCAAATCTACCGGTAACTCCCTTCTATGGATCACTACGGACTCTTTTGGAAGTGTCTCTTGCGTCACCACACTAACCCCATCCGGTAATTCTATCTTAATGGGCTGACTCACTGTAATAGGTTTCAAGCCAAATCTCTCTATCATCCCATGCATAATCTTACCTCTCCTCAACTCTGGTGTGCTCACTACACCAGGCGCAAAACTTGCAAAGGAATTAAATCTCATAGAGTACTCCTTTACTGAACTGGACCCCTGCTGTAAGCTGATAAATTCTTGGATCTTCTCATGAACTCGATCAACTGTCCTATACTCTGCCTTAAACAATCTTCTAAGCTCTCCCCAAGTCATGGAAGCTATGTCGTGGGTATCTTCCATCAATTCCCACCATATTCAGGCATCACCCTTAAACAGAAAGCTCGCATACTGAATCTTTTCTCTATTTGTCAAAGGGAAAAGCACCGTCATATGCTTTATGGACCTAAACCACTCTTCTGCCTCTAATGGGTTTGTTGTACCCCTAAATTTTGACGACCGATTGGTAGCATGCCGAATGCTTCAAATCAATAACCTTCCTAACCTAACTACTAAATTGTATATAGGGTAAGCAAGGGTCGATCCCACAGGGAATGGTTCGATTAATTTATATATTCTAAAACAATGAAAACAATAGAAAAATAAAATAAAACCCTAAACAGTAAACATGACAACAATAACGGAAGGGGTTGTAGTTAAAGCAAACTAAAGTAACACAAAGAAATCTCTAATGGTAGAAAATATCAGATTAAAAACCATCAGTTCTCGGTTTAAGATCCACCTAAACATTCATTGGACATAAAGTAACTGTAACACTATTCTATCTCGTTATTATGGAACTACTGACCCTAGGAAACAACAAGCTCTGTTACCCGAATTCTCCCTTAGTTTGTCACTACTGAAATAAGCTCTTTAAGTAGATACTAACCCTTGAACAACCTAGAACAAGCTCTCTTAATTTAATTCAATGGCAGCCTTAAGAATTAGGAGAATAGATCAATCTAAGCAACAATCACGCAAGCTCGGATTATTTAACTTAGGTTATGTTATTCAAGACAATAGACCGAATACTTGTCCATAATCAGCTATCATCATGTGTTACTCATTGAATAGAAAAAAGGACAATTACGGATCACAATTCCTAATTCTAACAGAAAAAATTCCGATTAAACAATTCAGCAGGCCATTATAAATCACCCAAACAGAAAATTATAAACAATTAAACAGAATAACATAAAAAATTCCAATAAAAACGAGATTAAGAACAATGTTACTGAAGTTATGCTACACCAATGACACGAATTTAGGCTTCAAAATCCCCTTGAATTGAAGAAGAAAGATCAGCCTCACATCTTGACGTAGAAAGTAAAAGAAAACCCAAAAAAAACTAAAAACTACTGCTGTCTCTTTTTCTCCCCTGGTTAACCTAACACTCCAGAATAAATAACATATTTTTCTCCTAATTCTACCCCAGGAATCATGGAAAATCTTTCCTAGACGTTTCCTAAAAGATAGACTTCTAGATTTGACAAAATCTTATCAGATTCCAGAATTCGTCTCCAGCTTGCACCAGGATTCTTGCAATGTAAAAGATCTTTTCTGAGCTCAGTCACTTCATAAAAATTGTAGTCCCAGATAAGTAGATGAATATGGGCTTTTGAATCACCCGTTTTCGATATTTGACGCTCTAGTTAGGCCCGTTCGAAGATTCAGTACTCAGCCAGGAAATCCTTCCACGACTAGGATTCCAGGTCCGGTTTTGCAACAATTAATGAAGACCAAAAAAAACTCGGATTCTCGCCCATAATACCTTCCTGGAAAGCTTGATTTGTCAACTTAATTTTTTCTGAAGAACACTTTTGCAATCGAGAACTATGACTCCATGAAAAACCTGAAAAACGTAGCACTGGTCAGAATAACAAAAATCTGGAATTTCCTAATCTTTTATCACTTATTTCCTAAAGTCTATCCAACCATGCCAAACTCATAAAATGAACTCTAATCAACTCAAATAGGCATAAAAAATGACAAAAAACATAATATGGAAGGAATAAAAATATATAAATTACACTCTTATCACTGATGTTGACTTCGCTACCTATGTATAGGCTCGATACAATTCGGAACTGTCGGGGGTACTGACCTTTCTCTTTCTTCTTTAGTGGTCAATACACTAGCTGGGGTTTCAACTCTCTCCAGTACAACTCTTCCCTGATTCTCTACTAATACTTGCTATATAATATTACAGATCCTCACCTCATCGAGGGCAGGGGGAGTAGATTCTGACGGGTTGGAAGGTTCACTCGTACTCATTGTATTCTTACTACCTGCTCGGATCTTACGTCTCATCTACCTAACAACAACACTTTGCATCAACTCAAATAACTCGTCTACTACCATAAGTAAGGAAAGATATAACTTACTACGGTCGGCTACGGAATGTCAGCGCGGTGGGAGAGGCACACTGTCAAATCCCAAAATCTTTGCTCTGATACAAAAAATGTAATAACTCTTTCTAACTAGTATACTTTGGAAAATATAATATAAATTCACTAAATATGTTATAAAAACACATAAATATATAAGTAGAAGATAATGGGCCCAGAAAATTTCTTTAGTTTGATATATAAATTCTTTACATAAAATAAAATGTCATATACAGAAAACCATAATATGGTGGATAGTAGTGCCATTCTCTTCCGCTTCTCGACGTTCCATCCTACCTCTTCTCACCTACTACCTGTAAAAATAGAGAAATCAATGAAGTGAGCACTAATTGCTTAGTAAGTAAATCTACTATACCATTTTTCTTCCTCCGTTACTCGTATCCTGAATTTCTTTCCTTACATCAACTTCTCTATTCTTCTATGTTCTTTCTCTATTTCTAATTTCTCTGTTCTTTCTCTGTTTCTAATTTCTCTGTTCTTTCTCTATTTCTAATTTCTCACTACTCATGATAGAAGGCATGGTATCATGCATAGGTATGATGCAAATGCACAAATGCATAGGATGTGCATTTTCTTTTCTGGTTTTCTGCTTTCTTATTCTGTTTTCTCTCTCTTTTTCTATGTTTCTTTCTTTCTTTCTATTCTTTCTATTCTCTCTTTTATTTCTTTCTTTCTTTTCTTTCTTCTTTTCTATTCTTTCTTTTTTTCTTTTCTATTCTTTCTATTCTTTTCTTTCTTTCTTTCTTATTCTTTTGCCGATCGGACTTGGTTGAGGCATGGATTCGGAACCTTGGCCGTGTGAGTGAGTACAGTCCTCATCTACATGTACTTCTTACGGACTATACAAATTCTTCTTCTTCTTAGGCTGCTCACTAAAGGCGGCGTGTATGTAGGTATATTCTTCGGGGTATAGTCCTCATCCACATGCACTCTTATGGACTGTACAAATTCTTCTTCTTATTCTTAGGCCGCTCAATAAAGGCGGCATGCATGTGGGAGTATTCTTCTTCTTGTCACTCACGAGTTCCCCATCGCAACAACCTCGTCTTCTCTTATATTCTTTTAGAAATTAATATTCAATTTCTTTTCTTTAATAATTTTCTTTTCTTTCTTTGTTCTTTAATGTTCTTATATGCATGTATACATGTAGATGGGCATTTCTTATTATTCTTTCTAAATTCAAATGATTAAATGCAAGGATGCAATATGGCATGTGAACATGTCATTCTCTTCTTTCTCTAACATCTACAAACTCATGTCAATAATAATTAACTAACATACTCATACATGCACTTCTCTTTGAAATTTCATCAAATACTTTGTATGCACAAATAAGGCACTAAGGTGATTACATCTCTAAACAATCTTTAACCACCAAAATTTTGGAGCAAAGCTCCCTAAAATCAACACCAAACCTGGCCAGGAAATTCGCACTTCCAAAATTCTATTCTAACTCTTTCATAACTTCTTCAAACTTCCACCAATTCATCTCATACTAAACACTACTTCTTATGGTGGAATTCTAATCATCATTCAACATCAATCCATCAACAATTCTCAACACTCAAGCATATAAATTTATATAAGAAATTCTCTACACAATTATTGCTCAATCAAGGGTTAGGGTTGGATTTACTTACCTTGAACTTGGGTAGTTCCATACTAGACTTTCTCTCTTTGATAGACTTCCTCTTCCTCTTAACCCTAAGCATATAAACTATAAGAATTCAACACTTTAAAAATTAATCTCACATCTTATTGCAAGAATTCTTACATTTGGATGCTTAGGATTGAATATCTACCAAAATCCAACAAAAAATCTTCTAAATTGCCTTGGAAATTTGATGAAGAAATTGAGAGAATTTGGGGATGAAGGTGGCGTGTGAGGGAGTAGAGATTGGTAGGGTTTTCATTCTTGAACCCTTAATATCTCATATTATTACTTATACTTTATTATTTTGCCCTTGTACTTTCTATGAAATTCTATCTTTGCCCTTTAGTCAATTACAATAATACCTTTATCTCCATTGTATTCTCCATGACATTCTACTACTTTTCACTCACCACACTTACAACTAATTATGGGTAAAATAGTCATTTTGCCTTTATGGAAGTTTTCTAGAATTTTCTCAAAAATTCAAGCAAGTTCTTTGCCCTGGCGAAATTTTTTCTTCGCCGTAGCAAAGCATTCTAAAGAGCATGTCGTTGCGGCAAAATTTTTTCCTTGCCGCGGTGAAGCCTGCAATTTTGAGAACTCGATTTGGGCAGAGAGTTCATTGCCACGATGAGAAAAATCCTTTGCCATAGCGAAGTCTGAAATTTCTATTTTTTCAATCTTTACCTCGAAATAAGTCATGCTAAGAGCATTAAAACATAAATAAGTTACGTACCTCAATGTGGGTGCTACATATGCCCTAGAGATTGCAACTCACATTTTGAACCATGTGCCGTCAAAGTCTATAGACAAGACTCATTTAAACTATGGAATGGGCAAAAGCCCAATTTGTCTTATCTAAAGATTTGGGGTTGCGAAGCTTATGTCAGGAAATTGACTTCGAAGAAGCTGGGCCCAAAATCCTACAAATGTATATTTGTGCGGTATCCTAACGAGACCAAACGATACTATTTCTACCATTCTGAAGAGCGAAAAATTTTTGTTGCTTGTACTGGTGTCTTCCTAGAAAAGGAATTTTTTCTAAGAAGTACTAGTGACAAAAAAGTAGAATTCGATAATGTTCTAGAGCCACAAGATATAGTAGAGGAAGGATGGGAAGATGTGCCATATGCAGTGGTTGAACATCAGGAGGAGGTTACTTCACAACTTGTGGATCAAAGTGAATCACCTCAAGTAGCACAGGAGCTACATAGATCTGGGAGAGTACGCCATGAGCCTAAGAGATACGGTTATCTTGTGACTCAACATGGTGACGTACTTGTCTACCAAGTCGATGAACCCATAACCTACGAAGACACTATATCGGATCTAGATTCTGCTAAATGGCTTGAAGCCATGAAATCTGAGATGGACTCCATGTACCAGAACCAAGTATGGTCTCTGGTGGAACCACCTGAAGGGGTGAAACCCATAGGGTGTAAATAGGTCTGTAAGAAGAAGACTGACATGGATGGCAAGGTGCACACTTATAAAGCATGACTGGTTGCCAAAGGTTTCAAACAAATTCATGGTATTGACTATGCGAAATTCTTTTCACCCGTTGCCATGATTAAATCCATCCGGATTATGCTTGCGATTGCTGCATATCATGATTATGAGATTTGGCAAATGGATGTCAAAATGGCTTTCCTGAACAGAAACCTTGAAAAGGATGTCTATATGACACAACCCAATGGTTTTTTCTTGATGGACAAGCTGAGAAGGTATGCAAGTTGCAGAGATCCATTTATGAACTCAAGCAAGCTTCAATGAGCTGGAACATTCATTTTGATGAAGCCATAAAAGAATTCGGTTTTATCAAGAACAAAGATGAGCCTTGTGTTTACAAGAAAGTGAGTGGGAGTGCAGTGGCATTTCTAGTGTTGTATGTCGATGACATACTTCTGATCGGGAATGATATACCAAACTTACAGTTGGTAAAGACTTGGTTATCCAAGTGCTTCTCCATGAAAGACTTAGGAGAAGTAGCCTACATCCTCGGAATAAAGATCTACCGAGATAGATCATGTAGGTTGCTTGGCCTAAGTCAGAGTACATACATTGACAAGGTAATAAAGAGATTCAGTATGGAAGAATCCAAGAAGGGATTTCTTTCGATGTCACATGGTGTCTATCTTTCTAAGGATATGTGTCTTAAAACACATGATGAGAGGGATAGAATGAAGAGGATCCCATATGTGTCAACAATTGGATCCATCATGTATGTCATGTTATGTACTTGGATTGATGTCTTATGTGCGTTAAGTACTTGTAGTAGATATCAATTAGATCCAGGTGATCATCACTGGATAGCTGTCAAGAACATCCTTAAGTACCTAAAGAGGACATGTTCTTGGTTTATGGAGAGGAAGATGAGCTCATTGTAAGAGGATACAATGATGCTAGTTTCTGTAATATTTTCTTTCTAGCTAGTGTACTCGTAAAATAATCAATGAAACTCATTAAAAATATATATAAGAAAATACACATATAAACGAGTCATAAAGTATGGGCCCATATTTAATTTTTCTTTATATACAAATATTTACAAAATATACTCAAAATAGCAACTTGACAGTGTAGCCTAACCCTTCCACTACGTGAAGTTCTGAGTGACCGTAACTCACCTATTACCTACAAAAACATTGAAAACAACGGAGTGAGCACTAATTGCTCAGTAAGTAAACCTGCTATGCTATCCTTTTTTCTCCGTTGCTTAACTCTTGAATTTTCTTTCCTTAACACTCATTTCTCGAGTATTCTCTCTTCTTTCTCTGTTTTGTTCACTGTTTTTTTCTCTCAATTTTCTTAACTTTCACTACTCACGATAATGAGCATGGTCTTATGCATATTCATGATGCAAATGCACAAATGCATAAATTATGCATTTTCTTTTCTATTTTTCTTATTTTATTTCTTTATTTCTTTTCTGGTTTTTCTTTTCTAGTTTTTCTTTTCTTTTTCTTTTTCTATTCTTTCTTTTCTTTCTATTCTTTCTATTCTTTCTTTTCTTTCTTTCTATTATTTCTTTCTATTTTTTCTTTAACATATTCTAATGCTTTTTCATGCTCTTATGAAGATGTATGCATATAGATAGTTTCATGCTTATAATTCTTTCTAAATGCAAATGTTTAAATGCAAGGATGCCATGTAGCATAAAATAAGTTTCTCTCTACCATCTACAAACTCATATCAATTCATAAATGAATAAAACTCATGCATACACTTCTCTTGGACATTTCATCAAACATATTGCATGCATAATCAAACTCTAATTTGACTACAATTCTATCTCTTTCTCAAGCCACCAATATTTGAAGTAAAACTCCCTTAAACAATACCAACCTATCCAAAACAATAGACTCCCAAAAATTCTACTCAACTCTTTCTAACTTCCACCAAACTCAATTAATCATCATACAACCAAAACCACTTCTCATGGCTAAATTCTATTCATCAATATATCAAATCATTAATAATTCATCAATTTCATCAACAATTCTCAAAATCATAGCATATACATAATGTAAAATCTCTACACATTGATTTCTCAAATCATAACTGGGTGGGATTACTACCTTTGATATGAGGCAATCCCACCCTTTAAGAATCTTCTTCATCAAACTCTCTTCTTCTTAAATCCTATGAGCACAAATTATCAAAATTCAACACTTAAAAATGAAAAATCACTTCTTAGGTAAGGATCTTACCTAAAGTGCTTGGGATTGAAAATCCACTAAAAAATACCCCAAATCTTGAATTTCCTTTGAAGAAGAATTGAAGAATTTGAGAGAATATGGAGGTGAAAGGGGCGTGAAAATGGGTAAGAGTGGCTAGGATTTCAATCCTTCAATTTGATATAACATAATATATTATTATATATATATATATATATATATATATATATATATATATATATATTATATAATATTATATATATTATATATATATATATTATATAATATATATATATAGTTTCCCATTTTGCCCTTGCACTTTCTTTAAATTCCATCTATGTCCCTTATTCAATACCCATAATGCCCTCATTTTTATTGGATTCTCCATGAAATTCTATCTCTTTTCACTCCCCACTTTTTCAACTAATTTTGAGTGAAAAGACCATTTTACCCTTAATGCAAGTTTAAGGCATTTTCTTCACATTTTCTCAAAATAACTTTAGCAACAATCAACTAAAGGTATAAGAACATAAATTAAATTACATACCTCTATGTGGGTGTTACAGTTTCCAAAAGGATAAAGATGATTATCGATCGCAATTAGGATTTGTGTTTTGTCTCAATGGGGGTGCAGTGAGCTAGAAGAGCTCTAAGCAAAGCACTGTAGCGGACTCCACAATAGAGCCTAAGTATATTGCATTATCTAATGCAGCCAAGGAGGCAGTCTAGATTAAGAAGTTCGTCACCAAACTTGGTGTGATTTCCACGATTGTTGATCCGATAGATGTCTATTGTGACAACAATGGAGCAATTGCTCAAGCAAAGGAACCAAGTCTCACCAAAAGTCTAGACACATACTTAGATGTTTTCATCTCATCAGAGAAATGGTTGAGAGGAAAGATGTATAGATCAGTAAAGTGCATACTGATGACAATCTCGCCAATCCACTGACGAAGCCTTTGTCGTAGCAAAAGCATGAAAAACACTTAAGGTCATTCAATATTAAATACATGAATGATTGGCTATAGTGCAAGTGGGAGATTGTTAGAGTACGTGCCCTAGAGCCAATCAATTATTGTAAAATTGACTCTGTAATAAATGTTTATTTATCAATAAAAGACATATTCTTCTGTATCATGTATGTAATGATATATTTCTTATGATGGTAAAACCGTGATGAGGGTATCAAGTGTTTTAAATCTTGATAGTGAGTACCCTATGATCACATATGATGGCCATTCTTGAAACAGCTATAGCCCTAGTATTATTCTGACCAAGGACACAGATAATGCGGGAAGGCTATCATAGTGTTGAACGACCCTGTCGAAAGGCAGTGACTGATCTCACTTGTCAACGTTGTTTGCCGACAACCTGGTGCAATGCATAGGTGCTTACTAGAGGTAAGTTCACTGGATAGACTCACCAGAGGATTCCATATGGATGGTAACCTAGTGTCTATGGAATAAATCCTCTAATGGATGGTGGTGCATGTGATCCTTAGACTTAAGATCACCGGAGCGCATTGTGTACCAATTGGTGTAGTTTGACACTAGCCCAACATAGTTCTATTCAGAGCTATCAATACGATAGTGATTGCCTACATTGAGAAGTGTATCAAGACTATGGTGGATCGACAAAAGATTCATCACTCCTGGGTACAAGAGAAGTTATCTCACTGGGTAATTCAGTAAATAGCAATGACACTAAATCTATGGCCACATGGGATTGAGTTGATGCTCAATCCAATTTAATATTCTTGTCATTGGTCCAATAACTGAATACAAACATGTCAAAGATATTTGAGGTTGACACTATTTCTGTACCTCGGTCTCGATGAGATAACAGTTGATGAAAGGATTTGATTGCACAGTAACCAAACTGTTGACAGGCTGCGGTTTCAGTGAATCAGAATCTATCAGGTGGCCATGATGCCTTACTAGGGGCCAATCTTGGTCTGTGTGTAGTGAGACAATTAATTGGTATTAATCACAATACTACACACTACCGATATGATGAGGAGCCTACGAGTCACACACTTAGAAGATAATTTAAGGATCAATTTGTGAGAAGGGTATTTTCGTCTTTCAGGACAAAATGATATTTTGGTAATCTCACAATGCAATTAAATTTGCTGAGGTTGTTGCCTATATTTAATTTTAATATTAAAATTAAATTAGTGAGATTATATTTAAATATATCTATGTATATATTTAAATGAATTATTATTATTAATTGAATGTTAATATACTATTATATATTAATTGATTTTAATTATAACAATTCCTAAGTGGAATAGGGTTTTAATTGTTGCATTATACAAGTGCAACTTAAAATTAAAACACAGGGGGAATTTATTCATTCAATTAAAACCCTAGCCACCCTGTCTCTTTCTCTCTCAAGAATAAAGCTTTTCTTGTTCTTCTTTCTTGATTCTTGAAGCCCTTGATTGTTCTAGCAAAATAGTCAAGGGTTCTTCGGATTATCTTTATGTGGACTTTCGTGAGTGCGATCCTACTATGGATTGATTAGCGAAAAATCACATGAACAGTAGATGGTGAACAGTAACTGTGAACAGTAGATGGTGAATAGTACCATGAACAATGTTCCCGTCCGAAATCAGAGATATTCGAAGGAGCTCCAAACGTACGTAAGTATTCTAATCCTTGAATGGATTTACTTTATACAAATTTTTGTTTATAAACATGCTAACAGTATAATCTATACTCGGATCTAGGCAAAATGAAATGTATGGTATCAGATTTTTTTCCATATCTTTAATAATCCAGAACAAGAAATAAATACATGATGAAGAAAACATAAACTTTACAGCGGAAAACAAAATACAACTATAGAATCTATGATGTAAGTTTCTCTAAATATGACATTTGGTGAATTTTTAGCTTATTTGATTTCCTATTTCTCTCTATCACCATTCCTAGAATCCTCTTTGCACATCCTAAGTCCTTCGTACCAAATTCAGCACTTAACTTTGCCTTTAAATAGTTTATTTTGGACTTAGACTCTCATATTAACAATATGTCATCAACATACAAAAACAAATATATAGGCATGTCACTAGCAAGTGCAAAATAAAAGCAATTGTCATGTTTACTCCTAGCAAACCCAATCCCAACAATAAAGGAGTCAAACCTTTTATACCATTGCCTAGTAGACTATTTAAGACCATATAGAGATTTATGCAGCAAGCACACATGCTCAAGCAAATTTTATCTATAAAACCAATAGGTTGACTCATGGATATAATCTTTTCTAACTCACCATGTAAGAATGCAGTTTTAACGTCTAATTGTTCTAGTTATAAATCATAGTGAGCAACTATAGACAACATTAACCTAATTATTTTAAATTTAACCACTGGAGAAAATATCTCATTAAAATCAATGCCTTTTCTTTATGTGTAGGCCTTTGCAACTAACCTGGCCTTGTATCTTAGAGGGTCGAACTGATTTATCCCTTCTTTTAGCTTGAGCAACCATCTACACTCTACATACTTCTGATCTTTAGGTTTTTGAACCAATGAGCGGGGTCTATTTACCTTTAAAGAGTGCATCTCTTCACTCATGTCAACCAACCATAGCTTTCTATCCTTTGAGTTTATAGCTTCTTCATAGGTGGCAGGTTCAACTATTTCGATTTTAACCCTAGCCACCAATGCCGTGTAAATCAGGTCTGCATAGTTCTATCCTGTAGGGGGGTCTGATCTCCCGCTTGATCCTATCCTTTGCAAGCTGATACTAAGCAAGATCAACTTGTTGAAAGTATCCTACAAGCTATATTATTTCATCTTCAATGTATTTAGTGATATCTGCAGGTTGTGGCAACTCTGCAGCTTCAGCTTCTTCATCAGAATTGGTTAGATCAGTTGGGTACATTGCTGGCTCCACCTCAATTTGGGTGGTATCAGTTTGGTTCAGATTTTCAGTCTCACTATTAGAGGTACCTACAGTAGGTTTAAAAGATTTATAAGGAAAAACACGTTCATTAAAGGCAACATTCCTACTAATTATGACTCTTACCACCCGAGCCTCTCTTTCCCAAAGTCTGTACCCTTTTGTCTCTTCTTGGTATCCTAGAAACACACATCTAAGAGACCTTGGCTCTAACTTCCTATCATTTTTGTGTGCATAGGCAGGACACCTAAATACCCTTAAGTGATCGACACTAGGCTTCCTACCCGACTATCTTTCTTTGGGACACTGGAATTCTATAGCACTAGATGGACTCCTATTGATAAGGTAGGTAGCAGTAGTTATGGCTTCTCCCCAAAAAAAATTAGGCAGCCTTGATGTGAATAAGAGGCACCTAACCTTTTCCAACAGTGTTCTATTCATTCTTTCAACAACCCCATTTTGCTGAGGGGTTCTCCTAACTGTCTTATGCCTTAGGATCTCTAGGTCACTATAGTAGGTATCAAATTCAGAGTTACAAAACTCTAAACCATTGTCAGTCCTAAGAGCCTTAACTCTATTATCACTTTGGTTTTCGACCAGAATTTTCTAGCCTTTAAACTTGGTAAAGGCTTCATCCTTAGACCTTAGGAGGTATACCCATACCTTCCTACTGAAGTCATCGATAATGGATAGGAAGTATGAGTTCCCACCATGAGAACTAACCCTCTCAGGACCCCACAGATCCGTATGTAGGTACTCTAAACACTTAGTGGTTTGATGAGTTCCTTTTGGAAAACTCATCCTATGTTGTTTACCCAACACGCATATTTCACAAAATTCTAGGTCAGTGACTGTATCATTCCCAAAACAACCCTATTGTTTGAGAATGTTCATACCTTTCTAGCCTGGCCCATCCTCAAGTGACATTTTTTTGCAGCAGACATGTTAGTAGTAAACAGAGTAGTATAAAAAGAGTTATCATAGTGATGCCTACATAGAATGTACAACCCATTTTTCTTAATCCCTTTAAGCAATACATGATTATTCTTGTACACTACTATACAACCATTCTAAGCCTTATAACAGTATCCAGCCTCATCAAGTGTCCCTAAAGATATTAGGTTTTGTTTTAGTTTAGGTATGTATCTTACTTTGGTTAGTCTGTCATCATTTAGCTTGATGGCAATGCTACCAACTCCCTAGACCTTACACGAGTGATTATTACCCATAAACACAATTTCATGCTCATCACATTTAAGGTCCTGAAACTAGTCCCTATTTGGACTCATGTGGAAACAACACCCTGAGTCTAAGACCCACTCTTTAACACTAACAAAGTTTAAAACAATAAGAGCTTCAGCAAGCTCAATGCTATTACTAGTGCATGCTAGATTGCTTTTAATATTAGTCTGCTTCTATTTCTTAATCCAATCATAGCAATTCTTTTTAAGATCCCCAATTTTATTACAGTGAAAGCATTTCCTAGTTTTTTATTTCAGCTTACTGTTACCTTTACACTTCTTTTTATTCTTGAACCCTAAATTATGCTAAAACACTCTTCCTGCCTCTTTTCCTAATTGACGAGTATCAGTCCTACCTTTTACAAACAAGCTATTGCTATTTCATTTCTGCAATGTCCACATCGAGGTACGTAGCTTTACTTATGCCCTAATACCCTTAGTTGAATTTTGTTAAAGTTTTCTTGAACAAGTGTGAAGAAAATCCCTCAAAATTTCATTAGGGATAAAATGGTCTTTTCACTCATAATTAGTTGAAACTGTGGGGAGTGAAAAGAGATAGAATTTCATGGAGAATGCAATAAAAATGAGGGCATTATGGTAATTGACTAAATGGCAAAGATGGAATTTCATAGAAAGTGCAAGGGTAAAATGGGAATCTAATATATATTATTTTATGATATTAAGAGTTGAAGAAGAGAAACCCTAGCCACTCTACCCAACATACAAGCCATTCTCTACCCAAATTCTCTCAAATTTCTTCATTAAATTTCCAAGGAAATTCATAGGATTTTGGCTAACTTTTGATAGATTTTCAATCCTAAGCATCCAAAGGTAAGATTCTTACACCAAGAAGTGAGATTAAATTTTAAAGTTTTGAATTCTTATGGTTGTATATGCTTAGGGTTTGAGAAGGAGGGAATTCTACCAAAGAGAGAGTATAGTATTGGAGTTGCTCAAATTCAAGGTAAGTAAACCTAATTTGAACCTTAATTTGAGCAAGACTTTGTTGAATGAATTTTTTTTGCATGTTTGTATGTGATGGTATGAGAGAATTATGGCCTGTTTTTTTTTGTTTATTGATGTACAAATTCTAGCCATTAGAAGTAGTGTATGGTTATGTGATGATTTGCTGAAGTTGTGGAAGATTTTGTGTTGAGATTTTTGGAGTGTAGAGAAGTGAGAAATTCGGCCAGGTTTGATACTCAATTTAGTGAGTTTTTGTTTCACAATTTGGTTGATTTAGAGAGTTGTGGAAGTGTAGCCAACATGGTCGTAGCATGTGCATATGAATTGTTTAATGAAAATCCTAAGAGAAAACATGTTACCATGGTTGCCCTGTCAAATCCGTGACCTTCTAAGTGATTTTTAAGCATCATACCCATCGAATTGGGTTGAGACCTAAACATAAAAGTTGTAGCCTTTCTCTAAGCTTTAAAATGAGGCCAATATCATAGCGATCCGATGTGTATAGCGTTCTTGAATATGACCTGCACAAAATGACTACCTCAAAAGTACCTCCAATTTATTAGTTATTTTTAGTCTGATAATCTATGATTGATTTCAAGTATGGGAATATTATTGGTAGAGAATAATAGTTCCATAATGATATCTTTATATGCCACAATGCATTCTCACATTCTCACATTTGCATTTAGAAAGAATAGCAAAGAATGAGCATATTTCCATGCACATACACATGTATGAGAATATTAAAGAACAAAGAGAAAAAGAGTTTGGATGAACTATAGAGAATTTCTTTTATGCATGTATATGCTTATATATGAAGAATTGTTGATGGAATGGATATTGAATTATGGTTAGAATTTATCCATGAGAAGTAGTGTTTGTGTACTTGATGGTTGATGACAGTTTGGATGAATTATGGAAGAATTGGAGTAGAATTTATGGAGTGTGAATCTTGGACAGGTTTGATGTTAATCTTGGTGTGTTTTATTCCAAATTTTGGTGGCTTTGAAGAGAGTAGAAATGTAGCCAAATTAGAGTTGATATGTACATATAAATTGTTTGATGAAATGTCAAAGAGAAGTGCATACATGATTATAATTATTTGATATCTTGAGATGAGTTGGTAGATGGTAGAGAATGACATGTTCACATTCCATATTGCATTATTGCATCCAAACATGTGAATTTAGAAAGAATAATAAGCATGAGCCCATATACATGCATACATACTCATAAGAGCATTAAAGAGCAATAATGAACATTAAAGTTAAAGAACAAATAGAAAGAAATGAGAAATATTAAAGAAGTTCAAATCTGAAATTTTATCTAAAGAAGTGTAAAAAGATAAGAGAAGAGAAGGTTGTTACGATGAGGAAATCATAAGTGACATAGCCCTGCATGCACACCGCCTTTAGTGAGCAGCCTCAGAATTAGAAAGAAGAATTGTACAGTCCGTTATAAGTGCATGTGGATAAGGACTGTACCCAGAATTAGAGAATACACTCACACGGCCAGGGTTCCAAATTCATGCCTCAATCGAGTCCGATCGGCAAGAAAGAAAGAAAGAATAGAAAGAATAGAAAGAAAGAAAGAACATAAAGAAAGAATAGAAAGAAAGAAAGAACAGAAAGAACGGAAAGAAAAGAAAAGAAAGAAAAGAAAGAATAGAAAGAAAGAAAGAATAGAAAGAAAGAAAGACTAGAAAAGAAAGAAAGAAAGAAGTACAGAAAAAGAAACAGAACAAGAATAAGAAAAAATAGAAAGAAAATGCACATTTTATGCATTTGTGCATTTGCATCATACCTATGCATGATACCATGCCTATTATCATGAGTAGTGAGAAATTGGAAATAGAGAAAGAATAGAGAAAAACAGTGAAAAAATAGAGAAAGAACAGAGAAAGAATAGAGAAAGAACAGAGAATAATAGAGAATGTGATGTAAGGAAAGAAATTCAGAATTTAAGCAACGGAGAGAGAAGGGTAGCATAGCGGGTTTACTTACAGAACAATTAGTGCTCACCCCGTTTTTTCAATATTTTTGTAGGTAGTAGATGTGGTTGCGGTCACTTGGAACGTCAAGAAGCGGAAGGGTTTGGCAACACTGTCGAGTTACTATTTTGTGACTTTATAATATTATGTAAAGATTTGTATATAAAGAAAAAAAATTAGATATGGGCCCATTATTTCTTACTCATATATATATATATATTAATATATTTTCTTATAATACTGTTTATTTTCCGAGTATACTAGCTAGAGAGAAAGTATTATAGTTTCTAAGTTGTTAGTTCTAATTCCCTAGATTTCAATCCAGCCACAATCAGATCAACACTAGGGACAATCCCACTATAATGCAATGCATTTTTAATAACTAAATAGTCTTTAGGCAAGGAATTTAACAGGATCATCGCCAAGCTAGAGTCTCCTAATTCTTGGTCAGTGCCTTTAAGAATTAATGTCATTTTTAGGAACTTGTCTAGATTATAATCTAAATATTTAGAGACATTCATTTTATATGCAAACAAAGAACCCTTTAAAAAATCTAAGTTAGGGGCAGACTATAATACAAATAAAATTTCAAGTTTACCCTACAAAGCGATTGGATTTTCCAGGCCATCTACCTTCCTTAAAACGCTGTCTGATAGGTTTGGGATGATGAGATTATATGCCTTCTCATCAACCTCAGCCTTCTTTTTCAACTTCTCCTCCGGCCATTTTGTGGAATCCTTCTCCAGTGCAATTCCCACCTTGTTGTGAGGTAGAAGAGCCTTCATCTTCTTTTTCCAACTATTGAAATCAATTTTCCCATCATACTGGGTGATTTCCATGTGAGTGGTCATAGTCATTGTGTGAATTTTTGATTGAACCCTAGAAATCGGAATTGATTTTTGATTCTCACTAATTGACAAACTAATTGATGATTACCAAAACCCTAGATTAGCTAGGACCCGTTAAATCAAGAAACCCCCAATTTAAAAAACCCTAGAATAAAAAATTTCCCAAATCAAGAACCGGATTGATGATTTCCAGAACCAGGAATCGTTAAAACAAGAAACCCCTAATTTTAACAAACCTTAGGATCAAGAAATTTCCCAAAATCAGAAACCCTAGAACCAAAGCTCTGATACCACTGTTAGTAATCGATGGACGTTGGTATCGTAAAAACAATTAATTTGGCCCATCGATTACTCTAATTTTTCCACGCTTAGATCAAAAAAACATAAATCCATATAAGGATTCGATTATACCTAGGGTTGCAAACAAACCGAACAGTTCACGAACAACTCGTTGTTCATTCGATTACTGTTCGATAATGCTCGCAAATAGTTCGATATTCGTTCGATAATATGTTCGATCGAGTTCAAACAGGGGTTGTTCGTTCGATTATGTTCGCGAACATTATACGTTTGACTAATCCATCTGTTCGCGAACAATCGTTCGATTGTTTGTTCGTTTATGTTCAAAAAACATGTTATGCATTATTATAATTTTTTTTTTTGCATTTTTATATTATGTTTGATTTAGTTTGGATGAGTTTTTTTTAATGGTAATCAATAATAAAATATTATGATACTTTTGTTTTTCTTATATATATATATGATATGTTTGGATTTTTTTTTTCCAAATCATCAATAATTAAATATATAAGTATATAGCATTTTAATTAAAAAGTAATAAATTTGTTTCTCTTATATATATAATATGTTTGGATTTTTTTTTTTCCAAATGTCATCAATAATTAAATATATAAGTATATAGCATTTTAATTAAAAAGTAATAAATTATTATGATACATAGCATGACAAATTTAATAACATAATAGATTGTATAATCAAGTGATATATAATATAGTAAATCCAATAACATAATAGCTTCATTTTTTTTTTTCCAAATGTAATCAATAATTAAATATTATAAGATAGAATTTCAATTAATAAATAATAAATATAATATGGTAAATTGATAAACATAACATATTATATAATCAAGTGATGTATAGCATAACAAATTTAATAATATAATAGTTTAATTAAACCTAAATTAATCACACATTTGTATTGATCATATATTATAATAAACCCTCATACTACTATGAATTTATAGGTGTTGATACAAAATTTATATGTAGACAGTAATGATAATATATATATAACAAATTAATTACACATATGTATTGATCATATATTACAATAGACTTTCATTTCACTATAAATTTATGGGTGTTGATATAAAATATCTATCTAAACATTTAAAATATTTATGATAATTTATGTAATAATAATAAATATATGATAATCTATAATTTTGGTAATTTCATAATATATTTAACATATTTAACCTATGATTAATATATGTATGATAATAATTTTGTATATACACAATTACACATTATATATATCAAATTAATCACACATAAGTATTGATCATATATTATAATAGACCCTCATTTCACTATGAATTTATGGGTGTTGATACAAAATATATATGTAAACATTTAAAATATTTATGATAATTTATATAATGATAATAAATATATGATAACATATAATTTTGGTAATTTTATAACACATTAAACATATTTAATTTATGATTAATATATGTATGATAATAATTTTGTACATACACAATTATATATATATATTTTGAAAATCCAAAGTCCAAAGTCGAAACCCACATTTTCCTAGCCCAAATTTTAAAAATCCAAAGTCCAACCCCACAATTTGTTTTGAACGATTTATTGTTCTGTTTAATTTATTTTGAAGTTTTATTATTTATAATGGTTAGTTATTTTAATTTACTGAGTTTTTATTGATTTATTTAAAATATAAATATAGATAGAGAGTTGGTTTATTTTCAAATGTTGAATTGAATGGGTATGAATTATAAATTGTTGTATATTTGTTTTTTATAGCATGAATTGGAAAGTTAGTGTATATTTTTTATTCGAACAGGTATTCGAACATATATTTACAAGTTATCGAACGAGTTATTCGAACATGTATTTATGAGTTATTCGAACAGGTATTTACGAGTTAGTCGAACGAACACGAACGAGTTACGAACGAACTTTTTGTTAATCGAACAAACACGAACACACATCTTGTGTTCGTTCGAGTTCGAACACGAACATGAACAATCGAACATGCTTATCAAACAATTTTCGAACGGGCCTGTTCGTTCGTGATCGGTTCGATTGCAGGCCTAATTATACTTGCGTTTAGAGGCTCCATCAATATCTCTGAATACGATCTCACTACCTATTCTAGATTGGAATCGAACTCATGTCGTCCACACAAAGACAGTACAACAATGACCAAGAATTAATTTTGCTAGAATTAATTCTTGGCTTTAAGGAAATAAATTTTGGAACAAGGAGAATTGAGAAGGAGAGAGAAAATTCTTCTCTCAAAAAAGGCTCCCACGGCTACAATGAAAATTAGGTTGAATAAACCTAATTTTGCTTTATTTAAATAATAAACAAATATCCATTCCACCCCTCAAGTTTAGCATCAACCCAATATTAGGTAGAATTGCATATTAACCCAACTTAATTACTTAGTTTACATATTGATATAAATATTAATGTTAACTCTAATAATTGAATTTATAATTTTGCTAAATTACTCCAAAAATAAAATTGGACATAGGGTACAACCTCAATAAATTTAATTACACAGTAAAATTAACAATATGCCCATTCATCTAAAAGATGAATATACAATTCCAAAAAGTCATCATCTTTAAACTGTCTTCTAAGTGTGTGACCCGTAGGCTCCTTACATATCAATAGTGAGTAGTATCGCAATTGACACCAATCAATCGTCTCACTACACACAAATCAAGATTGGCCCCTAGCAAGGCATCATGGCCACCCGATAGATTCAGATTCAACGAAATAGCCATCTATCAACGATATGGTTACGGTGCAATCAAATCCTTTAACCATTCGTTATCTCATCAAGGCCGAGGTATAGAAATAGTGTCAACCTTAGATATCCTCAATATCTTTGTATTTAGTTACTACACCAATGACAGGAATAATAAATTGCATTGAGCAACAACTCATTCTCACTGTGGCCACAACTTTAGTGTCATTGTCATTCATTAAATTGCATCGTGAGATAACTTCTCCCGTAGCTAGGAGTGATGAATCCTTTGTCGATCCACCATAGTCTTGATACACTCCTTGATGAAGCCAATCACTACCATATTGATAGCTCTGAATAGAACTACATTGGGCTAGTGTCAAATTACACCAATCAATGCACAAGGCGCTCTGGTGATCTCAAGTCTAACGATCACATGCACCACCATTCGTTGAAGGATTTATTCTATAGACACTGGGGTTACCACCCGTATGGAATCCTTTGGGGGGTCTGTCCAGTGAACTTGCCTATAGCAAGCACCCATGTGTTGTACCAGGTTGTTGGCAAACAACTTTGACAAGTGACATCAATCACTGTTTTTTGACAGGGTCTTTCAACACTATGATAGCATTACCATATTATCTTTATCCTTAGTCAGAATAATACTGGGGCTACGGACATCTCTAAAATGGCCACCATATGTGATCACAGGGTTCTCACTAACAAGATTTGAAACCCTTGATACCCTCGTATGGTTCTACCATCCTAAGGACATATATCAATGCATACAATAATGATTTACACAATATAGAAGAACATGCCTTTTATTGATAATAAAAATTACTACAAAGACTTAATTTTACAATAATTGATTGGCTCTAGGGCACCTACTCTAACAATCTCCCACTTGCAATAAAGCTAATCATTCATGTATTTAATACCGAACGACCTTAAGTGCTTTTCATGCTTCTACTGCAACAGAGGCTTCGTAAGTGGATTGGCAAGATTGTCATTAGTATGCACTTTACTAATCTACACATCTTTCCTCTCAACCATTTCTCTAATGAGATGAAAACGGCTGAGTATGTGTCTAAACTTTTGGTGAGACCGTGGTTCTTGTAATATTCTTTTTAGCCAATAGTTCTTTGGAAAAAATATAAGTAAAACTCACAAAACATATTATAGAAAATATATAAATAAGTAGGGATGTTCAAAAGAACCGATTGGAACCGGAACTGGCAGGTACCCAGGGTTTGGTTCCGGTTCCTACCTAGAACCAACCGTTAACGGGTAGGTTCCGGTTCCAAATTTTTGGAATCGTTACTGTACGGTTCTGGTTCTAGTTCTTATAGTTAGGAACCAGAACTGGAATCGAGAACCGAGACTAATATAAAATAAAATGAAAGTGTAGGGGGTTAATAAAAACTTTTGTAAAAAAAGTAATGTGAATACATTTATATTTATATTTCATAACATTTAAAGTAAGTTGGTTTGAATTTTGAGAATCTATCTTTACAAAGTAATGGAGTTTGTAATTTGTAATTTATAATTTGTAATTTTATTTTTGTTATTGTTAACAAGTGCCAAGTGGGGGGGGTATGTGTAAGTTTTTAAGGGTTTTTTTACCATTTTAAAAAATTTTGGGGGGTTATGTAATTTTTGGGTACCTAGGAACTGGAACCGTCGGTTTTAGTTTTGGTTCCAAATTTCAAGGAACCGTCGATTCCGGTTTCGGTTCCTTAAAAAATTTTAGGGTACCTGGAACCGAACACCCCTATATATAAGTATAAAATAAAGTTCCCATAACTAATTTTTCTTTATATATAAATCTCTAAATCAAGTAACATAGTCATAAAAAATAAACTCAAAAAATACAGTTCGACAGTGTTGCCTGTCTCCTCCGCTACTTGATGTCCCATCAATCGCATCTTATCTACTACCTGTAAAAATGGTGAAATCAATGGGGTGAGCACTAATTACTCAGTAAGTAAATCTACTATGCTACTCTTCTTCCTTCGTTACTTGTATTTTGGATTTCTTTCCTTACATCAAACTTCTCTATTCTTCTCTGCTCTTTCTAAGATTCTAGTTTTTCACTTACCGATATGTAAGCACAAATAGGGAAACTAACTCAAGATAGTAGAAATGTCATGATGCATATGCACGATGCATAAACCTTTTTGTTTGCAATGCATTTTCTTTTCAGTTTTCTTATTCTGTGTTTCTTTCTTTTTCTATTTCTCTTCTTTCTTTTCTGTTTCTATTCTTTCTTTTTTGTTTTTCTTGCTTTTTCTATTCTTTTCTTTCTTTCTTTGCCAATCGGACTCGGTTGAGGCATGGATTTCGAACCCTGGCCGTGAGAGTGTATTCTCAAATTCTTTCTTGGGTACATTCCTCATCCACATGAACTTCTTACGGACTGTACAAATTCTTCTTTCTTATTTTGAGGCCGCTCACTAAAGGCAGCATGCATGCGGGGTTATTCTTCTCTCTCACTTATGGGCTCCCCATCGCAACAACCTTCTCTTCTCCTATCTGTTTATATTTCTTTAAGTAAAATTTCAGATTTGAATTGTTCTTTAATTATATTACCTAAAACAATAATTCTACATTTAATTGCTTTTATTTCCTTCTCTTTATTCTTTAATGTTCTCATACATGTATATGTGCATGTAAATATACTCATTCTTTACTATTCTTTCTAAATGCAAATGCTCAAATGTATGAATACATTATGGCATATTAAGATATCTTTATGGAACTAATATTCTCTACCAACAACATTTCCATAACAAGATGATAATCTAACTTACTCATATATGTACTTCACTTTGAAATTTCATCAAACACCTTACATGCACATACAAACCCTAAAATTGGTTACACTTCCACATATCTCTCAAGTCAACAAAATTGGAGCAAACAACTCCCTAAAGCCAACAATCAACCTAGCCAAATTTCATCCTCCACCTTTCCACATCCATTCTTTCATTTTTCATCCAAAATCCCATCAACTCAACACATACAAATACATCACTTCTCATCACATACTAATAAATCAATTCTCATCACATACTAATAAATCAATTCTCATCACATACTAATAAGTCACTTCTCATCACATACTAATAAATTACTTCTCATCACATATAATAAATTACTTCTCATGGCCATTGAAATTCACATATCAAACAACTTCAATTTTCAACTATAATTCTCATCATCCAAGCACACATACAACATATAAAAATTTCTCTATGCAAGTATTTATCCAATCAAAGCTAAAGTTGGATTTACTTACCTTGAATTTGGCAACTCCAACACTATAATCTCTCTTGGTAGAATTCACTTTCCTCTTAAACCCTAAACATATAAAACCATAAGAATTCAAAACTTTAAAATTAGTCTCACATCTTGGTGCAAGAATTTAACCTTTGGATGCTTAGGATTGAAAATCTATCAAAATTGAACTAAAATCCTATGAATTCCTTGAAATTGAGTGAAGAAATTTGAGAGAATTTAGGGTGAAGGTGGTGTGAACTATGGGTAGAGTGGCTAGGGTTTCTCTCTGAATTCTTTTATTTTAATATATAATATCTATATAATCTATATTAAGATATTTTACCCTTGCACTTTCTAAAATTTCCATCTATGCCCCTTAGTCAACTACAAAAATGCACTCATTTTTATTAACTTTTCCATGTTATTCTACTTCTTTTCACTCCCCACTTTTTCAACTAATTATGAGTGAAAAGACCATTTTACCCTTAATAACATTTTAAAGAATTTCCTTAACACTTGTCCAAGATAACTGTAACAAAATTCAACTAAGGGTATTAGGGTATAAATAAAGTTACATACCTTGATGTGGGCGTTACAGTTCCTTTGCTTGAGCCATTGCTCCATTGTTGTCATAATAGACATCTATTGGATAAACAATCGTGGAGACCACACCAAGTTCGATGACGAACTTCTTAATCTAGACTACCTCCTTGGCCGCATTCGATAATGCAATATACTCAGCCTCCATTGTAAAGTCAACTACAATGCTTTGTTTGGAGCTCTTCTAGCTCACCTCACCCACATTGAGACGAAATACAAACCTGGATTGCGAGCGATAATCATCTTTATCCGTTTGGAAACTGGCATCACTATATCCTCTTATGGTGAGCTCATCGATCTTCCCCTCCATAAACCAAGAACATATCCTGAGTCCTTTTTAGGCACTTAAGAATGTTCTTGACAACTACCCAGTGATGCTCACTTGGATCCGATTGATATCTACTACAAGTGCTTAACGTACATGAGACATCAATCCGAGTACACAACATGGCATACATGATGGATCCAATTGCTAATGTATATAGGATCCTCTTCATTCTATCTCTCTCATCATGTGTTTTAGGCCACATATCCTTAGAGAGATAGATACCATGTGACATCGAAAGAAATACCTTCTTGGATTCTTCCATACTGAATCTCTTCAGTACTTTGTCTATGTATGTACTCTAACTTAGCCCACGCAACCTATGCAATCTATCAAGATAGATCTTTATTCCAAGGATATAGGTTGCTTCTCCTAAGTCCTTCATGGAGAAGCACTTGGATAACTAAGTCTTTACCAACTGCAAGCTCGATATATCATTCCTGATCAAAAGTATGTCATTGACATACAACACCAAGAATGCCACTGCACTCCCACTTAGCTTCTTGATAAAACCAAATTCTTTTATGGCTTCATCAAAACGAATGTTCTAGCTCCTTGAAGCTTGCTTGAGTCCATAATGGACCTCTGCAACTTGCATATCTTATTATTTTGTCCTTCAAGAACGAAACCATTGAGTTGTGTCATATACACATCCTCTTCAAGGTTTTCGTTCAGGAAAGCCATTTTGACATCCATTTTCCAAATCTCATAGTCATGATATGCAGCAATCGCAAGCATAATCTGCGTGGATTCAATCATGGTAACCGGCGAAAAGGTTTCTTCATAGTCAATACCATGAATTTGTTTGAAACCTTTGGCAACCGGTCGTGCCTTATAGGTATGCACATTGCCATCAATGTCAGTCTTCTTCTTGAAGACCCATTTACACCCTATGGGTTTTACCCCTTCAGGTGGATCCACCAGAGACCATACTTGGTTCTGGTACATGGAGTCCATCTCATATTTCATGAATCCAAGCCATTTGATAGAATCTAGATATGATATAACGTCCTCGTAGGTTCTTGGTTCATTGTCTTGGTAGAACAGTATGTCACCATGTTGAGTCATGAGAAAATCATATCTCTTGGGCTCATGACTGTAAAACCCCTCTCTAGCTGGGTATTTCCTAAGTATCCCTTGGCCATTGAGAACCTAGAAAACGCACGCCTAGGAAAGAAGTTTATTTTAAAATCCTATTTAAAGAATAAACTTGTAGTTTAAAACATATATATATAGATATATGTGTTTAATTTTTTTCTTAACTATAATAAGTTCATTGTATAATCAAAAAATATAATTTCCTTTCTTGGAGTAAATTATGAAATCCATAGTAATACTTACTAGAACATACACACTTTTATAAAATTTACTAGCAATTTGATTTCCTTTATTAATACAACATATTTACTCCATTATAGAACATGGACATAATTACTACATTATGAGATATGAACATAATTACTATACTAAATATTAGCAAAACCATTCAATAGTCATCATTAAAGCATCCCCTCATGCTCATAGCGTCCCTTGGAATCCTCTCCCAGCTTCATGCCTTAATCCGTACCTGCAAAACATTTTAAAACATTTCGTGGGGTGAGCGCTAATCGCTCAGTAAGGAATATGGCCATTTATAAACTATTAAGGTTCATTATACAAGTAAATTACTTAGGACTTTACCTACCTACAAAACATGACCTTCATTCTTTGACATAACAAGTTCATAAAACATATCATACATTTTGGACTTTTCTCATAAACATAAGTCATAACATAACCATACATAATATAACATAGAACATAAATGACTTATGAAATATTCATGTACATGGCATGCTTATTTGTTTTGTCTATATACTTGACGGTTTCATTAGTCTTTGTTATCCGATCGGATTCATTTGAACCATTACCTTGTTCTTGGTCGTCACCTCAAAGGACTCATGGTTTCCATAAGAATTCCATTCCTCTGATCTTGGTTTATACCTCAAGAGACTCATGGAATTCATTCTTTAACATTTCATAAATTTTTCATAAGACAACTAAATAAGCTATATGCATTACCATTATGAATGCAAACATATGGACTAACATCTCCCATGCTCAATCATACTATATTCTCCTACTAAACTTCTTAACTTAATTCATTTAATTTCTCATACAATTCAAGGAATTTTGGTATTAAGTTTATTCAGGGGTTTATTAGAATTAGAAACAAATGGGAATTTCCATTAAGAAGTTGGATGCCATATAGTTCATCACTTTTCAAGCAATTTTTACCTTATCTTCCAATTCGAACTGGTTCTTGCCTAAAACACAAAAGTTTTAGGTCTGTTTCTCAACTTTTTAACACTTCAAGAATCAACTCAATCGGACTTCTATAACTTCAGTTATGACTGATTCAGTGAAGCATGTACAGTATAAGTCTTAAAACAGCCAAATCCGAATTCTATTCATTTTAACCATGTCACCTTCATTTGCACATTCATATTATTTGCCATATCATTCTAAGTATAAAAGGCCATAAAAACCTCCCTTTTTACAGAACCAAAAAGTGCCAAAACATCGTCCAACTACAAATCTCTTAATTGGCATAATCATCCTCCATATGCACACATACACCAATCAACACACCCATTTAAACAACTCATAACCAAAACATAGCATCACACTCATATTAACATAAATAAATGTAAGTTTCATAAACCCTAGGTGTTATCAATTGTAGTCATAAGGGAGATTTTTTCCTTACCTTAGTATTCAAAGCACAAAGGTACTCCTCCTTGGCTCCAAAGTTTCACCTTTCTACCTTACACACATAACCACTTATGAATTTCTCTTTTAACTAAAAAATTCAGAAAAACTAGGGTTTTGAAACTCACCTTTAACCCTGAAATTGAAGTTCTTTAAGGGTGGATGGTGATCTCCTTTGAAAATCAACTTGAAATCCTAAGAAAATTTGAGAATAAAAGCTTGGATTAGTGGCTTTTATGGTGGATTTGAGAGATGAAGAAGAAGATGATATATTTGGGGTCTCCAAGGCCGACTACTCTCTCTTTAAACCTTGTAAATATTCATTCCATTGATACTCTAATGTGATTGGTCAATAAAAGTTAGATATAAAGGTCATTTGGCATAAATTTTTCATATAAGGGCGTTTTGGTCATTTCTACCACAACATAAAGATAAGTACTCATTTAATGCCATTTGACTTCTTTGAAACACTTATCCATTAAGCAATCCCATTAGGTGAATGACTAATTTACCCTTGGTGCACTTTTATGGACACTTAATCATATGGTTTTGTATGAAAAGACCATTATACCCTTGGTTACCGTTTATGCCATTTAACCTTATCAATCAACTTTATAACCATTCTACCCTCATTTCTCTTCAATGACATCATCCTTTACACTTTATAACGGCCACATCTCGAAATACATGTAAATTGACCATTTTACCCTTCCATTCAAAAAAGAAAATTACTTGAAAAGGTAAATTTCATACCTTAAGGCATTGGAATAATAACGCGGGGTTTACAATGACGTACTCTACCAGACCTATGCAACTTCTTTGCTACTTGAGGTGGTTCACCTTGATCCACATAGTGTGGAGTAACCTTCTCATAATGTTCAACCACTTCTTGTGGCACATCTTTCTGTCCCTCGTCTAATGTATCTTGTGGTTCTAGAACTTTATTGCATTCTACATTTCTCCCACTACTACTTCTTAGGAAAAATTCTTTCTCTAAGAAGATACCAGTATGAGCGACAAAAAATTTGTGCTTTTTTGGATGGTAGAAATAGTATCCTTTGGTCTCCTTAAGGTACCCGACAAATATACATTTGTTAGATTTTGGGCCCAGCTTGTTTGAAGTCAATTTCTTGACATAAGCTTCACAACCTCAAATCCTTAGATAAGATAAGTTGGGCTTCGCCCACTCCATTGTTCATATGGAGTCTTATCTAAAGACTTTGATGGCACACGGTTTAGTATATGAGTCGCAGCCTGTGGGCATAACCCTAGAATGATACAAGTAGATCACTAAAACTCATCATGGACCTACCATGTCAAGTAATGTCCTATTCCTCCTCTCAGACACTCCATTGTGTTGGGGTGTATACAAAGGGGTGAGTTGTGATACTATCCCACATTCTTTCAGGTATTTAGAAAACCCTGAGCTCAAGTATTCACCTTCTCAATCCAACCAAAGAGCTTTAATACTTTTGCTCGACATATTCTATACTTCATTCCTAAATTCTTTGAATTTATCAAAGGCTTCAGATTTATGTCTCATAAGGTGGACATAACCATATCTACTGAAATCTTCAGTAAATGTGATGAAGTATGAATATCCACCTCTGGCTTCAACTGTTAGTAGACTGCATGCATCACTTATAGATGATGCCTAGCAGTTCAGTAGCCCTTTCACTTTGCCCAGTGAAAGGCGACTTGGTCATCTTGCCTAAAAGGCATGACTCGCATACCTCAAATGACTGGAAGTCAAATAGGTCCAAAACTCTATCCATTTGAAGTTTTGCAATGATGGTCTGATTAGCATGACCCAGTCTACAATGCCAGAGGTATGTTTGATTTTGATCGTTATGTTTAGCTTTCTTAGTTTCAACATTGAGAATATCTTTATTATTTAAATCAACAACATGTAATTCGTTATTGCAATTCCAAATAGAATACCATTCAGACTAAAGGACAACAATCCATTAGATATCTTAAAATGATATCCTATATTATCCAAGGCGGATATTGAAATAATATTCCTGGAAATCAAAGGTGCAAAATAACAATATGAAGTTCCAATAATAAGCCAATAGGCATAGATAAACAATAAGTTCCTAAAGCCAATGTAGCCACATGTGCTCCATTTCCAACTCGTAGGTCCACTTCTCCCTTGACGAGCAATCTATTATATCTTAGACCCTGCACATTAGTACAAATGTGAGTACCACATCTTGTGTCAATGACCCAAGATGTTGAAGGAGAGAAGTTAATCTCAATCATGTACATAATCATGTACATACCTAAAGTTGAAACGTCTGACTTCTTGTTATCAGTGAGGAAAGCCTTGCAATGCTTCCTCCAGTGGCCAGGCTTGCCACAATAGAAGCAGACTATCTTCCCACCTTTCCCAACGCCACCCTTGGGCTAGAGAGAATCGTGTCCTTTAGGCTTGGGCTTGGGATTGGGATTGGCCTTGGCCTTTCCCTTGCCCTTACCCTTACCCTTTCCTTTACTGGCAACAACTAATAAAACAGGCTTGGACTTTTTCATGTTCTGCTCCGCAGTCTTAAGTATGTTCAGAAGCTCTGATAGGGATTCCACCATTGTGTTCATATTGAAGTTCATTATGAACAGTGAAAAAGAATCAGGTAGTGACTACAAAATTAAATCCACTTATAAGTCTGCATCTACACCAAACCCCAAAGTCTCAATCCTCTCTATATACCTAATCATCTTGAGCATATGAAGACCAACTTGGGCTCCCTCAGTCGTATGACTCATAAACAATGCACTCGACACCTTATACCTCTCATGTTAAGCATTTCCTTGGAAAAGCTCATTGAGGTACAGAATTATGGCAGTAGCATCCATGTTCTTATGCTACTTTTGCAGCTCAGGTGTCATCGATGCTAGCATAATGCACTAAACACTATCAAGGAACTTTTGGTAAGTTTCCTTTACTTCCTAAGTGGCATCAGGATCAGGATCAGGATCAGGATCAGCCATATAAGGCTTGTCAAGGATATATAACTTCTTTTCGGACTTCTCTACCATGCCTATGATATGCTTATCAACCTTTGCTTTGGTGAACAAGCAAAACATATCATTTAAGTCAACCTATCACCATTAAGGAAAACTCCAATGAAATTTAACTTCCTATTGGTAGAAGTGTACCCTTCGCTTTGGCGAACAAGGTTACAACAAACAATGGTTTGATTAAACCCATGGTGATGGTATGTTTGACTTAATATACTTTATTTGAGGGTTTTTATTTTATGTCTCACCAATTTTTATCTTTATTATCATGTTATAGTCATAACATACACCCTTAGCATGCATTCTAAGCATTTAAGGAAACGTGCCGATACATGGCCTAACTGAAACCAATTTCCTCGACCTAGAGGAATCGGTAGGTCACCTAGGGATCCTGTAATAAATATCTTGAGTCTTCAAATATGATTGTTTCATCCTTGCTCCATCTTCAAGTACATTACAAATTACAGCATACTAATTTTTACATCAATAAATTTAGAAACCTCGAGTTACATTTGAGGGGAGGGGAATAAGATGAGAAGAGAATATATATCGAGAAGGGACGAGAAAAGTAGAGCACGTAGGCTCCATTTAAAAATTACAACCATACATACCCAGAAAATATATAAAAACATTCACCATAGGTTTAAGGCACACGTACAGGGCACCATGCAATTTTTTCAAACAAGAATTATTGCATACATTCAAAACAATCAATTTTGAATTGGATGGGTTGATTTATAAATTACCCTCTTGAATTTGCAAAATTACAATTGGTCCAACATTCTTAAAATGCTACAACAGCATTCATGCCACGACATAGTTTTATTATGCTGTGGCAAGGCGTAGGAACAAATATGTGTCGCAACGAAGTTTTATTACGCCGTGGCGTAAATCCAGCAACTTGCACTCTGACGACACATTTATGCCATGGTGTAGTTTTGCGAGATCATGCAATTTCAAGATTTGATGCAGTACTTCATCGTTTTCATGCCACGGCATAGTTTTATTACGCCGTGGCCCAAATCACGCGTTGCACAATTTTACGATGGTTTCACGTTGTGGCGAAGTTTTATTTTGCCGTGGATCAAATCTTGTAATTTCATGATCACACAAAGTCATCATGCCGTAGCAAAGTTTTATTTCATCGCGGCCTATTTGCGCGTTCCAGTCACTTAGCATATCCCATGATCAAGCCTTGGCGAAGTTTTATTTCGCCACGGCCTATTTACGCATTCTAGGTGTGCAAAGCTCGACGCTACAGTGCAGAAGAATTGTGCCATAGCACAAATCACAATTCTAGAATACTGTTCATGCATGCATTAATCCAAAATCAATCCAATACAAATTCCTCACAAATCCAGTTTATGCATTAATCAATTTAAGCAATTTTAATAGATTGAAAAACCTAAACATGCAATTTCTAACAATCAATTTAGGTAGTCAATCAAAATAATATAATTAAAAAATATACAATCAAAACCTTAGGCTCTGATACCACTGTTAGTAATCGATGAATGTTCGCAGTGGAAAAACAATTAATTTTGTCCATCGATTACTCTGATTTTGCCAAGATCAGGGTCTGATATATATATATATATGCTTAAATCGAAACAATATAAATCCATACAAGGATTCGATAATACTTGCGTTTGGAGGCTTCATCAATATCTCTAAATACGATCTCACTACCGATTCACGATTGGAATCGAATTCACGTCATCCACACGAAGACAGTACCACAATGACCAAGAATTAATTTTGCTAGAACTAATTCTTTGCCTTAAGGAGAATAAATTTTGGAACAAGGAGAATTGAGAAGAAGAGAGAAAATTCTTCTCTCAAAAAAGGCTCCCATGGCTACAATGAAAATTAGGCTGAATAAACCTAATTTTGCTTTACTTAAATAGTAAAGCAAATATCCATTCCACCCCTCAAGTTTAGCATCAACCCAAACATTAGGTAGAATTGCATATTAACCCAACTTAATTATTTAGTTTAAATATTAATATTAACTCTAATAATTAAATTTATAATTTTGCTAAATTACTCCAATAATGAAATTGGACATAGGCTACAACCTCAGTAAATTTAATTACACAACGAAATTACCAATATGCCCATTCATCTAAAAGACGAATATACCCTTCCAAAAAGTCATCATCCTTAAATTGTCTTCTAAGTGTATGACCCGTAGGCTCCTTATCATATCAGCAGTGATTAGTATCGTGATTGACACCAATCAATCGTCTCACTACACACAGACCAAGATTGGCCCCTAGCAAGGCATCATGGCCACCAGATAGATTCAGATTCAGCGAAATAGCTACCCATCAACGACATGGTTACCATGCAATCAAATCTTTTCATGATTCGTTATCTCACGAGGCTGAGGTATAGAAATAGTGTCAACCTTAGATATCTTAGATATCTTTGTATTCAGTTACTGGACCAATGACCGGAATAATAAATTAGATTGAGCAACAACTCAATCCCACCGTGGCCACCGCTTTAGTGTCATTGCCATTCACTGAATTGCGTCGTGAGATAACTTCTCCCGTACCTTAGAGTGATGAATCCTTTGTCGATCCACCACAGTCTTGATACATTCCTCGATGTAGCCAATCACTACCATACTGATAACTTTGAATAGAACTACATTGGGCTAGTGTCAAATTACACCAATTGATGTACAAGGCGCCCCGGTAATGTCAAATCTAAGGATCACATGCACCATCATTTCTTAGAGGATTTATTCCAGAGACACTGGGGTTACCATCCATATAGAATCCTCTGATGGGTCTGTCCAGTGAACTTGCCTACAACAAGCATGTAGTAACTCTTTCTAGCTAGTATATTTGGGAAATAAATATGATAAAGACACGTAAGCATATAAGTTAAAGATAATGGACCTGAAAATTTTCTTTACTTTATATATTAAATTCTTTACAATAATAAAAGTTTCATATACATGAATACAAAATAGTGGATAGTGATGCCATTTCCCTCTGCTTCTTGACGTCCATCCCACCGCTTCTTACCTATTTCCTGCAAAAACAAAGAAATCAACGGAGTGAGCACTAATTGCTCAGTAAGTAAATCCGCTATACTAGCCTTCCCTCTCCGTTGCTCACATTCTAAATTTCTTTCCTTAAATTACACTTCTATGTTCTTCTCTGTTCTTTCTCTATTGTTTCCCTGTTCTTTCTCTGTTCTTTATCTGTTCTTTCTCGATTCTTATCTCTCTATTTTTTTCTTTCTCTCTAATCTCTCTATTCTTTCTTTCTCTCTAATCTCTCTGTTCTTTCTTTTCTTTCTAATCTGTCACTATTCATGGTAGTAGGCACAGTGTCATGCATAGGTATGATGCAAATGCACAAATGCATAGAATGTGCATTTTCTTTTCTATTTTTCTTTCTTTTTTGTGTTTCTTTCTTTCTCTTCTTTCTTTTCTTTCTTTTCTATCTATTCTTTCATTCTTTTCTTTCTATTCTTTCTAATCTTTCTTTTCTTTCTTATTCTTTTCTTTTCTTTCTTATTCTTTTGCCGATCGGACTCGGTTGAGGCATGGATTCAGAACCATGGCTGTGTGAGTGTATTCTACTTTCTTGGGTACAGCCCTCATCCACATGCACTCTTACGGAATATAACAATTCTGCTTTCTAATTCTTAGGCCGCTCACTGAAGGCAGCGTGCATGCGGGGAAAAATCTTCTTGTCACTCACAGGTTCCCCATCGCAACAACCTGTTCTTTTCTTCTTTTAGAGCATTCTTTAATAGCTTTTCTTTCTTTCTCTTTATTCTTTAAGTTCTTATACGTATGTATATGTATGCATGTGGATGGCTCATGCTTGATATTCTTTCTAAATGCAAATGTTTAAATGCAAGGATGCCATGTAGCATAAAAATAAGTCTTTTTCTACCATCTACAAACTCATATCAAAATCACAAGTGAATAAACTCATGCATACACTTCTCTTGGACATTTCATCAAACATATTGCATGCACACTCAAACTCTAATTTGGTTACACTCCTACTTCTTTCTCAAGGCACTAATATTTGGAGTAAACCTTCCTTAAAGCAATTACTAAACCGAGCCAGGAAAATACACTCCAAAAATTCTACTCAAACTCTTTCTAAATTCAACCAAACTTCCATCAATCACCATACAACCAATTCCGCTTCTCATGGCTCAATTCTACTCATCAATAAACATCAATCTCATCAACAATTCTCAAAATCATAAGCATATACATACATGTAAAAATTCTCTACTCAATTGATTTCTCAAATCATAACTTGTGTTGGATTTACTTACCTTGTACTTGAGTAATTCCACTAGAATCTCTCTCTCTTTGGTAGACTTGTTCTTTCTCTAAAACCCTAAGCATAAAAACTATAAGAATTCAACACTTTAAAAATTAATCTCATATCTATTAGCAAGAATTCTTACCTTTGGATGCTTAGAATTTAATATCTACCAAAATCCAACAAAAAGTTCCTTTAAATTTCCTTGGAAATTTGATGAAGGAATTGAGAGAATTTGGGGGTGAAAGTGGCGTGTGGGATGTAGAGAATGATAGGGTTTGTATTCTTGAACCCTTAATATCTCATATTAATAGGCATACTTTCCCATTTTGCCCTTACACTTTCTTAGAAATTTCGTTTTTGCCCTTTAGGCAATTACAAAAATGCCCTTACTTTTCACTCCCCACATTTACAACTAACTAGGGGTAGCATGGTCACTTTGCCTTTAAGGAAGTTTCTCTAGAATTTTCTCAAAAATTCTAGCCAGCTCTTTGCCCCCGCAAAACTTTTTCTTTGCCTCGACGAAGCATTCCAGAGCATACGTTGCCATGATGAACTTTCTTCTTTGCTACGGCGAAGCTTGTAATTTAAGAACTTGATTTTGGGCAGAGAGTTTGTTGCCGTGGCGAAGTCTACACTTCCCAAATTCTCCAATCTTTCACCTTAAAATAAGCAAAACTAAGGGCATACAAGCATAAATAAGTTACGTACCTCAATGTTACAATTCCCCCCCCCTAAAAAAAATTTCGTCCCCGAAATTCAAACGAACAACTCCGGATAATGGTTCTGCATATCTTGCTCTACCTCCCATGTAGCTTCTTCGACTTTGTGATTCCTCTATAGGACTTTCACTAAAGAGATACTCTTATTTCAGAGCTCTTTAAGCTTTCTGTCCAATATCTGTATTGGACGCTCCTCATAAATGAGATTCTCTTCTAAGTCCACTTTCTCTACTTTCAGTATATGGGAGGAATCGCTGACATACTTTCGAAGCATCGAGATATGAAACACATTATGCACCTTGTCCATACTAGGTGGTAGCGCCAACTTATAAGCTACCTTTCCCACTGATTGTAACACTTCAAATGGACCAATGTATTTCAGTGCTAACTTTCCTTTGCCACCAAAACGCATCACCCGCTCATAGGGGGAAACTTTTAGAAACACTTTATCACCCACATAATCTTCTGTAACGTCCACATGGAGGTATGTAATTTAATTTATGCTCTTATAACCTTAGTTGATTTTTGTTAAAGTTATTTTGAGAAAATGGGAAGAAAATGCCTTAAAATTTCATTAGGGGTAAAATGGTCTTTTCACTCAAAATTAGTTGAAAAAGTGGGGAGTGAAAAGAGATAGAATTTAATGGAGAATGCAATAAATATGAGGGCAATATGGTAATTGACTAAGGGACATAGATAGAATTTTAAAGAAAGTGCAAGGGCAAAATGGGAAACTAATATTGTAACACCCCACTTGAGGTACGTAGCTAAGTTATGGTGTATTGCTCGAAGGTTTATTGTTTTTCTTTTATTTGGGTTGATATATTGTTAATATTGGCTGGTTGGCCCTTAGTTGAATTTTGTTAAAGTTATTTTGAGAAAAATGTGAAGAAAATGCCTTAAACTTGCATTAAGGGCAAAATGGTCTTTTCACTCAAAATTAGTTGAAAAAGTGGGGAGTAAAATGCAAGGAAATTTCATAGAGAATAGTATAGAATGAGGGTGACTTTGTAAAGAATTAAAGGATAAAGGTGGAATTTTTACGAAAGAGTAAGGGCAAAATGGGAAAGAGTGTATATTATATGAGCTAATAAGAGTTTAGTTCTCTAAACCCCTTCATTTTCCCTTCTTCCACTGCCACTTCATCCCTCACTTTCTCTCAATTCCTCACTCAATCTTCCAAGGGATTTTTGAGAGTTTTGAGTTGGAATTTGGCAGAGAATGGATCCTAAGCAAGAAGAGGTAAGAATCCCTACTCTAGATATGAGTTTTATTTATGTAAAGGCTAAGTCCTTACTAAGTTTATGCTTAGGAAATAAGGGAAAGCTAAGGTCCAGCAAGAGTAGAGAGCTTTGGTGAAGACTACTCAAGTATGAGGTAAGTAAATCCAACCAAGTTGAGATTCAAGAAAAGTAAATGAGTAGAGATTTATTTTAATTATGTATATATATGTTATACTTACTGAAAAATTGAGATGAGATGTGTGCTTAGTCATAGTTGTTGGATATGCTTAAATTATAAGTGTTTTTGATGTGTGATGAGAGAGTGAAATTGAGTTAAAGTTGGAGGAGTTTTGTATGAATATTTTTGGGAGTGTTTTCCTTGGTAGGAATTATGACTATATGAGGGAGTTTTCCTCCCATTTTGGATGATTAAAGAGAAGAGTAGAGTTATAGATAAGTAGAGCTTTGGTATGCACATGAGTTGTTTGATAAAATGCCTAAGTGAGAAACTGTCCTGTCACAGCCGTGACTTTCTGAGTGATTTTTGGGCATCTTACGGATTGAACTGGGTTGGGACTGAAGCATAAAAGTTGTAGCCCTGTCTCTAAACTTTAAAACGAGACTAAAACCATAGCAATCCGAGATGTATAACTCAAGTTATGCCTTCTTGAGTGTGACTTGCGCAGAATGTCTGTTTTGATGCAATATTGCATTTGGCATTTCATAAGTGCATTAATGATCATGAACCATCCATATGCATTAATTGTGCATTGAGAAGTAGCTTGAGAAAGAGTAAAGAATTTTGAGTATAAGCTACACTAAGAGTAATAGCTTGAGGAAGAGTACAGAACTTTGAGAATTAACTACTCTAAGAGTAAGAGAGAATAAACAAAAGAAGAGAATAGAGTAGGTTATGCGATGGGGAACCCGTGAGTAATGAGTAAAGTCACGAGAGTGGGTGCTTTATGATCCCCAGCCATGCCTTCGGTGAGATGGGGCCGTGACCGTCACGAAGAGTGGAACATGAGGTTCCAGTCGTGCCTCTGGTAAGAAGGGGCCGTGACATTCGAGAGAGAGAGAGAAAGAATATACACTCACATGGCCAAGGGTTCTGAATCCATGCATAACCGAGTCCGATCGGTTGAGAAATGAATAGAAGTCACGTAGAGTGGTAGTGCCCAGCCGTGCCTCCGGTTAGATTAGGCCATGACATTTAAATGAGTAAGAATAAGAAAACAGAGAAATAGAAAAAATAGAAAGAGAAGATGAGTGGGATCACGAAGAGTGGGATGAGTTCCCAGCCATGCCTCCGGTAAGATGAGGTCGTGACATACACCAGAGAGTGTATAGAAAAGAGCATGAGAAAGAGAGGCAGAAATAGAATCAGTAAAAGTCACCTAAAGCGGGAGAAGTCCCGGCCGTGCCTCCGGTAAGATGGGGCCGTGATCGTCACGAAGAGTGGAATATGAGGTTCCAGCAGTGCCTTCGGTAAGATGGGGCGGTGACATTTAAAGAAAGAGCTAGTAGAAAAGAATTATGAGAAATGAGAAAGAGATAATAGAGAGAATTAAAGGATGAGAAAGCTTGAGAAAGCTTGAGAAAACATAAGAGAGCTTGAGAAAGAATGAGATGGAATAAGAGGTTTTGAGCTAGTAAGAATAGAGAGTAGGAGAAAGAAACATGTAGTTCTTTTGCATTAATTGCATATACATCTCATACATGCATGCACCATGATTTCTTTCATGGTTAGTGAGAGTATGACGAGTATAAGAGAGAACCATGATTTTCCTTCATGGTGAGTAAGCATAAGAGAAGAAGAAAAGAGAATGAGAACAGAGAGAAAGAAAGAATAAATAGAGCAGAATAGAGTTAAAGGAGAATAAAAGTATTAGCAAGAAAGAGAAAAACAGTGAGAATTAGAAATAGAAGAACGGTAGAGTAAGGAAAGAACTAAAGAGTGAGTTGTGGGGACAGGTAATAGAGGATTTACTTACTGAGCATTGTTGTGCTCACCCCACTGTTCTTCCTTGTTTTGTAGGAATTAGGAGCAGCGGTCAGATGGACGTCGAGGAGCAGAGAGTATTGGCATTACTATCCACCAGTTATGATATTTTGTATTAAGTAGAAAGTTTTTAATACAGAGTATTTTGTATATGTGAAGAATTATATTTTATGAGTAAAGAAAAGTTTGAGCCCACTATCTTCCATACGCTATGTATATCTATAATTTGCATAGTATGCATTATATGAATAGTAGTAGAGAGCAGGTGTTACAAATATATATATTTTTATGTTATATCAAATTGAAGAGTGAAACATTAGCCACTCTCACCCTTTTTCACGCCACTTTCACCTCCATATTCTCTCAAATTCTTCAATTCTTCTTCAAAGGAAATTTATAGATTTTGGGTATTTTTGAGTGGATTTTTCAATCTCAAGCATCTATAGTAAGATCCTTGCACTAAGAAATGAGTTTTAATTTTTAAAGTGTTGAATTTTGATGATTTATGTTCATAGGATTTAAGAGAAAGGGAGTTGGATCAAAGAAGGTTTTTAAAGTGTTGGATTGCTCTTATATAAGGTAAGTAAATCCTACCCTAAGTATTATTTAAGTTATGGTGTAGAGAATATCTTTTATGTATACATATGTCTTATATGTAGAAATTGTTGATGGATTTGGTGTTGAATGATGATTATAACTTATCCATGAGTATTTGTGTTGGTGTATTGGATGTTTGATGAATGTTTGGATGAAATTTGGAAGAGTTGGAGTGGAAATTTTGGAGTGTCTATTTTGGGCAGATTTGGTGTTGAATATGGAGGGTTTAATTCCCAAATTTTGGTGGCTTAGAAAAGAGATAGAAATCTAGCCAAATTAGAGTTATTTTGTGCACATAAGTTGTTTGATGAAATGTCAAAGAGAAGTGTTTATATGAGTATGATTATGTGTTATATTGAGATGAGGTTGTAGATGGTAGAGAATGGCATGTTTGCATTCCATATTGCATAATTGCATTTAAACATGTGAATTTAGAAAGAAGTATAAGCATGAAACCATCTACATGCATACATATTCATAAGAACATGAAAAAGCACTAAAGAATGTTAAAGATTAAATAGAAAGAAATAAAAACATTAAAAAGTTCCAAATCTGAATTTTAGTTAAAGAAGTGTAAAAAGATAAAAAGAAGAAAAGGTTGTTACGATGGGGAACCGTGAGTGACAAGAAGAATTTTCCCCACATACACACCGCCTTTAGTGAGCGGCCTAAGAAAAAGAAAGAAGATTTGGTACAGTCTGTAAGAGTGCATGTGGATGAGGGCTATACCCAAGAAAGAAGAATACACTCACATGGCCAACATTCCAAATCTATGCCTCAATTGAGTCCGATCGGCAAAAGAATAAGAAAAGAAAAGAATAAAAAAAGAAAAAGAAAAGAAAAGAATAAGAGAGAAGAGAAATGAATAAGAAAGAAAAGAATGAGAAAGAATAAGAAAGAATAGAAAGAAAAGAAAGAAGAGAAAGAAAGAAGCACAGAAAAGAAAGAAAGAAAAAAATAGAATAAGAACCGAGAAGAAGGAAAAACAGAAAAGAAAATGCACTTTTTATACAATTGTGCATTTGCATTTTATTTATTCATAATATCATGCCCATTATCTAAGTAGTGAGAAATTAGAATAGAGAAAGAACAGAGGGAAAAATAGAGAAAGAACAGAGAGAAAAACAAAGTTAGAGTAGAGAAAGAATAGAGAAGAATGAGGAACTGTGAAGGAAAGAAATTTGAAAGTTAAGCAAAGGAAAGAGAAGGGTAACATAGTGGGTTTACTTACTGAGCAATTAGTGCTCACCCCATTGTTTTCAATGTTTTTGCAGGTAACAGGTGAAATGCCATCACTTGGATCATCATACAGCGGAAAGGGTTGGACAAAACTGTCAAGTTAATATTTTGAGACTTATTTGTATCATGTAAAGTTTTGTTTATAAAGAAAATTAAATATGGGCCCATACTTTGATACTTGTTTATATATTTCCTTATATATATTTAATGAGTTTTTACTGTTGTTTTACGAGTATACTAGCTAGAAAGAGAGTCATTACATCTTCGATATCTCTCTTCATACCTGGCCACCAATAGTCCTTCTTCAAGTCTTGATACATCTTGGTTGCTTCAGGATGAGAAATGTATGGTGTGTCATGAGCCTTCATAAGAATTCTCTTCTTCAACTCAGCATCTTGGGGAATGCATAAGCGATTCCTGAAATGGAGGACACCATCTAACAGGTGGAATTCTGGTATCTTGCCCTCAAGCACACGCTGACTTATTTTCTGACACCACTCATCGGCAACTTGCTTTTCTCTAATCTCTTCCAGTAAGGTGGACTGAATTTCTAATTTGGCAATTCTTCTCGGTATCACCTCAATCTGTTCTCTGCTCAATTCTTTCAATAACTCTTTTTACTTTGTGAGTCGGGACAAATAGGCTTTTCTACTCAAGGCATCAGCTACTACATTGGCTTTTCCAGGCTGATACTTAATCTCACAATCATAATCTTTAACCAGCTCTAACCATCTCTTCTGTCTCATATTCAGCTCCCTCTGAGTAAAGAAATACTTCAAACTCTTGTGGTCGGTGTAGATATTACTCTTTGCTCCATATAGGTAATGCCTCCGTATCTTTAATACAAAGACTATAGCTGCAAACTCTAAATCATGTGTAGGGTATCTTGTCTCGTACTGTTTCAACTGTCGAGAAGCATAAGCTATTACCTTACCTAACTACATCAACACAGCACCAAGTCCATGTAGTGAGGCATCGGTATAAATATCATAATCCACACCCTCCTGTGGTAACACCAAAATGGGAGCAGTGGTTAATCTTTTCTTTAGCTCTTGAAAACTCTCTTCACAAGCATCTAACCATATAAAAGGAGTTCTCTGTTTGGTAAGAGCTGTCAGTGGCTTAGCCAACTAGGCAAATCCTACTACAAACCGCCGATAATAGCCTGCTAGTCCTAAGAAACTTCTAACCTCCTTTACTGTCTTCGACTTTTGTCACTCAAGAATTGCCTTCACTTTACTAGGATCCACTGATATACCTTCTTTAGAGACAGTATGGCTTAGAAATATTAGTTGATCCAACCAAAACTCACACTTAGAAAACTTGGCAAACAACTTCTTATCTCTCAATCGCTGCAGCACAAATCTTAAGTGTTCTTTATGCTCCACTCTTGACTTGGAGTAAACTATGATGTCATCAATAAACACCACTATAAATTGATCAAGACAATCATGAAACACCCGATTCATTAAATCCATAAAGACTGCTAGGGCATTGATTAACCCAAAAGGCATCACCACAAACTCATAATGCCCATATCTCGTCCGAAAAGCAGTCCTAGCAATATCTTGTTCTGCCACTCTTACTTGATGATAACTCGACCTCAAATCAATCTTCGAAAACACTGCTGCTCCTTCCAGTTGATCAAATAAGTCATCTATTCGATGTAACATGTACTTATTCTTCACTGTCACTTTATTGAATTATCTGTAATCTATACACATCCACAGGGATCCATCTTTCTTCTTCACAAACAAACTTGGAGCTCCCTAGGGAGAGTGACTAGGTCGGATAAAGCCCTTATCTAGGAGTTCTTGGAGTTGCTTCTTCAATTCCTAAAGCCCAGCTAGGGCCATTGGTAAGGTGCTTTAGAAATCGGTGCTGTCCCTGGTGCCAGTTCAATGCTAAACTCTTTTTGGAGGTAAACCCGAAAAATCTTCTGGAAATACATCTAAAAACTCCCGAACTATTGGCACATTCTGAATCTCTGGTTGTACAACGTCACTACTTTGCACCACATGGGCAATATACCCAGAACACCATTTTCTTAGCACCTTTCTAGCCTTTATACTATTAATTAACATATTCAATTGATGACCTTCTCCAAAACTAAATTTATCTTCGTCATCAAGATTAAATCTTGCTTTCTTCTTCTGACAATCAATTTCTACTCCATGCCTCCCTAGGAAATCCATGCCTAAAATAACATCAAAGTCGGGCATATCAAACACTATCAAATCAACTGGTAACTCCCTTCCATGGATCACTATCGACTCCCCTGAAAGCATCTCATGGGTCACCACACTAACCCCATCAGGTAATTCTATCTTAATAGGCTAACTTACTACAACAGGTTTCAAACCTCATTGTTCTACCATTCCATGAGTAATAAAATAATGTGTAGCTCTAGAATCAATCAATACATAAAGAGGAACTGCATGAAATAATAACTGACTAGTAACTGTGGATGGATTGGCCTCAACTTCACTTTGTGCCACTGTAAACACCTTAGCATTGGTACCTCTGGAAGTATGTGCTGCGGATGCAGGAGAGGCTTTGCAATCTTTCATCAAGTGCCCTGGCTGTCGGCACCTATAACAAACATTTCGGCCTAACTCTCTTAAACACTACCTCAGGTGCGTTCTCCCACACTTGGGACATAGGGGGAATTCAATAGTTCTTGGCCGTTTACTCTACCAGTCTCTCATATTCTTCTTAGGTTGGAATCTCTTCTTGTTCCTCACTGCCCTATTTCTTGAAGCGTCACCTCTCTCTCTTAGTGGAGCGGGAGATAGGTCACTCGGTACTATTATTGATGGACTGGTTGGGGTGAGCTTATTTACAAATATCTCTGCCCTTAAAGCTCGCTCTAAAGCTTCACTATAAGTATGAAGGGGCTTAACTCCTACCATTACATCACGGGCTATTTCTGGTTTCAGCCAATGAACAAACTTATCTTTTCTCAACTCCGATGTGTTCACTTTACCGGGTGCGAACCTCGCAAGGGAGTTAAATCTTGCAGAATACTCTATCACCATACTAGACCTTTGCTTTAAACTGATAAAATCTTGGATCTTCTCATGAACCCGATCCACTATTCTATATTCAGCCTCAAACAGTCTTCTAAACTCTTCCCATGTCGTAAAAGCTAAATCATGGGTATCTTCCATCAATTCCCACCAAATTCGAGCATCACCCCGAAATAGAAAGCTTGCATATCGTATCTTTTCTCTATCTGTCATGGGGAATAGTGCCGTCATACATTCCATGGACCTAAACCATTCCTCTGCCTCTAATGGGTCCGTGGTACCCCTAAATTCCAACGGTTGGTGTTGGCTCAGCAGTCTATAAATAGGCTCGATACGGTTCCGCACTGTCAGAGGTACTGGCCTTTCTCTTTCTTCCCTGGTGGTCGGTACTTGAACAGGAGTTTCAACTCTCTCTGGTATAGTTCTCCCCTGACTCTCTACTAACTCTTGTTGTACAATACTACAAATTCTCGCCTCATTAAGGGTAGGGTGTAGGTTCTGGCGGGTTAGAAGTTTCCCCTGTACTTATTGCATTCTTGCCACCTGCTCGAGTTCTATGTCTCATCTACAAAACATCAACACTTGAATCAACTCAAATAACTTATCTACTACTATAAGTAAGGAAAGAAATAATCTTACAACGGTCAGCTACAGAACGTCAACGCAGCAGGAGAGGCACACTGTCAAATACCAAAATCTTTACTCTAATACCAAAAATGTAGTAACTCTTTCTAGCTATTATACTTGGGAAATATAATATGATAAAGACAGGTAAGCATATAAGTAAAAGATAATGGGCCCGAAAATTTTCTTTACTTTATATATTAAATTCTTTACAATAATAAAGTTTCATATACATAAATACAAAATAGTGGACAATGGTGCCATTTCCCTCTACTTCTCGACGTCCATCCGACCACTTCTGACCTATTTCCTACAAAAACAAAGAAATCAACAGAGTGAGCACTAATTGCTCAGTAAGTAAATTTCTTTCCTTACATTACACTTCTCTGTTCTTTCTCTATTCTTTCTTTATTCTTATCTCTCTGGGTTTTTTCTTTCTCTCTAATCTCTCTGTTCTTTCTTTCTCTCTAATCTCTCTGTTCTTTCTTTTCTTTCTAATCTCTCACTACTCATGGTAGTAGGCACAGTGCCATGCATAGGTATGATGCAAATGCACAAATGCATAGAATGTGCATTTTCTTTTATGTTTTTCTTTCTTTTCTGTGTTTCTTTCTTGCTTATCTATTCTTTCATTCTTTTCTTTCTTTTCTTTCTAATCTTTCTTTTCTTTTCTTTCTTATTCTTTTCTTTTCGTTCTTATTCTTTTGCCAATCGGACTCGGTTGAGGCATGGATTCGGAACACTGGCCATGTGAGTGTATTCTTCTTTCTTGGGTACAACCTTCATCCACATGCACTCTTATGGACTGTACCAATTCTTCTTTCTTATTCTTAGGCTGCTCACTGAAGGTAGCGTGCACGTGGGGAAAATTCTTCTTGTCACTCACGGGTTCCCCATCGCAACAATCTATTCTTTTCTTCTTTTAGAGCATTCTTTAATAGCTTTTCTTTCTTTCTCTTTATTCTTTAAGTTCTTATACATATGTATATGTATGCATGTGGATGGCTCATGCTTGTTATTCTTTCTAAATGCAAATGTTTAAATGCAAGGATGCCATGTAGCATAAAAATAAGTCTTTCTCTACCATCTACAAACTCATATCAAAATCACAAATGAATAAACTCATGCATACACTTCTCTTGGACATTTCATCAAACATATTGCACGCACACTCAAACTCTAATTTGGCTACACTCCTACTTCTTTCTCAAGCCACTAATATTTGGAGTAAAACTCCCTTAAAGCAATTACTAAACCTAGCCAGGAAAATACACTCCAAAAATTCTACTCAAACTCTTTCTAAATTCAACCAAACTTCCATCAATCACCATATAACCAATTCTGCTTCTCATGGCTCAATTCTACTCATCAATAAACATCAATCTCATCAACAATTCTCAAAATCATAAGCATATACATACATGTAAAAAGTCTCTACTCAATTGATTTCTCAAATCATAACTTGTGTTAGATTTATTTAACTTGTACTTGAGTAATTCCACTAGAATCTCTCTCTCTTTGGCAGACTTGTTCTTTCTCTAAAACCCTAAGCATAAAAACTATAAGAATTCAACACTTTAAAAATTAATCTCATATCTATTAGCAAGAATTCTTAACTTTGAATGCTTAGGATTTAATATCTACCAAAATCCAACAAAAAGTTAATTTAAATTTCCTTGGAAATTTGATGAAGGAATTGAGAGAATTTGGGGGTGAAAGTGGCGTGTGGGGTGTAGAGAATGATAGGGTTTGTATTCTTGAACCCTTAATATCTCATATTAATAGGCATACTTTCCCATTTTGCCCTTACACTTTCTTAGAAATTCCATTTTTGGCCGTCAATTACAAAAATCCCCTTACCTTCATTGCATTCTCCATAAAATTCCCTTACTTTTCACTCCCCACATTTACAACTAATTACGGGTAGAATGGTCACTTTGTTCTTAAGGAAGTTTATCTAGAATTTTCTCAAAAATTCCAGCTAGCTCTTTGCCTCGGCGAAGCATTCCAGAGCATACGTCGCCGCGACAAACTTTCTTCTTTGCCGTGGCGAAGTTTGCAATTTAAGAACTCGATTTTGGGCAGAGAGTTTGTTGCCACGGTGACAAACTTCCTTTCCCATGGCGAAGTTTGCACTTCCCAAATTCTCCAATCTTCCACCTTAAAAGAAGCAAAACTATCTATCTATCATCTGATTCTGATCCAATCTGTACTTTGGTTTGTCTCGTTCATGTGTCCACTTAGTTTGTTAATTTTATGGGCAAAAAGAGAACACATTGATAGCAAGATAGCCCTCTCTCATGGTCGTGACTCTTGCCTCCCTCTGACTCTTATTTGGGAATAGTCTTATCACCCTCTCACTCTCATTCACTCATTTTATTTGTGCTAGTCGAGCTGTAATTCAAGCATGAATTCGAGCTACAACTCAATTTTGCACTCGGCTGAAATCGAGCATGCTCAAATTCGAGCTAACTCATTGAGCTCGAGTTCAAATTCGAGCTTGAAACAGTATCACGAGTTCGAGTTCGATTCAAGTTTTCCAAGCTTGATATGGCTCAAGCTCGAACTCGAGCTCGTTACTATAGTAATCGAGCTCAACTCGATTGGGCAAAAACTTAACTCGGCTCGGCTCGGCTCGATTACTCTCTTAAATTCTAGAAAACGTTGGATGGAAAAGGATTCCAAGAAACATAATTGAACTTGAATCAACACATTACAGATTGTGTTGATCAGAAAATGTTTAATTGAAACACGAGAGTTTATCGACACAAAACATGAGAGTTTTTTAAGTCATTAGAAGTTTCCAAATAGCCATATCAGCCCTCAATATGTCAAAATAATGGATCCAAATCTAATGCTACACTAGTTTTTGTTATGAATTCAACCTCTATAATGTTGTAGGGCTAAGTTGAAGGCCGAATTAAGCACACAACTGAGTATGAGATCAACCAGACCCACAAGCAGAAGCTTAAACCACAATTATGACAATAAAGATCTTTTTCTGGGATTTTACCCAGAAACCATTTCTATGCAATTCTACTTTATGCTTTAAAGATGAGAATGGAGGAGACACATCCTGAATATCGATACTTGATTGCATAAAACTACCCATGGAACCAAAAAATAAGCTTCAAACTAATAAACAAAACTTTCTCAAATGTCTAACGAAAAGGTATCTCAGAATCTCAGCCATTCACATCACAAGAAAGTTACTTCTTGAGTTGAAAGATTAACAAAAATTGTAAACTTTTGTTTTTGTGAAACCTAGTTGAAGGTTGTGTGCATGTGGCTGGTTAATGGCTAGGGAAGCTGGAATTGTTGAGGAATTAAATCTCATTTACAAAGAAAAACTAGGAATGCATTTGCTTCTAAATGATTTAAGTTAGATATCCGAAACCTTATTTTTCACAGCCAATTCCATCTGGTCAATTGACTTATTAGGATCATGTCTGTGTGCTGTGGTGGTTAAGATTGGTTGTAGTTTCTTAGAAGATGTATTATTTTACATTTCGATTCATGTTGGCGTAAAATGGCATTTTATCATTTATGTTTTTTAATTGAAAGATCAAATCAGTTAGCATTGTTATTGGTTTTTGAACCTGCCTAAATATGTGTTCTTTGCACTATCTTCAGGCAGAAACTGGGTTTATGTATCCTAGCTGTGGTTTGAAAGGGCTGACGGGAATCTTTATATACTAATAATTTTAGTGCCCAGGAATTTGATTGAATAAGGTATTTTTTTCCCCTTGGGTGGTAGGCCTTTGGGGCGACATGGGAAGGGGTGGAAAGCAAAACTTGTTTAGGCTTTTTATACATATGGAATTATATAGCACTTTTTTGGATCATCAGATGTGAGTTGAGGGCCACTATGTGTTATCATTCTTGAATCATGAGTTTCAAGTGCGAGTGTCCGACTTGGATCTGCTTAAATCATTTACGAGTGATTAATGGAAAGTCCATACTTGCTACATTAAACTTGCAAGTGTTTGTTTACTTTCCTTGTGGAGATTATTTTTTTTTTTTTTTTTTTTTTTTTTTTTTTTTTTTTTCTAAATAAACATCTAAGAGTTCCTTGGCAGTTTTGGCCAACTTAATTTGCCATTTTTTTCAGCAAAGCAATCGTTTTTTTTCTCATTGTTGAAATTTTTCATAATTTACATTTTTGCTTTTGTCATATTTTACCTGTACTGTTACTGGTTTGGCATCCTAATCAGCATGCCTAGGAACCCTGGAAAGTTCTCATATAAAGGCATAGAAGTTTGTTTCACGTTGTTCATAATTGGACCTATATTTTGGTTGGTCTTGCAATTTTGTAGGACCTTAATTTATTGAATTTATTTGAGATAATTTTTTTGTTTTAGTATAGCTTATTTGCTGTTGCTATAATATGCTTTTGAAGCATTCCAATGTTTAGGTGGATCTAACTTTTCACTCTATAATGCAGAGAAGTTTTGCTTTAGTGCTGAATTTATTGAGATGAGACATCAAGCGCTGGATATTTTTGTCAATCGGATAGCTTCACATCATAAGCTGCAGCAAAGTGAGGATCTTAGAACCTTTTGAAGGCAGATGAAGAGGTGATTTATCTAAAATCATATAGGTTATTTGACTTCATGTCTTTATACATGTGCTTATTTCACTTTTGGAATTATGCCATAAAAGTTTAATAGTTTATGTATTTTAGTTGATTATGTATGTTATAGAAACTAGTGGATTTACAAGAGCACGAATCTTATCAATTGTTAGGATTATGCATTTTAGAAAATGTAGAAGCAAAAGGACTACCTTCATGTTTTGGTACTTAAAGGTGGTGTAAATATATGAATATATACATCCTCTTCACTACATGTCAGCATCTTGGATTTAATATTTCTAGGTTTTTAGTTAATGCTGATATATTTTCTGTTGTTCAGACAATGGAGAGATTAAGGTCTTAAGAGACTGGTATTTTCAAAAAGAAGCCAGCTGATTTGATGCAAATCTTCAGGTAAGATTAGACTTTACATGATCCTGTAATGATCCCTAGTGCCCATTGGCTAAGTGGTTCTAGTTTCATAATCCAATTCGTTTCACATCTGTGCACTATACAAGTTTCAATTTCTTTTGTATTATTTTTCACTTATGAGAATTTGGTAAGGACTTGTGAGTTCTTGATAAACTAGAATTTATCCTAATTTTCACGGGACAAAGCTTTAATTTTTTTTTTTTTTTCATTTTCATCTACATTATATTTTATTAACAAACATTTTATGATAATGGGACTAAGCCCCTCGATGTGGGCAAGGCTTGTTACCAAGGTTCTTCCAAGGTACTACTCTTCAGTCTTCTCCCATTGATCTGGGTTGCCCACCCATTTATTGATTTTTTTTTCCAATGGTTTGCTTTGTGGGATATTTTGGTGAGCTCCTTTGTTAAAAATCGATTCGGGTCTTGTGACATCCGTGATAATAGTTATTATATGATGAATAAACTGCCACTTTTATCGAACTCCAATACTTTTTCATGATATTAGTGAATTATGCTCATGTTTACTTCAATTGCCATAATCTTTTTGCCTTAGGTAACCTTGTCACAAGAAACCAAGTGGTTCTAACAGGCAACCTATTAATATTCTTGAGCAGATTGCCGTAGAAGGAAAATTCAAGTTGTGCAGTCAAGCATACCAATCTTTATGTGAAAAACTAGCTGTGAATTAAGGTTCTCAAAATTCATGCCATATCTGAAAGCTATTTCCATTCAACTCCCAGCAACTCTTGAAGCATATGCTAGTAGATGTAACGAGCTTATTACAATTAAATCGAGTTTTGCAACTTTCGACAACTAGGATGGATTCATTCTGTGATAACATATCCATTGATGGCAATGACATCCCCTCTTTTTCCATTGCCAGTTCTTATTTATGAATTTAGGTTTACAAGTTAGTTCTTTTAGAATAAACCAAAGTTGATTCTCGATGAAAATTACAAACTTCATTGCCTTGTTGCCTTCAGGCAGGTTTTAAATTTAGGGTTCTTTGGATCTTTGTGTTATGAAACTTTAGGATGTTCCATTATGTTGTAACAATATCTCATATCTCATGTGAACCATCAAATTGTCAACATAATGCGACTATTTAACAATAAATGTTCACAACTTAGGTGATTAATATTTAATAATATGTTTGTGACACATTTAATGGACATCACTTGAAATATAGATTTAGGATTTCATTAAGAAATATGATATAATACTACTCTAAATACCAAAGTCATCCACTCTAAATACCCTACAAAATTGAGATATCTCAATTGAAATTATAATTTATTTAATATAACTCATAATTTACTAGATCAATTCAATCAATTTTTTATGTGGTGTTATGAGCAATAGAACGAGGTCCATTATTTTGGTAATTGAGTGACCTTCTTGCAGTTTTTTATCATATTATGATTATGATTAACTTTCTCTTCTGTTGAAAGCAAGACCCTGAGCTTGGGTGACAAGCGGGAGTGGGGGGCAGAATCCGTAAATAGAAACGATTTAAATTGGGGCAGGAGGGAAGGAAATATAGCAACCAACTACCTAAAACTGAAAGAAATGTATCTCCCACCTCACTGAAATTTTCACAAAAGTCATACACACAAGCTTTATGAGAATGGCAAAATATTGTGCAAAACTTGATGGACCCACAGAGAACCAACCATTTATGGGGATCGACGAGACAGCAAAATGCAGTTGATTAATGGCCAAATCCCCACTACCTCGTAAACCTGCTAAACATAGCTTTCCCTCCTGACACTCAGAATTCCTCCTAGCAGCATAGGCTCGATAAGCTGCCAGTCCAACAATAGTAACGATAGACCATAATATAAATCAAACATACAATCCCTGTTAGAAAATGTACATTAACAAAATAAAATCAGTGCTATACAAATTCATGGATGTAATCCTGGGAGATGTGGAACTAGTAGACAACAAACACACCAGAAATCTTCCCGACCTCAGTTTCAGGAATGTTCAAATGAGGGTGTTCAGTTGCCCTCACAATTCTGCTAAATAAATTTTTGGAATCTCCTACTTTCATGCTTACACGAATAGGAGGCTCGATTCCCAACCCCTGACAAATTCAACGCTTCAAGTTTTTTGCGCTGTTAACGGGGATCAATTTTTGTGTTAACATTGAACTTTTCTTGTGTTAGCTAGATTGGAGTTTAATTTTAGTTTTAATTGTTGTCTAGTTTAATTTTGTTGTTCGTTTCTATTAGCTTGTGATCTCACGCTTTCTTTCTTTCTTTGTAGTTTATACGAAAAGCTAGACGTCATCCAATGGTTCCTATTGATCCAGAGATTGAAAGAATCGTAAGAAGACTTAACAAAGAAAGGAGAACGAGAGGCCATAGTCATTGAGATGGAAGAAAACAGAACATTGAGGGAATTTTCAATACCCACGGTTGATGGCAGTGGTCCAAGTATAACTAGGCCACCAATGCAAGCCAACAACTTCAAAATAAAGCCGGCAATCATCCAGATGATCCAACAGTCGGTACAATTTAAGGGAGATCTGAAGGAAGATCCAAATTCACACATTGCAAACTTCTTGGAGATCTGCGATACCTTCAAATTAAACGGAGTGGCAGATGATGCTATCAGATTAAGATTCTTTCCTTTTTCATTAAGGGATAAAGCAAAGGGATGGTTAATGGCACTACCACCAGGAACAATCACAACCTAGAATGAATTGGCATAGAAGTTCCTTATTAAATACTTCCCTCTAGCGAAATCTGCAAAGATGAGAAATGATATCACGTCGTTTCTACAGGAAGAGACTGGATCACTTTATGAAGCTTGGGAAAGATATAAGGAACTGCTAAGAAAGTGTCCACACCATGGTTTGCCAGTTTGGATGCAAGTCCAAACATTCTATAATGGGTTGACGGTTAATGTGCAAACGATGGTGGATGCAGCATCTAGAGGAGCATTGCAAAACAAGACACCTGAAGAAGTTATGAGTTGCTTGAAGTCCTAGCAAGTAACAACTATCAGAGACCCAATGAGAGAATGCAGTCAAAGAAGTCCATAGGTATTCATGAAGTTGATGCTTACACAGCCATCTCAGCCCAACTTACAGCACTTCAGAAGCAATTAGGAGGTATGCAAGTGAATTCTATTCAAACACCTCAATTGACATGTGATTTTTGTGCAGGTAACCGTACAAACAATGAATGTCAAGTGGGGAACACCTTTGCTTCAGCCTCATCATCGTCGGAACAAGTCAACTATTTGGCAGGGAATCAAAGACAACAAAACAATCCTTTCTCCAACACATATAATCCTGGTTAGAGAAATCATCCAAATTTGTCTTGGGGCAATCAAAATCAGTAGAATAACCAGTGGAATCAAAGAACAATGCCAAACAATCAAGTAGGGGTGAATAATCAACCAGGTGATCAAAGATTGTCAAAATTGGAGGACATGTTCAGGAAATTCATGCAAGAGACCACAAGTTTCATGAGTGAGACGAGGGCAAATTTCAGAAACCAAGGGGCATCCATTCAAAACTTGGAGGTACAGGTGGGGCAGTTAGCAGAAAAACTGAATGATCCACCACAAGGTTCCCTACCAAGCAACATAGTGACAAATCCACATGAACAAGTGAATGCAATAACTCTACGGTGTGGAATAGTCTTGGAAGAGGTGGAATAAATAGGGAAAGAAGAGAGCCCACCAAAGACAAGGAAGATTCTGATGAGGAAGTCGACAAAGAGATCATTGTTGAAGAGAAACCAACAAGTCCCAGGGAAGATGAACCAAAGAGGGAAGAGAGGCAAAGGCAAAAGAAAGAAAAATTGCCATTTCCCAAGATACCACCAGAGTTGGCACATCACACCCCTTCTGTGCCTTTTCCTTAAAGACTCAGAAAGAAAAATCAGGATAAGCAGTTTATAAAATTCATTGAGATATTTAAAAAACTACATATTAACATTCCTTTTGCAGATACCTTGCAGCAGGTGGTGAGCTACGCAAAATTCCTCAAGGATATTCTGTCAAATAAAAGAAAGTTAGAAAAGGAGGAAACAATGATGCTTACTGAGGAGTGCAGTGCCATTCTATAGAAAAAGCTACCACCGAAACTCAAGGATCCAGGGAGTTTCAATATCCCTTGTGTTATAGGAGATATTACATTTGATAGAGTTTTGTGTGATCTAGATACAAGCATAAATCTAATATCTTTTTCTATTTTCAGGAGACTAGGGATTGGTGAAGTGAAACCAACGACCATATCTTTACAACTTGCAGATAGATCCATCAAGCATCCGAGGGACATAGTTGAAGATGTATTGGTTAAGGTGGACAAAGTCATCTTTCCTGCAGATTTCGTCGTGTTGGATATGGAAGAGGACAAGAAAATGCCTCTCATTGTGGGGCGACCATTTCTTGCCACTAGAAGAGCCCTAATTGATGTGCAAGAAGGAAAATTCCTTTTAAGGGTCCAAGATGAAAAGGTGACATTCAATGTTTTTGAGGCCATGAAATTTCCATCAGAGTCAAATTCTTGCTTTAGTGTAGACTTGGTGGATAGACTAGTAGCAGATGCTATTGAAGAGAACACCCCTCAACTACCTTTAGAATCTTGCATTGCCCAATAAAAAATAATAAAGGTAGATGAGCCGGCAAAGAATGAGTGTACTAGACTTTTGGAAGCACTTCAGCCAATAAATGCAAGCCAAGATCCAGAATTTGAAGAGTTTGACATTGAAAAACAGAAGGAGAAGGAAAGAACGGAAGAACCTCCAAAACTTGAACTGAAGCCTTTACCTTCTCACTACAAATATGTGTATCTTGATGAGTCAGAAACCTTTCCAGTGATCATCAATGCAAGGCTGAGTAAATTAGAGGAAAAGCGGTTGATTCGGGTGTTAAGGGAGCATAAATCAGCAATTGGATGGACCACATTGGACATTAGAGGCATCTCTCCATCTTTTTGTATGCACAAGATACTTATGGAAGATGATGTCAAGCCTAGGGTACAGCTACAACGGAGATTGAATCCTTCTATGAAGGAAGTGGTGAAACTTTTAGATGCAGACATAATCTACCCTATTTCAGTTAGTCCATGGGTGAGCCCGGTGCAAGTGGTTCCAAAGAAAGGGGGTATCATGGTAATAAAGAATGACAGCAATGAATTGATACCAACTAGGACAATCACAGGTCGGAGGGTGTGCATTGATTATAGGAAACTAAATGAAGCGACAAGGAATGATCATTTTCCACTTCCTTTCATCGATCAAATGTTGGAAAGATTGGCAGGGCTTGCTTATTATTGTTTCTTGGATGGTTTTTCAGGTTATAATCAGATTGCCATTGCTCTTGAAGATCAAGAGAATATGACATTCACTTGTCCTTATCACACCTTTGCGTACAGAAGGATGCCTTTTGAGTTGTGCAATGCACTAGCCACATTCCAATGATGCATGATGTCAATTTTTGGTGACATGGTGGAGCGGTTCATAGAAGTCTTCATGGATGACTTCTCTATTTTCAGTTCTTCTTTTAATAATTGTTTGTCTAATCTCTCATTTGTTTTGCAGTGATGTCAAGATACAAATTTGGTGCTCAACTAGGAGAAATGTCACTTCATGGTTCAGGACGGAATTATACTCTATCATCGAATCTCAAAGGACGGCATCGAAGTGGATCGAGCCAAAACAGAAGTGATTGAGAAGCTGCCACCACCTAAAAACATTAAGGCAGTCCGGAGTTTCTTGGGACATGCAGGGTTCTATAGATGGTTTATCAAGGACTTCTCTAAAATCTCTAAACCCCTCTACAATTTACTGATTAAGGATGTTTCTTTTGATTTTAATGATGAATGCATGCATGCTTTTCAAACTCTTAAGAATTTATTAGTATCTATTATTGCATTTCCCGATTGGGGACTACCTTTTGAATTGATGTGTGATGCTAGTGATTTTGTAGTAGGAGTAGTTTTAGGACAAAGGAAGAAAAAAGTTTTACATGTAATTCAGTGTGCTAGCAAGACACTAACTGATGCACAGTTGAATTACACCACCACTAAAAAAGAGCTGTTAGTCGTTGTTTTTGCATTTAACAAATTTTGTTCTTATTTGCTAGGTGTTAAGGTGATAGTCTACACAGATCATTCAGCACTCAAGCATCTGTTGGCAAAGCAAGAAGCAAAACCAAGGCTAATAAGATGGATCCTACAACTGCAAGAGTTTGAATTGGAGATCCGAGACAAAAAGGGGTTAGAAAATGTAGTGGCAGATTATCTATCAAGAATTGAATGACCAATCCAGGGAAGTAAAGAGGAAACTCAAATCAAGGAGACCTTCCCAGATAAGAAATTGATGAAAATTGTAGAAGCACCTTGGTATGCAGATATTGCAAATTATCTATCATCGAGAGCGCTCCCAAATGGCATGACCTTCCAACAGAAGAGAAGTTTTTCTCTGACTTAAAGTTTTATTTCTAGGAAGAACCATTTCTGTATAAACACTGTACAGATCAGATGATACGTATGTGTGTCCCAAGAGAGGGGATGGAGAGTATTTTACGACATTGCCATGAGAAAAAAGTGGGTGGTCATTTTGGAGGAACTAAGACAACGGCCAAGGTTCTTCAATCTGGATTTTATTGACCAACCCTATTCAAGGATGCTTTCCGGGTAGTTCAGGAATGTGATCAATGTCAACGGAGTGGAAATATTTCAAAGAGAGATGAGATGTCGTTGAATAACATCCTAGTTGTTGAATTGTTTGATGTGTGGGGAATTTACTTCATGGGTTTTTTCCCAAATTCTTATGGAAATATGTACATCTTGGTGGCTGTGGACTATGTGTCGAAATGGGTGGAATAGTTGCATTACTATCCAATGATGCCAGGGTGGTGGTTAACTTTGTGAAGAAGAATATTTTCTCAAGATTTGGAGTACCACGGGCAATTATCAGTGATAGGGGATCTCATTTTTGCAATAGGCAATTTGATGCTCTCTTGGGAAAATATGGAGTGAAACATAGAGTTGCCACACCATACCATCCTTAGACCAACAAGCAAGTGGAACTGTCGAACAGAGAGCTGAAAAGAATTTTAGCGAAGATAGTTAACGCGTCCAGAAAGGATTGGTCACGGAAGTTAGATGATGCATTATGGGCATACCGCACTGCATTCAAGACTCCAATTGGTATGTCTCCGTTTAGGTTAGTATATGGGAAGGCATGTCACTTGCCGGTGGAACTTGAGCATAAGGCATATTAGGGAGTTAAACAGCTAAACATGAATTTACAAGCTGTTAGGGAGGAAAGGATGCTGAAATTGAATGAACTTGACGAGTTTCGTCATGAAGCATATGAGAATGCCTGGATTTACAAAGAAAAGACCAAGATGTGGCATGATAAGCATATCACGAAGAAAAACTTTGAAGTAGGTCAGAAAGTTTTGTTATACAATTCTAGACTTAGGCTTTTTCCTGGAAAACTTAAGTCTAGATGGTCCGAACCCTTCATAGTTACCGAAGTCTACCCATACGGGGTTGCGGAGATTTCACATGAAGAAAATGGAACATTTAAGGTCAATGGACAACGGTTGAAGCCATACATTGATAGGGCGATGAGTTGCAAGTCACTACCCGTCAAACTCGACATCCCGGAATGAGAACTTGAGAAAATCGAGCTTTCGACCATAGAAAAGCGCTTCTTGGGAGGCAACCCAAGTGTTCTCATTTTTTTGTTTGTTGTTGTGAATTTGTTTGTATGTTTTATGACTTAGGAAATAGTTTAAATTCTTTTGTTTTTTTGNATACCCTTGATCTTGGCTCATGTAAACGATCCCTGAGTTATATTATTTTTCGTTTCCGCTGCGTATACGGGACCATTTACTAACAGTCCGGACCCTTCATAGTTACCGAAGTCTACCCATACAGAGCTGTGGAGATTTCACATGAAGAAAAAGGGACATTTAAGGTCAATGGATAGCGGTTGAAGCCATACATTGATGGGGCGATGAGTTGCAAGTCACTACCCATCAAACTCGACATCCCAAAATGATAACTTGAGAAAGTCGAGATTCCGACTATAAACAAGCACTTCTTGGGAGGCAACCCAAGTGTTCTCAGTTATTTGTTTGTTGTTTTGAATTTGTTTAGTTGTTTTATGTTTTAGAATAAATTTAATTTCGTTGTTTTTGGTGTTTCAAGTAAATGATCGAATTGGGGCGAAAAGCGGAATTTTCCAGTTTTCGCCGCGACGAAGTACACTTAGCCGAAAATGGATTCAAGAAATTCCAAACTTCACCGCAGCGAAGTTTATTCTTTGCCGAGGTGAGAAATTTTCTTCGCCACAGCATAAACGGTATTGCGTGAATGAGCTAAGGAAATTTCACCGCGGCGTGTGATTGGGTTGCGTAATTGAATGAAGAACTTCGCCGTGGTGAAGTTTATGCTTCGTCGTAGCGAAGTCTGTTTTCTATAGAAGTCGCAAAATTTTTTCATTTTTTTGCAAAAACTTTCAAAGCACACCTAAGAGCCAAATACTTCCACCTTCAATCCAGAGATTTTCCAGTGCAATTCCTTCCCTCTACTCCACTCCTTAACCCTCACAAACACTAAATCAACTCACTTTGTCAACGAATTTTGCGAAATTTTGAAGAAATTTTTGGAAACCCTAGGTTTTCCAAAATTGGGGATCTTGCCATTTGGGCCGAAATTGGTGAGATTGGTGGTGCATTCATCATGGGATTGGTAAGATTTCGAGTCTTCCAGCCTTAAATTTGATCAATTTCGATTGTTAGTGCTTTAAATTTGAGAAATTGATTGAATGTGTTGAGTTGTGAATTTTGGTGAAGTTTGTGATTTGATTTTGATTTAAGAAGTGTGGAGTTTGATTTGTTGGTCATTGAGGAAGTTAGGTTTTTGATTGAGTTTGGAAGAGTGGTGATTCGGGGGTGTAGGTGCAATTTTTTGAAACATTGGTGGGCATTTAGGAGTGATTGTGGTTGTAGAAAGGGTACTTTGGCGTTGAATTGTCGAGTTGAATTTTGAGTTTGGGGGTAGATTTGAGTGTTTACTATTGAAAACCAAAATGCCGCTCAAAATAGCTGCCAGGGGAAAAGGAAAACAAGTCAACAATAGGTTTGTGAATGAGAAGGCTCGGCAGCATTATGAAGGCGCAATCAAAAGAAAAGACAAAGGGTTTATTGCTGAGAAAGGACTAACCACGGTCCATAGAGAAGATTGGAACCGAGGGAGAAATTGGGATATCTTCATGAGTGAACCAGAACACTTGGCCATAGAGCCAATAGTCAGAGAATTTTATGCTAACTTCCCTGAGTGTGATCCCGGCATGTTTATGTGAGAGGTATTGATGTGTTAATCGATGCGAAGGTTATCAATGATTTCTACAAACTTGCTCGAATTGACCATGATGAGTACCAGGAATTTAGGAAGAGACAGTTTAAGGAGGAGGAGATTCTTAAGGTAATAGCAAAGCCGGGTACCTCTTGGGAGATTTTGAAGAAGGGGAGAAGAAGTAGTAAGGGGACGAATTTGATTCCTATGGCTAGATTGTGGCAGTATTTTGTGTGTGCGAGGATGGTTCCAGAGACACATTATAGTACAATGGCTTTTGAGTGGGCAGTGTTACTTTATGCCATTGCCACTGGAAAGAAGATGGATGTGGGGAATATAATCATAGAGAGTATACGACATGCAGCCAAACCAGGGTGAGGAAGCTTCGCCTTCCCACTTCTCATCACTGAGCTGTGCACTCGAGCGGGAATCAAGAAGGCAGATGATGAACCACTTATTCATCTTGCCTCACCCGTCGACACCAACTACTATCACAAGCTACTTGACCGTCCTCCCAGAGAAGGACCCAGCTCCGGAATGAAAAGACAAAGAACCACAGAAGCTGCCACAACATCCAGTTTAACATCCTCGACAAAGGAGTTGCTGCAGTAAATTTTGGACAAGGTGAACCGGATGGAACGACATCAAGATTGGATGGCAGGGCAGACCCGAATGCTGTACGATATGCAACATAGCTACTGCACCAATCTGGGCATTGATGTTTCGAACTTCCAATGGGAAGACTGGCAAGAAGAGGAAGAAGATGATTCCATGGAAGAAGATGATGACACTGAAGGAGAGAAGGAAGACGAAGAATGACACCTGAACACTTGTTTTTGTAGTTTATGTTTTCATTTGTTATTGAATTTTTTTTTTTTTTTTTTTGGTACATTGGAACTAATTTTCTTTTCTTTTTAGATTGTTAATTGTTGTTGAATTTTCTAGTTAGTTTGTAAGGGCGAGATTAGGTTGTAATATTTTCACATTAGTCAGTGGAAATTTCTAACACAGTGGACACCATAGAATTTCATTTGTTTTACAGATGATGATGATGATGAGAAAGCCAAGGAATGGGTGTGCATGCTATTGAACGAAAATCGGACTTCACAGATTAATCAGGGAACTATCTCGTACCCTTTTAAATTTTGTTTTTCTATTCCTGAAATGTGCATGATGTGACATTGGGGACAATGTCATTTTTAGTTTGGGGTTAGGAAAATTTGAAATTTTGATTTGTGTTTAGTTGTTTTTATGTTTTGTATTGTTGTGCCAATGATGAACTGCACAAGTCTATGATGAGAATAGGATTGTTCGGATTTTATTTATGGAAAATGTTAAGCATTGCTTCAAGTTTAGGTTGGTTGACTTGATTTAGCTTGAGGTTTGTTGAGTGGTTCAACCACCATTTTCATTTTTCGGCATGCTTAGAAACATTTCATGTGGTTAGGTGAAGTCTTGATAATGTTGGTGGACTCTAGAACCTAGTTGAGAAGTACTTGAGGCGAAATTCTAGGAATAGAGATTATTTAGGAAATAATTAAGGTAGTTTTTCGGAACGTTTGAGCCTTTCCAGCCGACCATGAAATTTTTTCCCTAGTCACCCATTTAGCCTTATGAAATCATCACTGTTCTATTCTTCTTGTGCAACCAAAAATGCCCAAACACATCACCCTAAACACGTATCACGACCTTTAAGAGAATTCTGAACCTAATGCAGACACAAAAGAGCTTGGAGAGTTGTGTGAGATGTTGATGAACCAAAATAATAAGTTTGGGGGTTGCAAAAAAGGCAAGAATAAGGGGTAATTGACCTCAATAAATTAGTGTTGTTTTCGTTACATTCTTTTTCAAAAAAAAAAAAAAAAAAAATGAGAAATAGAAATTTGAGAGTTTCATCTCAGAATCAAGAATAAGAATTGCACATGTTGAGGTTACACCTTGAGTGGTGATTGAGAAAGAAAGTGGAAATTGATGTTGTTCTTAGTGTTTGCTTGAAGGAAACCGAGTTCTCTTGCTTTGTTTATCTTTTCTTTTTCTTTGGAGCCCACTAACCGAGCATAATGTTACAAGCCTGTAAAGACCTTTTGATCCTTAGTGATGTCTAATCCTCATTAGTGAAGAGTAGTTCGATACTTAGGCTTATGGAGTCTACCACCATTTGATAAACTTTACATTTCTACATAAAATAATCTGGGAAGTCGGAAGGTGGACTGAAGTGGGGATTACCTACTCAGGAGGCTGATAGCGAAAGATAGTAAACTCAATTTATAACTTCTTGGAGTGTTAAGCATTTTCCAGTAATAATGTTTCAACAATTTTTGAGACTTGTATAAATTCTAGGCAGTTCTTTGTGTTTGAGTTTGATTCTAATTTCTTTCATTTCATTTTCAATTTTTTTGTTTTTGTTTGTTAGTTGTTTCTCTTTTAGTCGTGTTTTATACCCGATGCTCGGGGACAAGCATGTCTTAAGTTTGGGGGTATTTGATAATCCTAAGATTATACGGTTTTATCTAGGCTTTTTGGCCGAATTTTGGATACTTCTTATGTCGTTTTTGCCTAAATTACAACTTAATTTCATATGTTTTATGTTTCAGGCCAAAATCAGCACTTTGAGCAAATAAAGAGCGAAATTGAGTTTCTGCCCAAAAGCAAGCGAATCTCAGGATTTTGGGAAATTCTGAAGCGAATTTGAAGCACTATGAAGCTTCTTCCTATTGGAGAGCACCAAAGATTGAAGAGTCAAGAAAGGAAGCAAGTGGAGGGCAATTCTGTAATTTCAAGAATTGTTCAGAATAGTTTGTCGCGGAGATGCACTCTCGGGAAATCTTTGCCACGACGAAGTCTACAAGTTCCAGATTTTATTAAAACGCACAGTTTTCTTTTAGGCAAGTTTTAAGTTTTCTTGGACCGACTATATAAGAAAAACTTAGCCATTTTTAGAAGGGGGTTCGACTTTTTTTGGGAAAAAGAAGAGAAGATTAGAGATTAAACTCTTTGGATTCATCAAATAGGGAAGATTTTTGTTCTCTTTTCTTTATTCCAACATGTTGAATGCTTTGTTTACTGTTTTTATTTCTAATTGTGTTAATTTTAGTATGAGCTAACTCACTTTGGGTTAGGGTTTTGATGTAATTAGGTTTTTTATGTTTAATCAATAGATTATTGTTGCTTTTACATTCTATTGGGTGGATTGTATGATTACTCTTGTTTTTATTGAATTTATTTGTTGAACATGATGAGATTGAGAAATGAATCATGAATGAGCTTCTTAGGGTAATCGCCATTGTTGTATTGAACGCTAGAGATAGGTTTGAGAATCAATGAAATCAATTTAGGATTCCATTAGCTTAACAAACTTGGAACTATTAATCTTCAATTTGTTGGGTGTGGAAGCTTAATAGGGAAAAGTAGGAAAACATAGTCTGAGAAGGTATGTTTTACACATTAGGGAGTCTGATTTATAGTCCGTGCATGTGAGTGTAGAAGTAGCATAATTCGTAGATTATTTCATAAATTCCTAGTGAAGTCAAAACCCTAACCGTTTGCCTTAATTGATATTTTCTCTTGAATTAGTATTACTGTCATTAATTAGCCTTTAAGTTAGTAGTAAATTTTATTTTCACTTTAGATTAAAATTCTCCCGCAAATCCAACATTTTTTGTTTTCTCCAACTTGTCAAACAACTAGGAAAATAAGTGCTTAACAAACAATCCTCGTGGGAATGATACTTTACTTATCACTTTATTACTTTTTGCGACTAGTGCACTTGCTATACATTGCATGTTGTAATTACAAGGCATCAATAGTCATCCAAATTCTTATGGAAATTCTAGTTCCTATGGGAGTTTTGGTTCTTATGGCAATTCTAGATTCTATATGGGTTTGCCTCAAGACAAAAATGCTTTTGCAGCCTTTGCATCAACTCAAAATTTGAACAGGTTTGGCAAAGGAAGAGGGAAAAATGGGACATTTGTGAAAAACAAAGTCATTTGTCAAGTGTGTAACAAATCAGGGCACATTGCTATAAATTGTTTTCACAGGTTCAATTTGTCTTATCAGGGGTCTCAAAATCGGGTCTACAATGCTGGTACTTCACCAATGAAAGGGACAGAACAAGCTATGATAGTTTAAGGCACTAATCTCAATAGTGCAACAGGTGCAATGAATCAAGCAAATTCTGAATTGGTGCAATCTAAAGCTGAAATTGATCAATGTTCTTACCTTGCTTAACCAATAATTGTCTCCGATCCATCTTGGTATATAGATTCAAGGGTAACTGTAATGACTTCTTTCTACTAATATGCTCACAAAAGATACTTAATAAAAATACATATATATAGACTAAAAAGTAGTTGGGCCCAAGTTTTTTTTTTTTTTTTACTTAATATATACATTCTTTACACAGTACAAAAATAACATATACAAAAACTATCAAAATGGTGGATAGTGTAGCCATGTCTCTTCTCGCGCTTGCCGATGTCCATCCGACCGCATACTCACCTATTTCCTGCAAAAACATAGAAAGCACGGATGAGCACAAAAATGCTCAGTAAGTAAATCCTCTACTCTGCTATCCCCGTGCATCACTCTTTAATTCTTTCCTTACTCTACTCTTTTTTTCTTTTTTCTTTCTCGTTTCTTACTCTCACTGTTCTTTCTTTCTTTCTACTTCTCTCTATTCTTTCTTTCTTATTCTTCTATTCTTCCTAACCATTGAAATTCATGGCAATGTACATGAATAAACAATGCAAAATGCACAAAAATGCTTTTCTTTCTTATCTCTATTTTCTTGTTCTATTTCTTTTCTTGTAATAGCCACTACTACTCAAAACTTATAATGAAATACATACAAAATAAATAAAGAAATTGGGCCCAAATTTTCTTTTATTAACATATATACATACTCTTTACAAACATACACATTTTTACACAAAATGTATAACATATACAAAAGTCATCAAAAACATAAGGGACGTGTAACCGCTTCTTCTCGAACGCCGACTCCATCCGACAGTGTCCTCACCTAGGTCCTGCAAAACATGGAAAACAACGGGTGAGCACAAAATAATGCTCAGTAAGTAAATCCTCTACTCATGCTAGCCCCGACTCTCTTTCTCTAATTCTTTCCTTACAACTCCTCATTCAATTTCTCTTTGGGTACTTCTCTCTTTATCTCTTTTTCTTTCTCTTAGAACTCTTTTCTATTACCTCTCTAGTAAATCACGACCCCATCTTACCGGGGGCACGCCGGGACTCGCTCCCACTCTACGTGATCTCTACTCATCCTACCGATCGGACTCGGTTATGCATGGATTCGACCCTTGGCCATGTAGTATAATCTCTCTCTGGTACTCGGGTATAGCCCTCATCCGCATGCACTCTCACGGCTACACCACTCTCTATCTCATACTCAGGCCGCTCTCTCAATGCGGTACATGCGGGAATACTCTACCCATTACTCACGGTTCCCCATCGCACACTACTCTATTCTCTTAACTCTTAAGACTTATACTCAAATTCTCTACAAAATCTCAAGCTACTTCTCAAGTGTATAAACAAAATTGTAGAGCTAGCCCATTCCCTAATGCACTAATGAAATGCCACTACAAGATTTCCTCAAACCCGTCATTCTGCACAGGTCACACTAAAACGGCCATAACTTGCGTTATATACCTCAGATTACTAGTTTTGGTCTCGTTTTAAAGCTTAGAAACAGGGCTACAACTGTCTGTTTTGGTCCAGCCCGTTCAAACCGTAAGTGCCCAAAAATTACTTATAAAGTTACGGCGTGACGGCAGATTTCTCCTAGGCATTTCATCAAGCAACTCATGTGCATAAAAACACTCTACTAATACTACTATTCTTCATTCTCCAGCCATCCAAATTGGGGAAAAACTCCCTCAAATACTCATATCCCTGTCAAGAAAAGCACTCCCAAAAGCTTCACACAACATCTCTCAACTTCATCTCAAATTCCATTCTCATACACATTAAAACACTTCTCATACATGGAATCTATCCAACAACTACAAAATAGCTACTCATCTCAATTCAATTTTCTCATTAATCATACTACATACTGATCATGCATACATCTCTACACAAAAGCTTTTTTAAAACTCAAGTTGGTTGGATTTACTTACCTTGTGCAAAGATGACTTCTTTAGCACTTTTCCTTCCCTTTGTGGTCTTGTCTCTTCTCTACAACTCAAAACACCACAAGGACGGCAGCAACCATATAAGACTTCACTACATTATAAGAAAATTCACATCTAAAGCATGAATCCTTACCTAGGATGCTTTAGATGAATCTCTACTCAAAACCCCTCTTAAATCCCTTAGAAAACTTGGAAGATTGGATGGAGAAATTGAGAGAAATGGGCAAATGGAAGAGGGTGGAATGAAATAAATAAAGGCTTTCTCTACACTTTACTCTTCTTTTAGTTCATATTATAAGCACTTTTCCCATTTTGCCCTTCTCTTCTTTGGAAATTCCATCTATATCCTTTGATTCCTTTCAAATATACCCCATCCAAACACAATCTCTACTAAATTTCCTTTCATTTTACTCCCCATTTTTCCTACTAATTAGGGGTAGAATGGTCATTGTGTCCCAAAAGAAGAATTCTCTAAAACTCAAGAAACTTTGTATTAGGCTCGTCGCCGCGGCGAAACTTTGCGTCGCCCCGGCGAAACAGGCAGAACCTACCCGTGGTGCAACTCCTCCTCCTCGCCGCGGCGAAGATTATTTTCAAACTTCACCAAAATTCAACCAATTTCAAGGTAACCAATCAACCAACTCAACATACATGAACAAATAAATCAATTCAAGCTGAAACAGTAAACTTTAACTAATACAGCAAATCTTAAATACGTACCTCAAGTGGGATATTACATTTCTTTTCTTTTCTTTTCTTATTCTTTCTTTCTTATCTTTGCTGATCGGACTCGGTTGATGTATGGATTCAGAACCTTGGCCATGTGAGTGAGTGCAGTCCTCATCTACATGCACTCTTACGGACCATACAAATTCTTCTTTCTTCTTAGCCATTCAATTAAGGTGACGTGCATGTAGGAATTCTTCTTGGTACAACCCTCATCCACATCACTCTTACGGATCGTACAATTCTCTTCTTCTTATGCCACTCAATAAGGTGATGTGATGTGGGAATTTCTTCTTAACACTCTGGTTCCCCATCACACCAACCTATTCTTTACTTTCTTTAACACTCTTTAATTCTTTAATGCTATTCTTCCTTTCTTTTTATTCTTAGAGTGTTTTATTCTTTCTTTCTTTATTCTTTATTCTTTATTCTTTATTCTTTCTTATGTTTCTACAAACACAATTATATACATATGTGGCACATGTTTAAAATTTCTTACTTAAATGCACTTATAAATGCACAAATGCAATGTTGCCTCAAAGATAGTCTTCTGCACAGGTATTATTCAAGAAGGAATAACTTGAGTTAACACATCGGATTGCTACGATTTTTATGTCATTTTAAAGCTTAGAGACAGGCTATACTTTTATGTTTTGGTCTCAACCCAGTTAAATTTCTAATATACCTAAAAATCACTCAGAAGGTCACGGATGTGACAGGCAGTTTTCACTTGGCTTTTCATCAAACATATTGCATGCATACTCAATCCGAATTTGGCTACCATTCTATCTCTTTCCAAGTCACCATATTTGGAGTAAAACTTCAGCAAACAACTACTAAACCTGCCAAAAACAATACACTCCCAAATTCTACTCAACTCTTTCTAACTTCAACCAAACTTCAATGAATCATCATACAACCAAAACCACTTCTCATGGCTAAATTCTACTCATTATAATCATCAAACTCCTCAATATTCATCAATTTCATCTCAATTTCTCAATAATCACAACATATGCATATTTAAATAAATCTCTACTCACTTGAATTCTTAAATTTTAGCTTGAGTTGGTTTTGAGTGGAATTTACTTACCTTTTGCTTGAGTAGTCTCTCCTCAAGCTCTTTACTCTTGTTGGATTCAAATGTTCTCTTAACCCTAAGCATAAACTTAATAATACTCAACTTTTACACAAATAAAACATGAATAAAGAGTATGAATCCTAACCTTTTGATGCCTTGAATCAAAACCCTATGAAAATCTACTCAAAAGCCCTCAAATTCCTTGGAAAAGTGAATGAAAATTTGAGGGAAAAGGAGGAGGAGTGTGGGGTTGATATGAACGAAATAAGGGTTTCAAACCCTTAACATTTTAGTTTATAAACTCACTTTCCCATTTTTCCCTTACTCTTTCTTAGAAATTCCATCTTTGTCCCTTAGAAAGAAATTCCATCTTTGTCCCTTAGAAGGAAATTTCATCTTTGTCCCTTAGTCAATTACCAAAATGCCTTCACTTTTATTGTATTCTCTATGATTTTCTATCTCTTTCACTCCCCACAAAATCAACTAGTTTTGAGTGAAAAGACTATTTTACCCTTAATGCAAGTTTAGGGCATTTTCTTCATATTCTCTTGAAATAATTCTAACAAAATTTAACTAAGGGCTATACAACATAATTTAAATCATGTACCTCAATGTTGGGTGTTACAGTAACAAGTCATATTACTCTAGATTTCAGTCAATTGGAAATAAGCAGAAACTATGAAGGTTGAGAAGTTACAATTGGGTAATAGACAACTCTTGAATATATCACACACAGGTTCTTCTTCTATTTCTACTTTAAATTCACATAGAGCTCTTTTTTTGCAACATGTTTTCTGTGTGCCAAAAATCACAAAAAAATTACTTAGTATTTCTAAATTTACTAAAGATAATGATGTTATTACTGAGTTTCATGCTGAACATTGTGTAATAAAGGATAAGACTTCAAACGAAGTATTATTCAAGGGAGTTCTCAAGGAAGGCCTATATCAACTATTGGTTCCTCAAGAAAATTCTCGTCAATCTTGTTCCAGTTTTGTTTATGAAAAAGTTCAAATGAAGAGGGATGACAAGTGCATTAAGGAGTTTTGTAGGAAAAATGTTAATTCAAATAATTCTTGTGAAAAAGCTATGTCTTGGTTCAACTAAAGTAGCTTGTGATACTATAGGAGATGTAATAAAATGGCATCAAAAGTTAGGAGATCCAAGTGTTCAAGTTTTGTCAAAAGTATATCAAAATTTGAGACTAACTTGTAATGTTTCTGACTTTAATAAAGGATCAGTTTGTACTGCTTGTCAATATGGAAAATAGAATCTAAATTCTTTTCCTGCAGTTGGATTGAAAACAAAAAATCCTTTTGAATTGATACATGCAGATCTATGGGGTCCAACACCAATCATGTCCAAGGAAGGCTATAAGTATTACCTTGTATTAGTTGATGATTTTACTAGATATAGCTGGATATATCCTTTAAAACTGAAGTCTGAAACTTACAGTCTATTTGTTCAGTTTATTAATCTGGTAGAAAGACGTTTTCTGTCAAAATCAAGAGTGTTCAAATTGATTGGGGAGGAGAATTCAGAACAAACACTGCTGCCATACCTAAATAAGCTTGGTATTCTTTTTAAACATCTTTGTCCACATATCCATCAACAAAACGGAAAGGTGGAAAGAAAACATAGACACATCACTGAAATGGGATTAACTCCTCTTGCAAATGTGCCTATGCCTTTGAACTACTGGTGGAATGCCTTTCAAACAGCCACTTATCTTATAAACAGATTACCTTCAATTGTTCTGGATTTCAAATCACCATTTGAAGCCTTATTAAACAAACCACCGGATTTCACCTATTTGAAAGTGTTTGGTTGTTTATGTTTTCCATTCATAAGAGTGTATAACAAACATAAGCTTGATTTCCATACTTTACAATGTGTTTTTCTTGGTTACAACACATCTCACAAGGGCTACCTTTGTCTAAGTCCAGATGGGAGGATTTAAATTTCAGCAAGTGTCACATTTGACGAAGGAAAATTTCCTTTTGCTGTAGGTTCTTCTTGGTTAAAACAAGAACAAAAGTCTTCTATTATAACTGACAATCAGAGATCAGCTTGGCAATTACCTTTTTCTATAAACTCAATTGGGTAACAAGTTTTTGAGCTAATAGATTCTAACAAGTTTGTTTCTGTTGATAAGCAGGGTACTCCAAACAAATCTAATCAAGCTAATAGCAAGCAAAATGATTTTCGGCTCAATTCTTCAATGCAATCACAAGCTTCACAGAAGGGTGCAAACAATGAAGTAGAAGAATTAAATAGTTTAGCAAAGCAAATCAGCATGAGAACAATCTCAAATGGTTCAGATTATCCAGCAATTCTGCTGGAAGTTCAACTACCACCTATACCATATCAAGGTGAAACATTTGAAAATCATCATCCTATGGTGACTAGGTCAAAGGCAGGTAAAAACTCTCTTGCTTTACATACCTCTGTTTATTGTCCCAAAGAACCAAGCTCAGTAGAAGTAGCTTTACAGGATAAAGAATGGAAGGATGTAATGTAGTTAGAGTATGATGCTTTATTTAAAAATGACACTTGGAAGCTGGTTTCATATAAATCTGACATGACTGTTATAGATAATAAATGGGTATTAAGGGTGAAATACAATGCTGATGGAAGCTTGCAAAAATATGAGGCAAGATTAGTAGCAAAGGGGTTTCAACAAACTGCCAGACTCAACTGCTTTGAGACTTTCTCTCTTGTTGTTAAGGCCTGTACTATTCGAATAATTTTTTCCCTTGCTGTGTTCTTTGATTGGCCTATTCATCAGGTGGACAGTAATAATGCTTTTCTTAATGGAGACTTCGTAGAAACTGTCTATATGGCTCAACCAATTGGCTTTATTGATAAGCATAAGCCTCTTCATGTTTACAAGTTAAATAAAGCTCTCTATGGGCTTAAACAAGTACCTCGAGCTTGGTTTGACAAGCTCAAATGAGCTTTACTAGATTGGGGTTTTTAGCATTCTTTATCTGACCAAAGTTTGTTCTTTTATAAAAAAGGAGAAGATGTGGTATACCTACTGGTATATGTTGATGATATTCTCATCACGGGAAGTAATAAAGTGCTCTTGTAGAAAGTGATTATTGATTTAAATGCTAAATTTGCATTAAAGGATATGGGGTAGGTATCTTACTTTCTTGGTATTGAGATGACTAGCAATAAATCTAGGTTAATGTTAAATCAATCTAGATATGCCCAAGAAGGATTGAAGAAAGCAAACATGCATGAGGCCAATCCAAGCAACACTCCAATGGCTTTGGGTTCCAAGTTACTTAAAGAAGATAGTGAACCTTTTGAAAATCCCTTCTTATAGAGAAGTATAATTGGAGCTTTGCAATATCTAACTCTCACAAGACCTGACTTATCTTTTTCAGTTAACAGATTGAGTTAGTTTTTACAGAATCCAACTCAAAATCATTGGCAGGCTTGCAAAAGAGTGCTTAGATATGTAAAAGGCACTCTAACAATATGGAGTTCATTTCAAAAGGCATAACAGATTAAATCTGGAATGTTTTACTAATGCTAATTGGGCTAGTTGTCTATCTGATAGAAAAGCTACAACTGGTTATTGTGTATTTTTTACAAGAAATTTGATTCAATGGTGTTCTAAGAAGCAAAAGGTAGTTGCTTTGTCCTCAACAGAAGCTGAATATAGATCTCCCTCTCAGGGTGCTACTGAACTAGTCTAGATACTACACTTGTTTGAGAAATTGTAAATTCCTCTATCTTCTGTTCCCATTCTCTGGTGCGACAATTTAAGTGCTACAGCACTGTCAGGGAATCATTTTTTTCATGCAAGAACTAAGCACATTGAAATAGATGTGCATTATGTTCAAGAATTGATTGTAGCACAAAAATTGATTGTTCAATTTGTTCCTTCCGAGTTTCAATTAGAAGATTTACTAACAAAACCTTTATCAGTGACCAGATTTGTTTTGTTAAGAGAACTTAAATCTTATATCTAGTTTACATACTTTACAGGATTCATGTCAGCAAGATGATGTTTTAACAAGAAGTCATCTATCTGATAGTTCAGAAAGAAGAGAATATTTGGATTCATGCCAGTCAAAAGCAAATGCAGCAAAAGGAAAATCTCTGAGTTCATGTTAGCAAGGTGATTGTTCAGAAAAGAGGATGCCTTCGGCTTCAGGGAGGAGTTCTTCTTCCAAGCTGCAGCAAGATACTCTTGCTTTGCTTGAGGGAGGATGTTGAAAATAACAGAAGAATCTTGGAGTCTTCCTTCAGGGAGGAATTTTTCTTTCAAGCTGCAACAAGATTCATTCTTCTCTATGCTTTGCTTGAGGGAGGATGCTGAAGATAACAACAACTTTATATGTCAAAAAAGAAAAGAAAAAAGAAGAAAATGAATTAATTGTGTTCCAAGTTCCAAGTCTGTTAGTTCTCATAAGAAGAAACTGCAACGTTTTGGTGTTTCAACAGAATAATCTCTGCAATCTTCCTATTCTCTGCAAATTGAGAACTGAAGCAGACTAAAAGTTTCTCTCTCTTTCTATTGAAGAAGAAGAAGATGATTTAACGGTCAAGATTATATGTATTTGTGTTTGTTTCTAAAACAATTGATGGATTAGATTTGTTTTCACATGGATTGCCAACTCAGATGGCAAGTGTAGTATAAATAATTTTGTAAAATCATCTTATATTTATTGAATACAAGATTGAGGTATTCTTTTAATTTATCTCCTCTCTGTTTTTAGCGATCCTGTTAGGGCTTTTGCAGTTGAAGAAAATTTACAATTCGCCACACAAATCTCAAGAATTATTTTTCCTTTGTTCACCATTTTAAGTATTTTTATTCTTCTTCTAAGAATGCCCTCCAAGAATTTCTTAATCTTATCTCTTTTTGTTACTTTGACAACATTTTTGTCCTTACATATTGGGCTGGCAACTCGGCATCTATTACAATCGCCACCTTTGCCTTCTTTGCCGAATTTTCCTACACTACCACAGCCTACGTTGCCAACATTGCTAACCACACAACCGTCTTTCCCAAACCCCACATTGCCACCACTTCCCTCTATGCCAACCCTTCTCTTCCAAAGATCACTCTCCCACCTCTTCCAAGCTTCCCTTCCATGCCAACTACAATTCCCTCTATTCCGTTCCCATTCCTTTCTCCATCTCCTTCAAATTAGTCGCAACTCCTTGAATTTGGGTGCCACCTAGCAATACATATTGGTGTGAAGTGTTGCAGTATCTTGTCCTATAGGAAGGCTTCCTTTTGTCACTGGAAAATCTGAGGCTTTCAGTTGTTTGTTCTTGAAAACTTACACATTTGAGGAGTGCTTTTAATTTCTTATTTGATCAAGCTCACAATAGAATTAGTTAATATTTTCCATGCTTATTTGTAGATGAATGGAAGCTTCAGATTGTATTGTTGCTTGTATACTCTAAGAGGTATCACTAAATAAAAGTTCACAGCAGAATTAGTTAATATTTTTATGTTCTTTGCTACTCCGAAAGAGAAGGCAAAAAAAAAAAAAATAAAAATAAAAATAAAAAATAGAGAGAGAGAGAGAGAGGCTCTATATTATGTTCATTCTATATATCTTTAATTTTTTAATTAAGTTTGGCTTCATGTTTAATTGATGTTCTCATTTCATGTTACGTCAGTATATTTATCAAAATAAGCTTAGCTCCTTTTTGTGACATTAAAATTTCCTAAAATTCATTTGGTTTGGTAGTATGATATCTACATGTCGTCAAGAAAGGCCTTTTACATCGCTAGGACTACTATTTGCAACTTTCAATTATGTGTTGTCATATGTAGTATTATAACACTCTAGGGTTACAATATTAGCTTGTGAAGAATAGTTTGCATATGTAGTATTATCTATTTTTTATGGGCACAAAGATTATAGAAATATATTATGAGAAACAGTGATGTAAGTTATGGTTGATAAGATGGCTTTCAGAATATTGTTGTGTCAAAATCTCAATAGAAAGCCAAGCAGAAGAATATTGTTGTGTCTAATCTATATGATTTCGTCTTAAATGCACATGAGATTTTATGACATGATCATTTCATTTAAATTTACCTTCCTTTCTGCTTCATCCAAACACTCTTGCTCCTATCGGTCTTTTTGTTTTAACTTCAAATTTTCAACTTAGACTTTAATAGTTCTTATAAGGTTCATTTGTTTATCAATTTCTTATGCTACTATGCCCCATTTTAGGTGTGATTCGTTTTCTTATGAAAATAAACAATTGAATTTATAATTTAAGGACGATTTTATGAACATTATAATATTTGAGGTATGAGTTCATATGTTATTGAGTGTATACATAAATAAATAAAAAATTAATTATACAGTGCCACTTTTTCACCGCCTTTTCTTTTCTCAAAGTTGAATATATGTAATTTTAGAAAACCCTTTTTTTTTTTTTTTTTTTTTTTTTTTTTTTTTTTTTGGGAGTTTTGACAAAATTTTACATATACATATGTGTATAGCATTCAATGAAGAATGAAGATTAAAAAAAATAAGACCTTCGCTCCTAGGATACTGAAGTACTTGGGCTACTCCATGTGTCATAGAATACTTAAGGATATGGACTTAATACATTGGGCCCAAGTTAAATAATATAATAAGAAACTCTTGCTAGACCTTCCAGAAAGCTAGTCAAAGAGTTTGTCTAGACTAGTACGTTTGATAAGTGTCAAATTCCAGCCACAACTCAAGAACAATATGTTACTTTGGAAATCCCTCAAGAATCCATTACCCAATGGATCTGTGAAGGATGCTATCATGTACACTTTGATGCTATCAAGCTTCCTCTATCTTACCATGGCAGAAAAGGACTCCCAATCTCTGTCCGAATCGCTCTGTTAGACACCAAATTTGTCCAATATCAGCATGCTTGCATAGGAACGGCCAGACAACTTTGAATCATAATTTCCCACATGCATAAACTCCATAATCAATATTCTGGCACCATCTTTGAGGTCTAGTAACTTTTTTGGCATTAGAGCCAACACACTTATTAGTTCCAATTACTGTGTGTGCGGAGGACTACCTCCCTTCGGTTATTGGCTTCTTTAAGTTACTTATTGGTTCTAATTTCTGGGTGAGCGAAGGACTACCTCCCCTCAGATATTGGCTCCTTTAAGTCTTGGTTATGTTTTATGTTTAATGTTCTTAATTTATTATGGGTCTTGAGCTAGTCTTGCCATTTGAGGTTGTATTACACATCTAAGAGGTTGAACTCACACTTATGGAATCTTCTTCAACTTTATCTACGTTTACTGCTCCAATAAATACTAGCTTATCTAGATCTTCTTCTAAAGTAGATAGTTTGTATAAAATATCTTACATCCTAGAAAATAAAAAAAATCCAAGATACAATCCCTCCCATTGTAAATCCTTATATAGCCTTTTCCAAGTCTTCTTCTTCTTTGTTTAAAACCTTTAAAACTCTTGTTAGACCTTCCAGAAAGCTAGACAAAAAGTATGTCTAGACTAGTACTTTTGATAAGTGTCAAATTGCAGCCACAACTCAAGAACAATATGTTACTTTGGAAATCCCTCAAGAATCCATGGCCCAATGGATTCGTGAAGGATACTCTCATGTACACTTTGGTGCTATCAAGCTTGCTCTATCTTACCATGGCAGAAAAGGACTCCCAGTTTTTGTCTGAATCACTTTATTAGACACCAAATTTTTCCAATATCAGCATGCTTCCATAGGAACGGGACAAACAACTTTGAATGTTGGAACAGTCATTATGACACTATTTCCAAATTTCAATATGTCTCTCTCTGGTGTTCATTGCTCCAAAGCTTTTACAGTTCAATTACAGATTGTTGGTGTAGATTTAAATCCAGGAAGTATTGCAGCTACATTGCATTACCAGATGGTTTGGCGGATCCAAGACCATGCTCTTGATCTCGCTATTCCTAGGACTACTAATGCGTTGCTTCATACTGTTGACTCTCAGAATACTCCTCACTGCATCAATATTCCTAGGCAGATTTCCAAAGATGATTTGATTAAACTGTTACCAGACTCTTGGGTGACGAGTTATGAGTCTCTTAATAAAAAAGAAACTCCAGTGGTTTCTACAGAATCTACCATGCATGATAACAGTGACGGAACAACAACTATTAAATTCAAGTCTCCAGCAACCCCTAATGCTTCACCTTTGAGTTTTTGACAAACTCAATTCATGATCACTCCCGTCTGACCAACTACAGCAGTACGGGAACCTGGACTTTCCATTCATTCATTTCAACAATTTAGTGCTTTTGTCTATCACCAATTTGATCCAGTCACTGGTCATACTCCATTTGATCTTGACTATCAATGCTCGAACTTCCTTGATGATCTTATTTGGGGAATAAACGAGCATTATTTTTCCAAATGAAACCATTCTAGATGGAAAAGACAAACAACTCGATGCAATAAAAAAGATCTTCACTCCAGATTTGAAGACCATGATCTCAAAGTTGGCCTTCTTGGTCAGCCATCCTGTTAGAGTAGATACCCTAGAGCCAATCAATTATTGTAGAATTGATTCTTTGTAATGATATTCATTGATCAATAAAAGGCATTTTATTCTATATCGCGTAAATCATCATTGTATGTGTTGATATATGTCCTTAGAATGGTAGAACCATGATGAGGGTATCAAGTGTTTCAAAGCTTGATAGTGAGAACCCTATGAGCACATATGGTGGCCATTCTAGAAACATCCGTAGCTCCAGTATTATTCTAAAGTAAGGGCACAGATAATACGGTAAGGCTATCATAGTGTTGAACGACCCTGTTGAAAGGCAGTGACTGATCTCACTTGTCAAGGTTGTTTGGTGACAACCTGGTGCAACACATGGGTGCTTGCTGCAGGCAAGTTCACTAGATTGACCCACCAGAGGATTCCATATGGATGGTAACCCTAGTGTCTATGGAACAAATCCTCTAACGAATGGTGGTGCATGTGATCCTTAGACTAGAGATCACCAGAGCGCCTTGTGCATCGATTGGTGCAGTTTGACACTAGCCTAACGCAGTTCTATTTAGAGCTGTCAATACAGTAGTGATTAGCTGCATCAAAGAGTGTATCAAGACTATGGTGGATCGACAGAGGATTCATCACTCCCGAGTATAGGGGGAAGTTATCTCACGGCGGAATTCAGTAAATGGCAATGACACTAAAACTGTGGACACAGTGGGACTGAGTTGTTGCTCTATCCAGATTATAATTCCGGTCATTGGTCCAGTAACTGAATACATACATATCAAAAGTAACTGAGGTTGACACTATTTCTATGTCTCAGTCTCATTGAGATAACAGATGATGAAAGGATTGGATTGTACGGTAACCATATCGTTGACAGGTAGCTGCTTCGCTGAATCCGAATCTATCGGGTGGCCATGATGCCTTGCTAGGGGCCAATCTTGGTCTGTGTGTAGTGAGACGATTAATTGGTGTTAATAGCAATACTACACACTGCCGGTATGATAAGGAGCGTACAGGTCACACACATAGAAGATAATTTAAGAACCAATTTATAAGAAAGACGTTTTCATCTTTTTAGGCAAAAAGGCTATTTTGGTAATCTCACAGTGTAATTAAATTTGCTGAGGTCATAGCCTTTATTTAATTTGATATTAAAATTAAATAAGTGAGATTACACTTAAATATGTGTTCGTATATATTTAAATAAATTATCATTATTGTTAAATGTTAATATATTATATATATTAATTTAATTTAATTTAATTGAGATAATGATAATTAAAATTAAAATATCTAAATGGCGCTGTTTGGATACAACGGGTGTTTGGGTTGGAGCCCAAGGCTATTCCATAATGGAATAGGGCAAAGTGTGCACTATATAAGTGCAACACTTTGTGAATTAAATTGATTCTTTTATCCAATCATTTAGACTAAAAGTCCAGCCCCTTTATTCTCTCTCCCACGCTAGTTTGCATTTTTGCTTGAAATCAAAGTTTGCTTGATTTCTTCTTGGTTCTTAAAGGCTAAAGAGGATCTAACAAATCCCTTTATAGTTCCTTGGGGTTATTTTCGTGTGGACAACATTGGTTCGATCCTACTCTTGGGTTGGTAGCGAAATATGTTCAGAAACAGGTTGGAGGAGCCTCCAAATGTGCGTATGATTTCTTAAACTCCAAACTGAAAATCTGTAGATTCTAATATTATGTATAAAGTGTAAATTTGTGTCTTGATCTTGGTTCTAAGGAACGGTCTATGATGTAAATAATTTTTGTTTTCCACTACCATGTATGATCGTTTCCTAACATTGGTATCAGAGCCTAGGGTACCAGATTTTACAGTTTTTGTGAATGGTTGATTACATGTATTTGATTGATAACATGTTGCCTTGATGAATCTGCACAAAATCTGCCAGAATTCAATTGATTGATTAATTTAATTTGTTGATGATCTGCAAGTTTGGTATATTGAGTTATGGATTTTTATTAAAATCAGTAGTTAAGATTGATTACAAAATCCGTTTGGCATGTTTTTGGTAGCTGATTGAACTTATCTGATGCTACAGATCAGTATACGCTCGCCGCAGTGATATAACCCATCACTGTGGCATGCATTGTTTGGCGTACACGTTCGCCGCGGCGATATAATCCATCACCGAGGCGAACATCCTTAGGACGAGCGCTGATTGAAATCAGCAAACGCACATGGTGCATGTACGTGATGTAAATTAGTGCACACTGCAGCGATCTAATCCATCGCCGCAGCGAGCACACTTCCGAGTGCACAGGGGCTAGAATGAAAAGTTTCAAAACTTTTGGACCAAATATATATCTACAAATTTTTAGGGGGTAATAATAATTAACCCACCCAATTCAAAAATTGATTGTTTTTGAAATGTATGCCATCTACTTGTTTGTATATTGCATGGTGCCCGATACATGAGCCTTAGACCTATGGTGAATGTTTTATATTTTTGGGTATGTATGGTTGTAATTTATTAAATAGGGCCTGACTGGCCTACCTTTCTCCTTTTCTTGATGTACATTCTTTTCTCATCTCATTCCCCTCGAATGTAAATCGAGGTTTCTAGATTTATTTATGTAAATAATTTTGAATAATTATTCTCACTATAAATTTAGAATGATTTTTTTGTAATGTACTTGAAGACGGATCAAGGAAGAGACAATCATACTTGAAGACTCAAGATTTTATTACAGGACCCCTAGGTGACCTATTGATTCCTCTAGGCTCGAGGAAATCAGTTTTAGTTGGGTCATGCACGGGCACGTTTTAATATTTTGTTTAGAATGCATGCTAAGGTTGAATGTTCAATAACATGCCAAGCAATGTCATTCTAACAAAGATAATAATCTAGTGAGACATTAAATAGTAAACCCTCAATTAAAGTATATTAAGTCACGTATACCTTCCATCACCATGGTTTTAATCAACCCACTGTTCGTTGGAACCTTGTTTACCAAAGCGAATGGTACACTTCTACCAGTGGGAGGTTAAAATTTATTGGAGTTTTCCTTAATGGTGATGGGTCGACTTAAAATAACTGTTTTGCTTGTTCGCCAAAGCGACGGTTGATAAACGCGTCATAGGCAAAGTAGAGAAGTACACATCTTGTGTGTACGTGGTGGCATGTAGTGTCCACTCTACTGATACTAAGAATCACACTTGATGACAGTGGTTGAGGCCATTGGATTGTGTGATTGGCTTGTTGGTTTTGCCACATTTAAGGTTGACAGTGGGAGCTATCAACTAGTGTGGATTAAGTTTGTTGGCCTACCTAATCAACCCATTTTGGCTTGTTCGCCAAAGTAAAGGTTTGAAATAGGCCGAATGTGATCTCAGTCCACTAGGAAAGCCAACAGGCTTTCCCGAGTTAATAGTGAGGGCTATTGACTTGAGGAAAATAGTGGGAGCGTCATTTAATAAAAGACCATATTAAATAATAATGAACTTTATAATGACTTTATCTTTTCTGCAATTGTAGATTCACCAAAATGAGCATTATGAACCTACGACCGATAATCGAGAAAGAAAAACAAGTTGGATGGATCCAATTTCTCAGACTGGTATTGTAATCTTCGGATTATACTCAAGTCGGAAAAGAAATTGTATATCCTTGAAAAGCCATACATGACTGAGCCTGATCCTGATGCCACTCAGGAAGTAAAGGACACTTATCAAAAGTTCCTTGATGATGTTGATGGCGTTCAATGCTTGATGTTAGCATTGATGACACCAGTGCTGTAAAAGCAGCATGAGAATATGGACGCTGCTATCATTATTTTACACCTTAAGGAGCTTTTCAAAGGGAATGCTCGAAATGAGAGGTACAAGGTGTCAAAAGCACTGTTTGGAAGTCGTCTGACTGAGGGAGCCCAAGTTGGTCCTCATGTGCTCAAGATGATCGAGCACATATAGAGGCTTGAGACTCGGGATTTGAGTTGGATGCAGAATTACAAATGGATTGGATTCTGCAATCCTTGCCTGACTCTTATGCACCGTTCATAATGAACATCAATATGAACACGATGGTGAAAACCCTATTGGAGCTGTTGAACTGTAATGCTTTATTTCTAGCTAGTATACTAGTAAAATAATCACTAAAACTCATTAAAAATATATATAAGAAAATACACGTATATATACGAGTAATAAAGTATGGGCCCATATTTAATTTTTCTTTACATACAAATATTTACAAAATGTTCTGAAAAATAGCAACTTGACAGTGTAGCCCGACCGTTCCACTGCGTGACGTTCTGAGCAACTGCAACTCACCTATTACCTGCAAAACATTAAAAACAACGGAGTGAGCACTAATGGCTCAGTAAGTAAACCCACTATGCTACCCTTCTCTCTCTCCGTTGCTTAAAATTCCAAATTTTCTTTCCTTACATCACATTTCCCGATTATTCTCTATTCTTTCCCTGTTCTTCTCTCTCTTCTTTCTCTATTCTTTCTCTGTTTTGCTCTCTATTTCTCTCTATTTTCTAAATTTTTCACTACCCATGATAATGAGCATGGTATTATGCATATTCATAATGCAGATGCACAAATGCATAAATTATGCATTTTCTTTTCTATTTTTCTTATTCTGTTTACTTTTTCTTTTTCTTTATTTCTTTCTTTCTTTTCTAGTCTTTCTTTCTATTTTTTCTATTCTTTCTTTCTATTTTTTCTTTCTATTCTTTCTATTCTTGCCGATCGGACTCGGTTGAGGCATGCATTTGGAGCCTTGGCCGTGTGAGTGAATTCTCTAATTCTGGGTACAGTCCTCATCCACACACACTTCTAACGGATTGTAAATTTCTTCTTTCTGAATTCTAAGGCCGCTCACTAAAGGCGGCGTGCATGTGGGACTATGTCACTCACGGCTCCCCATCGCAGCCACCTTCTCTTTTTTTTTTTATCTTTTTTTACACTTCTTTAAGAAAAAATCAGATTTGAATATCTTTAATATTCTCATTTCTTTCTATTTTCTCTTTAACATATTTTAGGGCATTTTCATGCTCTTATAATTCTTTCTAACTTCACATGCAATTATGCATTATGGAATGCAAACATGTCCTTCTCTACCATCTACAAACACATCCCAAGGTAACACATAATCATACTCATACATGCACTTCTCCTTGGCATTTCATCAAACAATTCATGTGCACAAATCAACACTAATTTGGCTACGCTTTTATCTCTATTTTAGGCCACCAAAAATTTGGAATAAACTCCTCCATAATTAACACCAAAACTGCCCAAAATACACACTTCAAAATTTTCACTTCAATTCTTCCAAATCTCATCCAACATTCATCAAATAACAACTAAACCAACACAATTTCTCATGGATAGGTTCTAATCATTATTCAACACCAAATCCATCAAAAATTCTACATATAACACATATATATGCATAAAGAAAGTTCTCTACACAACATAACTTAAATCATGTAACACCCCACTTGAGGTACGTAGTAAATTATGTTGTATGTATGAATGTTTATTGCTTTGTTCTCATTTGAGCTTGTATGGTTGGCCCTTTGTTGGTTTGGTTGAGTGTTTGCCCTGATTTTAGTTGAGTTTTGGCGAAGTGTGGAATTTTGGTCTTCGCCGGGGCAAAGAATAGCCTTCGCCGCAGTGACGTTGGCTTGGTAAGTGCGGTGTCAGCTCTGTAAGTTTTCGTCGGGGCGACGGAATTGTCTTCGCTGTGGCGACGGGTCGGCTGAAAAGTTTAGTGAAGTTTCTAGAGAATTCTCCATATGGGGTAAAATGACCTTTCTACCCTTAATTAGCAGGAAAAGTGGGGAGTAAATTATAAGGAAATTTGATGGAGAATATGTTAGAGTGGGGGTGTGATTGTAATGATTTAAAAGACACGGATGGAATTTCCAAGGAAGAGCAAGGGCAATATGGGAATGAATGAAGAAAGTTTGAGCTAAAAAGGAGATAAGCTTCATAAACCCTTCATTCATTCTTCTTCCACTACCATACTCTTTCACCATTTCCTCTCAATCCTTCCTTCGATCTTTCAAGGATCTTTGAGGGTTTTTAGTTGGATCTTGGTAGAACATTAATCTAAGGCATCCTAAGGTAAGGATTCTTGCTTTAGATGTGAAGTTTGGCATATATTGTATATTGAAGTCTTATGGTGTTCTTGTTTTTAAGGGGAGAGAAGAGACAAGCAATCTAAAGGAAAGTGCTAGTGAGATCTCTCCATTATAAGGTAAGTAAATCCATCCCAAGTTGAAATTGAGAAATCTTTTGAGTAGAGATTTATATATGCACGTGTATGTTATGCTATTGAGAAATTGGGTTGAGATGAGTATTTGTTTTATGGTTGTTGATACACTTCATTGATGAGAAGTGTTAAAATGTGATGAATATGTAGTGATGAGAAGAGGTAGTTTGAAATGAAGTTGGAGGAGATTGAATACTTTCTTTGGGAGTGTTCTTTTATGACAAAAATTATAGTTATGTGAGGGAGTTTCCTCCCATTTTGGATGGTTCAAGAGAGGCATAGAACCATAGATAAAGTAGAGTTTATGTATGCATACTAGTTGTTTGATGAAATGCCTAAGAAAATCATGAGTAGTAAACCTTAATTCTTACAACATTGCATGTTGGCATTTCATGAGTATATTAGTGGAGAAGATTAATTGTGCATTGAGAAGTGGCTTGAGAAAGAGTAGAGAACTATGTGTATGAACTACTCTAAAAGTAGAGAGAATGAGAAAAATACTAAAAAATGGGTTGGTGCTTCGTGATCTCCACCCGGTAGTTAGTCAAAACGGGTTGGTGCTTTGTGATCTCCACCCGAAAGTCACGAAGAGTGGGTTGGTGCTGTGTGAACTCCACCCGGCCATGTCTCCGGTAAGATGAGGCCGTGACATATAGCAGAAGTTAAGAAAGAGAGCTGTGTGATAGAGAAAATAAATGAGATGAGAAAAAGTGTAAGGAAAGAATTAAGAGAAAGAGTTACGGGGACAGTCGAGTAGAGGATTTACTTACTCAGCATTATTTTGTGCTCACCCAGTTGTTTTTCTTTGTGGTTACAAGATCTAGGTGAGAGCGCGGTTGGATGGGCATCGGCAAGCGAGGAACAATAGATACATTGTCCGCTATTTTAATGGCATTTTGTAAATGATAGTGTTATTTTGTATAAAGAATGTTTATATGTAATAAAAGAAAAGTTTTTGGGCCTATTTATTTTTGTTAATATAAATGTATTCTACTTAATATATTTCTATGAGTAGTATAAAGCAGTTATTACAAATCATACTTAGAGTAGGATTTACTTACCTTTGATATGAGCTAATTCAACCCTTTAAGAATCTCCTTTGATCAAACTCTCTTCCTCTTAAATCCTATGAGCATAAACCATCAAAATCAACACTTTAAAAACTAAAATTCACTTCTTAGTGCAAGGATGTTACCTATAGAAGCTTAAGATTGAAAATCCACTCAAAAACACCAAAAACCTTTGAATTTCCTTTGAAGAAGAAGAATTTGAGAGAATATGGAGGTGAAAGTGGCGTGCAAATGGGTAAGAGTGGCTAGGGTTTGACTCTTCAGTTTGATATAACATAAAAATTATATATAGTTTCCTATTTTGCCCTTGCACTTTCTTTAAAATTCCATCTATGTCCCTTAGTCAATTACCATAATGCCCTCATTTTTATTGCATTCTCCATGAAATTGTATCTCTTTTCACTCCCTACAATTTCAACTAATTTTGAGTGAAAAGACCATTTTACCCTTAATGCAAGTTTAAGGCATTTTCTTCACATTTTCCTTAAAATAACCTTAGCAAAAATCAACTAAAGGCATAGAACATAAATTAAATTACATACCTCCATGTGGGTGTTACATGAACATGTTGAGGACTGCAGAGCAGGACTTGAAGAAGTCTAAGCCTATTTTACTGGTTGCTGCCAGTAAAGGAAAGGGTAACAGCAAAAGTAAGGCTAAGGCCAAACCTAAGCCCAAGCCCAAGCCCAAGCCCAAGCCCAAAGGGCAGGGTGCTCTTAGGCCTAAGAGTGGCATAGGGAAGGGCAAAGTAGTCTGCTTCTATTGTGGCAAGCCTAGCCACTGGAGGAAACACTACAAGGCTTTCCTCGCAAGCAAGAAGAAGTCAGATGCTATGACTTCAGGTATATTTATGATTGAGATTAACTTCTCTCCCATAACATCTTGGGTCATTGACACAGGATGTGGTACTCACATTTGTATTGATGTGCAGGGACTAAGGCAGAGTAGAGCGGTCACCAAGGGAGAGGTGGACCTACGAGTTGGAAATGGAGCACATGTGGCTGCATTAGCTGTAGGGACTTATTGTTTATCTTTGCCTACGGGCTTGTTGTTATTACGTACCTTCTATTTCTAGAAATATTATTTCAGTATCCACTTTGGATAATATAGGATATCTGATGCGTTGTTACTACAACATGCAAATATAGCAAGTGCACTAGTCGTATAAAGTAATAAAGTGATGAGTGAATATCGTTCCCACGAGGATTGATTGCTAAGCACTGATTTTTCTATTTGTTTTCAAGTTGGAGAAACCGAAAGTGTTTGGATTTATGGGAGAATATAAACTAAATTGAAAGCAAAATCTACTATGCAATTAAAAGACTAATTACTGAAAGCAAGATTAAAGCAAGGGTAATATTAAGTAAAGCAAACGGTTAGGGTTTTGACTTTATTAGGATCCTATGGATTAATTCTACAAATTTATGATACTTTTACACTTACATGCACGGATTGTAAATCGAATTCTCTAAGTTGTAAAACATACCTTCTCAGGCTATGAATGCCTATTTTTCCATATTAAGTTAGGGTTTTGACTTTATTAGGATCCTATGGATTAATTCTACAAATTTATGCTACTTTTACACTCACATGCATGGATTGTAAATCGAATTCCCTAAGTTGTAAAACATACCTTCTCAGGCTATGAATTCCTACTTTTCCCTATAAATCTTCTGCACCCAACAAATTGATGATTAATAAATCCAAGTTCATTAAGCTAATGTAATCCTAGATTGATTTCATTGTCTCTCAAATCTATCTCTAGCATTCAAAACAACAATGGTGATTACCCAAGAAGCTCAACATGATTCATTTCTCAATCTCATCATGTTCAACAAGTAAAATCAATAAAAATCAGAATAATCACATAATCTATGCAATAAAATATAAAAGCAACAATAATCAATTGATTAATCCATAGAAATCCGAATTACATCAAAACCCTAACCCAAAATGGGTTAGTTCATAACTAAACTAACACAAACAACAAGAAAAACAACAAACACAGCAGTTAACATAGTGAAACAAAGAAAATAGAGTAAAGATCTTCCTTATTTGATGAATCCACAAGGTTAATCTCCAATCTTCTCTCCAAATATAAAAGCTACTCTAAACCAAACGAAAACCCAGACGAACCCCACGAAAATGGCAAGGTTTCTCTTACATAGTTCGCCCAAAAACCTAAAAACTTTCCTAAAATAAAACTGTGCATTTTGGAGGAAACAAAATTTTGCAGACTTCGCCGCGGCGAAGAAAGAATTTCACCACGACGACGAGCTAAAGTGAATCTCGTGCCTCGCTTCTCTTGTCGCGGCGAAGAGTAAACTTTGCCATGGCGAACCTTCCTGAAAAATTCTGAATTTACAGAATTGCCCTCCGCTTGCTTCCTTGCTTGAATATTCTATCTTCGACTCTTTCCCATGGGAACAAGCTTCATAGTGCCTCAACTCCGCTTCAGAACTTTCCCCAATTCTGAGATTCGCTTGCTTCTGGGTCCAAAAACTCTAATGCGCTCATTATTCGCTCAAAATACACGTTTTGGCTTGAAATAGAAAATATGTGAAATTAAATAGCAATTTAGGCATAAACGAACTAAGAAGTATCCAAAATCTGGTTAAAAAGTCTAAATAAAAGAGTATAATCCTTGGATTATCAGTATCATTTTGAGATATCTAATGGATTGTTGTCCTTTAGTTTGAATGATATTCTATTTGAAATTGCAAGGTTATATAATGGGTTATATGTTCTTGATTTAAACAATAAAGATATTCTCAATGTTGAAACCAAGAAAGCTAAACATAGCGATCAAAACCAGACATATCTTTGGCACTATAGATTGGGTCATGTTAATAAGACCCACATTGCAAAACTTCAAAGGGATGGAGTTTTGGACCTTTTTGACTTTCAGTCATTTGAGGTATGCAAATCATGCCTCCTAGGTAAGATGACAAAGTCTCCTTTCACAGGACAAGGTGAAAAGGCTACTGAACTGTTAAGCATCATCCATAGTGATGTATGTGGTCCACTAACAGTTGAAGCCAGAGGTGGATATTCATACTTCATCACATTTACTGATGATTTCAGTAGATATGGTTATGTCTACCTTATGAGACAAATCTGAAGCGTTTGATATGTTCAAAGAATTCAGGAATGAAGTATAGAATATGTTGGGCAAAAGTATTAAAGCACTTTGGTCAGATCGAAGAGGTGAATCCTTAAGCTCAGGGTTTTCTGAATATCTGAAGGAATGTGGGATAGTATCACAACTCACCCCTCTATATACACCCCAACATAATGGAGTGTCTGAAAGGAGGAATATGACCTTACTTGATATGGTTAGGTCCATGATGAGTTTTAGTGATTTACCTGCATCGTTCTGGGGTTATGCCCTAGAGACTACGACTCACGTTTTGAACCGTGTGCTGTCAAAGTCTATAGATAAGACTCCATATGAACTATGGAGTGGGCAAAAGCCCAACTTGTCTTATCTAAGGATTTGGGGTTGCAAAGCTTATGTTAAGAAATTGACTTCGAACAAGTTGGGCCCAAAATCTTGTAAATGTATATTTGTGGGGTATCCAAAGGAGACCAAAGGATACTATTTCTACCACCCAGAAGAGCGCAAAATTTTTGTTACTCGTTCTGGTGTCTTCCTAGAAAAGGAATTTTTCCTAAGAAGTACAAGTGGGAGAAAAGCAGAACTCGATGAAGTTCTAGAACCATAAAATATACTAGACAAAGGACGGGATGATATGCCATAGGAAGTGGTTGAACATTATGAGGAGGTTACTCCATAACTTGTGGATCAAAGTGAACCACCTCAAGTAGCATAGGAGCTACGTAGATCTGGGAGAGTATGCCATGAGCCCGAGAGATACAGTTATCTCGTGACTCAACATGGTGACGTAGTAGTCTACTAAGACGATGAACCCAAACCTACAAAGATGCTATATCAGATCCAGATTCTGTTAAATGGCTTGACCATGAAATCTGAGATGGACTCCATGTACCAGAACCAAGTATGGTCTTTGGTGGAACCACCTGAAGGGGTAAAACCCATAAGGTGTAAATGGGTATTCAAGAAGAAGACTGACATGGATGGCAAGGTGCATACTTATAAGACACAACTGGTTGCCAAAGGTTTCAAACAAATTCATGAAATTGACTATGAAGAAACCTTTTCGCCGATTGCCATCATTAAATCCATTTGGATGATGCTTGAGATTGCTACATACCATGACTATGAGATTTGGCGAATGGATGTCAAAACAACTTTTCTAAACGGAAACCTTGAACAGGAGGTGTATATGACACAACCTGATGGTTTCGTTCTTGATAGGCAAGCTGATAAGGTATGCAAGTTGCAGAGATCCATATATGGACTCAAACAAGCTTCTAGGAGCTGGAACATTCGTTTTGATGAGGCTGTAAAAGAATTCGATTTTATTAAGAACAAAGATGAGCCCTGTGTTTACAAGAAAATGAGTGGCTGCGCAGTGGCATTCCTAGTATTTTATGTCGATGACATACTTCTGATCGAGAATGATATACCGAACTTACAGTCGGTAAAGACTTGGTTATCCAAGTGCTTCTCCATGAAGGACTTAGGGAAAGCAGTCTGCATCCTTGGAATAAAGATCTATCGTGATAGATCGCATAGATTGCTTGGCCTAAGTTAGAGCGCATATATTGACAAAGTATTGAAAAGAATCAGTATGGAAGAATGCAAGAAGGGATTTCTTCCGATGTCACGTGGTGTTTATCTCTCTATGGAAATGTGTCCTAGAACATAAGATGAGAGAGATAGGATGAAGATGATCCCATCTCGTTAGTAATTGGATCCATCATGTATGTCATGCTATGTACTCGGATTGATATCTCATGAGCTTTGAGCACTTGTAGTAGATATCAATTGGATCCAGTTAAGCGTCACTGGATGGCTATCAAGAACATTCTTAAGTACCTGAAGAGGACTAAGGATATGTTCTTGGTTTATAGAGGGGAAGATGAGCTCATTGCAAGAGGATATGGTGATGCTAGTTTCCAAATAGACAAATCGCAATTTGGGTTTGTATTTTGTCTCAAAGGGGGTGCAGTGAGCTGGAAGAGCTCCAAGCAAAGCACCGTAGCAGACTCTACAATGGAGGCTGAGTATATTGCATTATCAGATGCGGCTAAGGAGGTAGTCTGGATTAAGAAGTTCGTCACCGAACTTGATGTGGTTTCCACAATTGTTGATCTAATAGACATCTAATGTGACAACAATGGAGCAATTGCTCAAGCCAGGGAACCACGGTCTCATCAGAAGTCCAGACACATACTCAAACGATTCCATCTCATCAGAGAGATAGTTGAGAGGAAAGATGTGTAGATCAGTAAAGTGCATACTAACGACAATCTCGCATATCCATTGACAAAGCCTTTGTCACAGCACTTGGGATCATTTGGTATTAAATACATGAATGATTGGCTATAGTGCAAGTGGGAGATTGTTAGAGTAGATGCCCTAGAGCCAATCAATTATTGTAGAATTGACTCTTTGTAATAATGTTCATTAATCAATAAAAGGCATTTTATTCTATATCGCGTAAATCATTATTATTGCAATATGTATTGATATCTGTCCTTAGACGTGACGAGGGTATCAAGTGTTTCAAATCTTGATAGTGAGAACCCTATGAGTATATATGGTGGCCATTCTAGAAACATCCTAGTGTTGAACGACCCTGTCGAAAGGCAGTGACTGATCTCACTTGTCAAGGTTGTTTGGTGACAACCTGGTGCAACACATGGGTGCTACCTGTAGGTGAATACACCGCAGCAAGTTCACTGGACTAACCCACTAAAGGATTCCATATAGATGGTAACCCTAGTGTCTATGGAACAAATCCTCTAATGAATGGTGGTGGATGTGATCCTTAGACTTGAGATCACCGGAGCACCTTGTGCATCGATTGGTGTAGTTTGACACTAGCCCAATGCACTTCTATTCAGAGCTATCAATACGGTAGTGATTGGCTGCATCAAGGAGTGTATCAAGACTACGGTAGATCGACATTGAATTCATCACTCCTGGGTACGGGGGAAAGTTATCTCACGACGCAATTTAGTAAATGGCAATGACACTAAAACTGTGGCCATAGTGGGATTGAACTGTTGCTCTATCCAAATTATAATTCTGGTCATTGGTCTAGTAACTGAATACATACATATCGAGAGTAGCTGAGGTTGACACTATTTCTATGCCTCGGTCTCATTGAGATAACGGATGATGAAAGGATTGGATTGTACGGTAACCATATCGTTGACAAGTAGCTGTTTCACTGAATTTGAATCTATTGGGTGGCCATGATGCCTTGCTAAGGGCCAATCTTGGTATGTGTGTAGTGAGACGATTATTTGGTGTTAATCGCGATACTACACACTGCCAGTATAATAAGGAGCCTACGGGTCACACACATAGAAGATAATTTAAGAATCAGTTTATGAGAAGGGCGTTTTCATCTTTTTAGGCAAAAAAAGGTATTTTGGTAATCTTACAGTGCAATTAAATTTGCTGAGGTTGTAGCCTTTATTTAATTTGATATTAAAATTAAATAAGTGAGATTATGCTTAAATATGTGTTCGCATATATTTAAACAAATTATCATTATTGTTAAATGTTAATATATTATATATAGATTAATTTAATTTAGTTGAGATAATGATAAGTAAAATTAAAATATCTAAAAGGGGCCGTTTGGATACAAGGGGTGTTTGGGTTGGAGCCAAAGGCTATTCCATAAGTGCAACACTTTGTGAATTAAATTGATTCTTTTATTCAATCATTTAGACTAAAATTGCAGCCCCTTTATTCTCTCTTCCATACTAGTTTGCATTTTTGCTTGAAATCAAAGTTTGCTTGATTTCTACTTGGTTCTTAAAGGCTAAAGAGGATCTAGCAAATCCATCTTTAGTTCCTTGGGGTTATCTTCGTGTGGACTACATTGGTTCGATCCTACTCTTGGGTAGGTAGCGAAATACGTTTAGAAACAAGTTGGAGGAGCTTCCAAACGTGCGTATGATTTCTTAAACTCTAAACTGAAAAATCTGCATATTCTAATATTATGTATAAACTGTAATTTTTGCTGCCATGTATGATCATTTCCTAACACATCCGACAAATTTGACTATTATGTCAAATATTCTCCACCAGCCTGGAAAGAATCACCATCCATTAAACCTTCATGGGACATTCCTCTAGAACCTAAACCTAGATACCTTTAAAACTATCCAAACCAACTAAATCACCTTACTTTAAAAAGCCTCTACTTTGTTATCAGTAGACTTTTTGGTGGATTGCAAAAGAAAACAGAATGACCCATTCACCCCTTGTCCATACCTCTCTTGTCCAATCCATGATGATGATTCAATCACTTGACCCCCAAAAGACAGGGTACAATTTCAATTATGACATAGATTTTTAGATTTTCCTTCTCTTAAGGAAACTGTGACTCAACAACAAAAAGTGGTTCCTTGCAAAGTCATACAATCTGATGGCTCCATGTTAGAGTAGATGCCCTAGAGCCAATCAATTATTGTAGAATTGACTCTTTGTAATAATGTTCATTAATCAATAATAGGCATTTTATTCTATATCGTGTAAATCACTATTATTGCAATATGTATTGATATATGTCCTTAGAATGGTAGAACCGTGACAAGGGTATCAAGTACTTCAAATCTTGATAGTGAGAACCCTATGAGCACATATGGTGGCCATTCTAGAAACGTCCGTAGCCCCAATATTATTCTAAAGTAAGGGCACAGATAATACGGTAAGGCTATCATAGTGTTGAACGACCCTGTCGAAAGGCAATAACTGATCTCACTTGTCAAGGTTGTTTGGTGACAACCCGGTGCAACACATGGGTGCTTGCTGTAGGTGAATACACCGCAGCAAGTTCACTGGACTGACCCACCAGAGGATTCCATATGGATGGTAACCCCAATGTTTATGGAACAAATCCTCTAACGAATGGTAGTGCATGTGATCCTTAGACTTGAGATCACCGGAGCGCCTTGTGCACCGATTGGTGCAGTTTGACACTAGCCTAACGCAATTCTATTCAGAGCTATCAATACGGTGGTGATTGGCTATATCAAGAAGTGTATCAAGACTATAGTGGATAGACAGAGGATTCATCACTCCCGAGTATGGGAGAAGTTATCTCGCGGTGCAATTCAGTATATGGCAATGACACTAAAACTGTGGCAACTGTGGGATTACGTTGTTGCTCTATCTAGTTTATAATATAAGTCATCGGTTCAGAAACTGAATACATAATATCGAGAGTAACCGAAGGTTGACACTATTTCTATGCCTTCGCCTTGTCGAGATAACGTATGATGAAAGGATCAAATTGTACGGTAACCATATCATTGTCATGTAGCTAATTTGCTGAATCCGAATCTATCAGGTGGCCATGATGCCTTGCTTGGGGCCAATCTTGGTCTGTGTATAGTGAGACGATTAATTGGTGTTAATCGTGATACTACACACTGCGGTATGAGGAAGAGCCTATGGGTCACACACATAGAAGATAATTTAAGAGCCAGGAAGAAAGAAGGGCATTTTTGTCTTTTTGGGTAAAAGGGTATTTTGGTAATTTCACAGTGCAATTAAAGTTGCTGAGGTCGTAGTCTTTATTTAATTTGTTAGAAAAATTAAATAAGTGAAATTACATTTAAATATGTGTTAACATATATTTAAATAAACTATCATTATTGTTAAATGTTAATATATATATATATATTGATTTTAATTGAGATAATGATGAATTAAAATAAATATCTAATTGGGAGTGTTTGGAAACAAGGGGTGTTTGGGTTGGAGCCCAAGCCTATTCCATATGGGAATAGGGCAATTAAATTTAACTATAAAAGAAAAAGGTTATTTGTAAAAGAGTGTGAATTCATTCAACTCATTTTCAATGTAAAAGAGAAAAACACACAGCCTCTTTTCCTCTCTCCCACGCCAAACTTGTTTTTGATTGAAAATCAAAATACTCTTCATTTCTTCTTGTTTCTTAAGGCTAAAGAGGGATCTAGCAAATCCCTCCTTAGTTCCTTGCGACCGTCTTCGTGTGGACTACGTCGGTTCGATCCTACACTTGGGTTGGTAGCAAAATACATTCAGAGACAACTTGGAGAAGCCTCCAAACATGCGTATGATTTCTTAAACTCTAGATTAATTTTCTGCAGATTCTTATTTGGTATAAACTGTAAAATTGTACCCTGATCTTGGTTATATGGAACGATCCTTGTTATTATTGTTTGTTTTGTTTTCCGTTGCCTCAATGGATCGCTTCTTGACAGTGGTATCATAGCCTAGGGTACTAGATTTTACAATTTTATGTGGATGGTTGATTACATGTATTTGATTGATAATATGTTGCCTTAAAGAATCTGTGTAAAATCTGCCTTAGAATCATGCTTTAAGAAATCAATTAATCGATTAATTTTAATTAGTTGATGATCTGCAAGTTTGGTATATTGGGTGATGGATTTTTGTTGAAATTAGTTTGTATGATTGATTGCAAAATCCGTTTGGTGCATTTTTGGTTACTGTTTGAACTGATCCGGAGCTACAGATCAGTGCACGCTCACCACGGTGATATAACCCATCGCCGCGGCGTGCATGTTTGGAGTTCACGCTGATTACAAAATCAACGCTCACCGTGGCGATTGTCCTTAGGACAAGTGTTGTACAAAATCAGTGCTCACTGCGACAATATAACCCATCGCTGCGGCGATCGCACATTGAGCATGAACATCAAGTTAACCAGCGCACGCTGCAGGGATCTAACTCATCGCCATAGCAAGCATACTTCCGAGTGTGCAGGGGCCAGATTGTAAAGTTTCAAAACTTTTGGACCAAATTACAGATCTATAAATTGTCAGGGGGTAATATATTAACCCACCAATTTCAAAAATTGATTGTTTTTGAAATGTATGCTATGTACTTGTTTGTATATTGCATGGTGCCCGATACATGAGCCTTAGACCTATGGTGAATTTTTTTAAAAAAAAAATTGGGTATGTATGGTTGTAAATTTATTAAATAGGGCTTGTGTGTCCTGCTTTTCTCCTCTTCTCAATGAACATCCTCTTCTCATCTCATTCCCCTCGAATGTAAATCGAGGTTTCTAAATTTATTGATGTAAAGAATTTTTATAATTATTCTTATTGTAAATTTAGAATGATGTTTTTGTAATGTACTGAAAGACGGAGCAAAGGACGAGGCAACCATACTTGAAGACTCAAGATATTTATTACAGGACCCCTAGGTGGCCNGAATGCAATATACTTTTAAAGCTTATTGTGGGATTCATGTAGATAGAGAGAGCGAACAAATGAAAGACCAGGTTAATACTTTCCTGAAGTAAATTACATATTACTTTGTTACAAGATATAATGTCAACAATTAGCTATTAGTGAACTAATATTAATATATCTTGTTTCAGTAATGCTATGTATACCTGGTTGAGATCCCAACTTTAAATTCCAATTAATGTGACTGTTGATGTGTCAACATTATGTTAATTGTAGGATTTTGTGGAGTGAAGATGTTTGTCTTATAATTAATGTGGTGTTGACACATCAACAGTCACATCAGTTGGGATTTTAAGTTTCGATTCTGACTTTGAATACATACTCTCTTTTCTCTTAGACATCTGATTGTTTCCTGGGTAATATCACTGTTATAAAGTTGGATCCCCGACTGATGTGGTTGGTAACTTGATAGCATCACGTTAATTTTCAAATAATGTGATAAATGATGTTACTTTCTTGTAATAATGTGGTAAGACACATTAACAACTACATCAGTTGGAGTCTTTACTTTGTATACATACCATTACTGGTTTTTCCTCCTGATATCTCCACAATAATCTCCATCTTTCATCCTATTGTTAGTTGCTACATTACCATCATTATATTAGGTCTATCCTTAGTTCCTCTAGAAAAGGTTTATTCTCAAGAATTTTGTCATTTCCATTCTATTATTGGCAACTTCAGCTAAAGCTAACCTGGTAAAGTTTTCAGAATTTCTGATTTCTATCATCAGGTTATGACTTCTCTGATTCTCTTCTATTCTCATTTAGTGATGTCCATATCTTATAGAGCTAAACATAAAACTGAAAGTAACTTGAGCTGGAAAGGTATGAACTAACTATCCTCCTAAACATTCTGGTTCATCAAGATCTAAAAAAGAAAAAATTCTCATTAAAGGGACAATATCTGGGCAATGGGTCTGGTATTTTATCACTTTTGACTCTAAAATTGAAATTGGAGAAAGGCGTGTAAAGAAAAAAATATGCAATGGGCCAGGCTGTAATATTGTTAGTTTTTTACTCTAAAATTGAAAATGGAGAAAGGGGTGTAAAGAAAAAAGATCAAATTTAGGGGACAATATGTTGAAACTGGAGAAAGCTAAATTTGAAGTTTAAAGATCACATACACCACCATCAGTTAAAAGATTTATTCACCAGACTTTGAGATTACCATCTATGTGGAATCCTTTGGTGGGTCCATTTGGTAAACTCGCCTATGGTAAGCACCCATGTGTTATACTAGGTTGGCGGCAAACAACCTTGACAAGTAAGATCAGTCATTGTCTTACGATAAGGTCGTTGTACACTATGATAGCTTTATTGTATTATCTGTGTCTTTGATAAGAATAATACTGGGGTTACAAACATTTCAAGAATGACCACCATATGTGATTATAGAGTTCTCACTATCAAGATTTGAAACAGTTGATACCCTCGTCATGGTTCTACCATCCTAATGACATATATCATTTTCTTAGATGAATATAATCAGATCACATGATATAGATAAATCCCTTTATTGATAGTAAAACATGATTATAAAGAGTCAATTTACAAAATAGGATTGGCTATAGGGCATATACTCTAACATGAGAACCTTATGACCACATAGGGCGGACATTCTAGAAATGTTCGTAACCCTAATATTTTTCTGACCAAGGACATAGATAATACGGTACGATTATCATAGTATTGAACGATCTTGTCGAAAAACAATGATTGATCTCACTTGCCAAGGTTATTTGCCGACAACTTGGTGCAACGCATGGGTGTTTGCTATAGGCAAGTTTACTGGACAAACCCACTAGAGGATTCCATATGGATGGTAACCCTAATGTCTATGGAATAAATCTTTTAACGAATGGTAGTGCATGTGATCCTTAGACTTGAGATCACCGGAGCGCCTTGTGCACCGATTGGTGTAGTTTAACACTAGTCCAACATAGTTCATTCAAGTCTATCAGAACGGTAGTGATTGGCTATATCGAGAAATGTATCAAGGCTATGGTGGATTAACATGTTAAGAGTAGGTGCCCTAGAGCCAATCAATTATTGTAGAATTGACTCTTTGTAATAATATTCATTGATCAATTAAAGACAATTTATTCTATATCATGTAAATCATATCTATATGTATTGATATATATCCTTAGAATGGTAGACTATAACGAGGGTATCAAGTATTTCAAATCTTGATAATGAGAACCCTATGAGCACATATGGTGGTCATTCTAGAAACGTCTGTAGCCTAAATATTATTCTAACCAAAGACATACATAATACGGTAAGACTATCATAGTGTTGAACGACCCTGTCGAAAGGTAGTAATTGATCTCACTTGTCAAGATTGTTTGCTAACAACTTGGTGCAACACATGGGTGTTTGCCATAGGCAAGTTCACTGGACTAACCCACCAGAGGATTCCATATAGATGATAACCCTAGTGGCTACAGAATAAATCCTCTAACGAATGGTGGTGCATGTGATCCTTAGACTTGAGATCACCAGAGCGCCTTGTTCACTGATTGGTGTAGTTTGACACTAGCCCAACGCAATTATATTAAGAGCTATCAATACGGCAGTGATTGGCTGCGTCGAAGAGTGTATCGAGACTATGGTGGATCGACAGGAGATTCATCACTCCTGGGTATGGGAGAAGTTATCTCACGGCGGAATTCAGTAAATGTCAATAACACTAAAACTGTGGCCATAGTGGGGTTGAATTGTTGCTCAATCTAATTTATTATTCTGGTCATTGGTTCAGTAACTAAATACATATATAACGACAGTAGCTGAGGTTGACATTATTTCTATACCCCAATCTCGATGAGATAACAAACGTGTTAGGAAATGATCTAACCTATGGCAGCAGAAAAACAAAAATAAAATAGCGATTGATTCCATTTTAAGCCAAGATCAAGATACATATATTACAGATAATATGTTAAATCTGCAGTAATATGAACTATCAGAGTAAAGATTAGAGTTCATACGCATGTTTGGAGGCTCCTTCAAACTTGTCTAGGTTCGCTACCGATTCAAAGTAGAATCAAACTAGCGGTAGTTCACACGATGATAACTTGAAGAGCTAAAGAGGGATTTGCTAGATCCTCTTTAGCCTCAAGAATCAAGAGCAAGAATCAAATGAATTTGATTCATACAAAGAAAAGTGGCGTGAGGTAGAGAGTGAGCCGGAGCTTTTCAACGAATATGATATAAAAAAATGGCTTAAATGAAAAGTGCTACTTAATTCATAGAACACATGCACTTATCTAGTGCATGTGAAACCCTATTCCACTTAGGAATAGGCTTAGACACCAACGCAAACAGCCCTTATGTCCGAACAACCACATTTAGATATTTTTTTTAATTATTATTATTTCAATTAAATTCAATTAATATATATATAAATTATATTAACATTTAACAATAACAATAATTCATTTAAATATATGCGTACAGATATTAAAAATAATCTCACTTATTTAATTTTAATATTAAATTAAATAAAGGTAACAACCTTAGCAAATTTAATTGCACTTTGAGATTACAACAATACCCTTTCACCTAAGAAGATGAAAACATCATTTTCACAAACCGATTCTTAAATTATCTTCTATGTGCGTGACCCGTAGGCTTCTCATCATATCGGGAGTATGCAGTATTGCAATTAATACCAATTAATCGTCTCACTACACATAGACCAAGATTGACCCCTAGCAAAGCATCATGACCACTCGATAGATTCAGATTTAGCAAAGTAGCTACCTATCAATGATATGGTTACAGTACAATTTAATCTTTTCATCATCTGTTATCTCAACGAGACTTAGACATAGAATAGTGTCAACCTTAGTTACTCTCGATATGTATGTATTCAGTTACTGGACCAATGACCAGAATGATAACTTAGATTGAGTAACAACTCAATCCCATTGTGGCCACAGTTTTAGTGTCATTGCTATTTCTGAATTGCGCCGTGAGATAACTTCTCTCGTACCCAAGAGTGATGAATCCTCTATCGATCCACCAAAGTCTTGATACAGTCCTCGATGCAGCCAATCACTACCGTATTGACAACTTTGGATAGAACTGTGTTAGGCTAGTGTCAAACTACACCGATCGGTGCACAAGACACTCTGATGATCTCAAGTCTAAGGATCATAGCACCATTTGTTAGAGAATTTATTCCACAGACACTAGGGTTACCATCTATATGGAATACTCCAGTGGGTCATTTTCAGTGAAATTGCCTACAGCAAGCACTCATGTGTTGCACCGCGTTGTCACCAAACAACCTTGACAAGTGAGATCAGTCGCTGCCTTTCGACAAGGTCATTCAACATTATGATAGCCTTACCGTATTATCTGTGCCCTTACTTCTGAATAATACTAGGACTACAGATGTTTCTAGAATGACCACCATATGTGCTCATAGGGTTCTCACTATCAAGATTTGAAACATTTGATACCCTCGTTATGGTTCTACCATTCTAAGGACATATATCAATAGATATAATATGATTTACGCGATATAAAATAAAATGCCTTTTATTGATCAATGAGCATTATTACAAAGAGTCAATTCTACAATAATTGATTGGTTCTAGAGCACCTATTCTAAAAATCCTTTAAGGTTTAACTCCATTTGGTCAAGTTCCTTTATTGCTTTGTTAAGCTATAAATACTTATCTAACTTGTTGTTTGAGTGTGTTGGAACATGGTTCCATTGATAAAAGCTTGAAGGGATTTCAGGCTGTGGAGTTGAAGGGTGTCTTTGGCATTGAAGCTTGACTTGTTCTCGACCTATCTAGGAGGTGTCTTGGGCTCAAGCAAGCTGTGGCAAGACATGGATCATCCAAAGGGTGAAGTTAAAGTATTGTGAAAACAGGGAGTGTTTTACATTTGGTTGCTTGACTTCAACTTTGTAAATGAACCTTGAATGTTTGTTATAGTGGATTTTCTTCATTTGGACTTGGTCCCACGGATGTAGGCAATTGACTGAACCATGTAAAAATCTTTTGTGTGCTTTACTTTATGTCTTGGATGTTTAGCAATGTGTTGATGATGAATGGCCATACCCATAAGCACAAATGAACATGATTTATTAATTCCGCATAAGTTTAACGAACTTGGTTAAGCCATAAACTTTCATTTATCAATAATAAAATGATGTTTGTATTTTTATTTATGGGTAACTAACTCTTTTGTGATTAAGGGTGACTTGAAAACCCTAGACATGTCTTGTGATTAATAAAATTTGCATATTTCTTTATTTTGATCTCTCTTGATTATGTGATTTATTCTCCAAGAATAGGGTTTAAATAGATTGTCTTAATTGTTTAAGTGTGCAATTAAATTATTAGGATTAATCTATTATTGCCAATTTAGGTTGTTTAGTACAGAACCACTTTCTTAATCAAATAACTAGTGGTAAAGTGTATGCTCGCATGCATTGAGGGTAATCACTCAAGATAACTAAACCGACCACATGAGTTTAGCCTTGATTCAATAGGTCTCTCACGGTTTAATGTTTTTATTACTTTGAATCTAGATGTTGTATCCTAGGTTATTTAATAAATAGAGAATTGGGTTACAACTGTGTCTAATCCAATGACTTAGTAAGGGGAGATGAAACTTATCTACATTTGATAGTTTCTGAGCTGATGTAATCAAGAGGGTAGAAAGTTAAAGAATGCTTTTATTGATTTGCTTTACATGTTTAGTGGTGGCGAACGATCCTTCAATCCAATTTATCTCATATTCTCTCACTTTTATAATTATGTTACTTGTTTGTAGTTAGTTGTTTAAATAGTTGTTTTTAGTTTTCTTTTTAATCATAAAAACCCTTAATTTAAGTAGATAATTAGATAATTAGAAAAGTCTTCTGTGGAAAGATCCTTACTTGCTCTGTATTGCTACATGACATTGCTATAGACTTTAAGTTAGGTAAAATTAGGTGTTGCTTTTGCATGCATCACCAATCTCAAAATTTTTGTTTCAATAATTCATACCGTGGTTTTAAAAAACTCCAAGTTGGAAATGGTCAATGTCTTGAAACTACTCACACAGGTGACATTTTCTTGTTTACTTATGTTCCTTTAAAGAAGTTGAAAGTTACTAGAGTATTAGTAGTACTTGGAATTACTAAAAATTTAATTAGTATATCAAAAATGACTTAAGATAATTAAGTTGTGGCTAAGTTTTCTAATACCATGTGTGTTATTAGGGACCAGGTGTCTTGAGCAATTTTGGCTTAGGGCATACTTAAAGAAGGATTGTATTAGCTAAGTCAGATCCGAGATGATTCTTGGTTGCCAACTTTTTATGGATCTAGTGTTTCAAAATGTTGCTCAATTACTTCGTTTGAAACTGGTTCAAATATGAAAAATATGTACATAACTGATGTAGTTACTGAGACCAAACAAAATTCTAGTGCTCTTTTATGCCATGTGAGGTTTGGTCACCCTCCTAATATAGTCTTACAAATTGTTGTGAAACAATTTAGTGAAAAAACAAGTTTATTTGGAATATTTTGGACAAATCAAAAAAAAAAAAAAAAAAAAAAACATTGCGTTTCATGAATTCGATACTGAAGAAGAAGAAATGCAACTTTAGTATTTGTTTTAATATTTATGAAGAACGAAGCTTCTATTATGCTTTCTTTACAGTTACAAAAAAGTATGTTTCTTTGTAAGTGATATTAGAATTGTATTTTAGAAACAAAATGTGTTTGTTCTGATGAGATTGACATGGATTGTCAGCATGACTCATCCTTACTATAAAAACAAGTAATGATCAAGTTGTAAAGTTAAGCTCATTTTTAATAAAATTTTCAGTTATAGGAAAGATCTACTTTCCAAAAGTTTTTTCTCTCAACTTTATGTTTGTTTCTCTAGAAAGTTTCAACTTCTAGAATTTCTTCAATCGATCCTAGGAATCTCACACCTGGATGAAATTTTCCACAGAAGGAATGGAAAACTTAGGTTAGAAAATGGCTAATTTGCATGAATCGATTGGGAAGAAAGTTGGCATACAAGAAGCACTCTTGAATTCTACCTACAAAATCAAAAGAAATAGGGATTTGATTCTTGGACTTACTAAGAAATGGTGTTTTCATCTTTTCTTGGGGTACAATTACAGTAGAAGATATCATGACTAAAGGCTACTCTGGGTTGGGGTCCCTATTTTTCGCCCTCTCCGAACAAGCAAACTAAAGGAAATAGAACTGAAACTTGAGCTAACAAGAACTTAAATCATTAGAAGTGCAACTAGAAAGGTAAATCACAGTACATGGATAAAGAAATTAATGGACAATAGAAGCAAGATTGAAGACGAAGCATTTCTTGCCTTGTGTTTGTCAAGGTTTGTTTTTTCTATTCTCCAATGTGTTTATTGTCAAATCTGTTCTTCCTTTTGCAGCATATTTAGCTAGTGGGACTAAAATCACACTTGCGCTCACCATTCTTGCCAGAATTTACAAAGATTTGAGTTTATTGAAAGAACATATTTTTGCACAAAACAAGCTAGTAAATTGGGGATGTAAAGATTCTCAACTAGAAATTACAACAAGATCACCATTTCAATTGGTTCAAATTTGGGCTTGGGAAAGGTTCATAGATTTTGAGACTAAAGAAGCCTCATTCAATCGAACTTGGTCAGCAAAGATTTGCTCAATGCCATGAGAAAATGAATGCAATTAATGTTTAATATCAAACTTATTTGGGCCTAAGACTATTTGGGTTTATCACTTAAACCCATACAGATTGTTAGCTTAGTATTTCTACCAAAGCCCAATGTAAAGCCCATATTTAGCCAATGTATTTAGCCCAAATAAAAGGCCTTGTAACTAGAAAGATTTTATAAAAATATCTCATTTATTAGGGAGTTGCTAGGTAGCTTTTAATTGTGGAATGTGGTAGATGATATTCATTAGGGTAGGTGGTAGTTGGAAGTTGAAATGTAGAAGGCTCCATTGAACACTATAAAAGAGGGTGATGCATATCCATTTTGCACAAGACAAATTTGAGAAGTAATAGGAATCCTCTCTTCAGAAACACTTTTCTTCTCAATTCCTTCTAATTGGTAGGGGATGTGCAAGAATATAGGGTAGAATCGAAATTGGCAGACACCTGGTTAATCCCAATTCTAAAAAATTGGAACCAAATATTGTGCGGTTTCAGTTCCAATTCCACTATTGCAAGAATCGAAAATGGAATTGGAACCAAGATCTGGGTGCCCAAGTAGGAACCAAGTAGGAACTGTTAGAGTAGATGCCCTAGAGCCAATCAATTATTGTAGAATTGACTCTTTGTAATAATGTTCATTGATCAATAAAAGACATTTTATTCTTTATCGCATAAATCATTATTATTGCAATATGTATTGTTATATGTCATAATGGTAGAACCATGACGAGGGTATCAAATGTTTCAAATCTTGATATTGAGAACCCTATGAGCACATATGGTGGCCATTCTAGAAACGTCTATAGCCCCAGTATTATTTTGAAGTAAGGGCATAGATAATATGGTAAAGCTATCATAATGTTGAACGACCCTGTCGAAAGGCAGTGACTGATCTTGCTTGTCAAGGTTGTTTGGTGACAACCTGGAGCAACACATGGCTACTTGCTGTAGGCGAATACATCGCAACAAGTTCACTGGACTGAGCCACTAGAGGATTCCATATGAATGGTAACCCCAGTGTTTATGGAACAAATCCTCTAACGAATGGTGGTACATGTCATCCTTAGACTTGAGATCACCGGAGCGCCTTATGCACCGATTGGTGTAGTTTGACACTAGCCTAACACAGTTCTATTTAGACCTGTCAATACGGTGGTGATTGGCTACATCAAGGAGTGTATCAAGACTATGGTCGATAGACAGAGAATTCATCACTCCCGGGTACGGGAGAAGTTATCTCACGGCGCAATTCAGTAAATGGCAATGACACTAAAACTATGGCCATAGTGGGATTGAGTTGTTGCTCTATCCAGTTTATAATACAGGTCATTGGTCCAGTAACTGAATACACAATATCAAGAGTAACCGAAGGTTGACACTATTTCTATGCCTCGGTCTCATCGAGATAACAGATGATGAAAGGATTGAATTGTTCGGTAACCATATCATTGACAGGTAGCTACTTTGTTGAATCCGAATCTATCAGGTGGCCATGATGTCTTGCTAGGGGCCAATCTTGGTCTGTGTATTATTGAGACGATTAATTAGTGTTAATTGCGATACTACACACTGCCGGTATGATGAGGAGCCTATGGGTCACACACATAGAAGATAATTTAAGAGCCAGGAAGTTAGAAGGGCGTTTTCGTCTTTTCAGGCGAAATGGTATTTTGGTAATTTCACAGTGCAATTAAATTTGCTGAGGTCTTAGCCTTTATTTAATTTGTTAGAAAAATTAAATAAGTGAAATTACGTTTAAATATGTGTTATCATATATTTAAATAAATTATCATTATTGTTAAATGTTAATATATATATTAATTGATTTTAATTGAGATAATGATGAATTAAAATAAATATCTAATTGGGAGTGTTTGGAAAAAAAAGGTGTTTGGGTTGGAGCCCAAGCCTATTCCATATGAGAATAGGGCAATTAAATTTTACTATAAAAGAAAAAGGTTAATTGAAAAGGGACTGAGATTATTCATTTCACTCATTCATTAAAAAGGGAAAAACACACAGCCCCCAAAAAACTCTCCCACGCTAGTTTTGTTTTTGATTGAAAGATCAAATACGTTTCTTTTCTTCTCTGTTCTTAAGACTAAAGAAGATCTAGCAAATCCCTCTTTAGTCCCTTACGATTATCTTCGCGTGGACTACATCGGTTCGATCCTATACTTAGGTTGGTAGCAAAATACGTTTAGAGACAACTTGGTGGAGCCTCCAAACGTGCGTATGATTTCTTAAACTCTAGATTAATTTTCTACAGATTCTTATTTTGATATAAATTGTAGATTTGTGCCTTGATCTTAGTTCTATGGAACGATCCGTATTATTAAAAGTTTTTGTTTTTCGTTGCGTAAATAGATCGCTTCCTAAAAGTGGTATCAGAGCCTAGGGTACCAGATTTTACAGTTTTATGTGGATGGTTGATTACATGTATTTGATTGATAATATGTTGCCTTAAAGAATCTGCATAAAATCTGCCTTAAAAGCATGTTTTAAAAAATCAATTAATCAATTAATTTTAATTTGTTGATGATCTACAAGTTTGGTATATTGGGTGATGGGTTTTTGTTGAAATTAGTGTAACACCCACTTTGAGGTACATCGTTTCTTCAAGTTTATTGGCCTTTTAGTGTTTAAATGGATATGTGTTATTGTTGCTTTTATGCCCTTAGTTTTGCTTATTTCAAGGAGAAAGATTGAAAAATCGATTTTTGGAAACTTCGTTGTAGCAAAGGAATCTTGTCGCTGCGGCAATGAACTTTTTCCCAAATTGGTGTTAGAACTTCGCCGAGGCGAAGAACTCTCTGGATTTTTTCGCCGAGGCGAAGAACCGTGAGAAAATTCTAGAGAAATCTTCCTTAGCTCACCCTGTTGTGTCTCCATGTTTTGCAGGAAAAAGGTGAGAAGCGATCGGATGGACGTCAAGAAACGGAGAGAAATGGCATTACTGTCCACCGTTGTAAAAGCTTATATATATGTTATTTTGCTATGTACAGAATAATATATGTTTAGTAAAGAAAATTTTTGGGCCCATCTATTTTTCATTTGCTATAAATATACTTTTATCATAGTATATTTTTTTCTTAGTAGAAATAAGTCATTACAATCAGTGTGTATGATTGATTGCAAAATCCGTTTGGTGTGTTTTTGGTTACTGTTTGAACTGATCTGGAGCTACAGATTAGTGCATGCTCGCCACGGTGATATAACCCATCGCTGTGGGGTGCGTGTTTGGCGTTCACGCTGATTACGAAATCAGCAATCGCTGTGACGATCGTCCTTAGGACAAGCGCTGTACGAAATCAGCGCTCGCTATAGCGATCACACGTTGAGAGTGAACATCAAGTTAACCAGCGCACGCTGTGGCGATCTAACTCATCGTCGTAGCGAGCGCACTTCCGAGTGTGCAGGGGCCATATTGTAAAGTTTCAAAACTTTTGGACCAAATAAAGGTCTGCAAATTGTCAGGGGGTAATTAATAATTAACCCACCAATTTCAAAATTGATTGTTTTTGAAATGTATGCTATGTACTTGTTTGTATATTGCATGGTGCCCGGTACATGAGCCTTAGACCTATGGTGAATGTTTAAAATTTTTTTTTTTTTGGTATGTATGGTTGTAAATTTATTAAATAGGGCCTGCGTGTCCTGCCTATCTCCCCTTCTCAATGTACATTCTCTTCTCATCTCATTCCTCTCGAATGTAAATCGAGGTTTCTAAATTTATTGATGTAAGGAATTTTGTATAATTATTCTTCTTGTAAATTTAGTATGATGTATTTGTAATGTACTTAGAGACGGAGCAAAGGATGGGGCAACCATACTTGAAGACTCAATATATATATTATAGGACCACTAGGTGACCCACCGATTCTTCTAGGCTCGAGGAAATTGGTTCTAGTTGGGCCATGTACTGGCACATTTTATTATCATGTTTAGAATGCATGCTAAGGTTGAATGTTGAATAACATGCCAAACAATGTCATTCTAATAAAGATAATAATCTAGTGAGACATTAAATAACAAACCCTCAATTAAAGTATATTAAGTCACGTAAGCCTTCCATCACCATGGTTTTAATCAAACCATTGTTCGTCAAAACCTTGTTCGCCAAAGCAAAAGGTACACTTCTACCAGTGGGAGGTTAAAATTGGAGTTTTCCTTAATGGTGATGGGTCGACTTAAAATGACGGTTTTGCTTGTTCGTCAAAGCGAAGGTTGATAAACACGTCATAGGCATAGTAGAGCAGTACACATAGTGTGTGTATGTGGTGACATGTAGTGTCCACTCTACTGATACTGAAAATCACACTTGAGGATGATGGTTGGAGCCATTGGATTGTGTGATTGGCTTGTTGGCTTTTTCACATTTGAGGTTGATAGTAGGAGCTAGCAACTGGTGTGGATTAAGTTTGTTGGCCCACCTAATCAACTTATTTTGGCTTGTTCGCCAAATCGAAGGTTTGAAATGGGAAGGATGAGATCTCGGTCCACTAGGAAAGTTAATGGGCTTTCCCGAGTTCATAGCGAGGGCTATTGACTTGAGTAAAATAGTGGGAGCATCATTTAATAAAAGACCATATTAAATAATAATGAACTTTATAATGACTTTATTTTTCTGCAATTGTAGATTCACCAAAATGAGCATTATGAACTTGCGACCGATAATCGAGAAAAAAAACAGGTTGGATGGATCCAATTTCTCAGACTGGTATCGTAATCTTCGGATTATACTCAAGTCAGAAAAGAAATTGTATATCCTTGAAAAGCCATACATGGCTGAGCCTGATCCTGATGCCACTCAGGAAGTAAATGATACTTATCAAAAGTTCCTTGATGATGTTGATGGCGTTCAATGCTTTATCTTAGCATCGATGACACCTATGCTGCAAAAGCAGCATGAGAATATGGATGCAACTTCCATTATTCTGCACCTCAAGGAGCTTTACGAAGGAAATGCTCGACATGAGAGGTACAAGGTGTCGAAAGCCCTGTTTGGGAGTCGTTTGACTAAGGGAGCCCAAGTTGGTCCTCATGTGCTCAAGATGATCGAGCACATAGAGAGACTTAAGACTTTGGGATTCGAGTTGGATGTAGAATTACAAATGGATTTGATTCTGCAATCCTTGCCTAACTCTTATGCTTCGTTCATAATGAATTTCAATATGAACACAATGGAGAAAACCCTGTCAGAACTTTTGAACATGATAAGGACTGCAGAGCAGGACTTGAAAAAGTCCAAGCCTGTTTTACTGGTTGCTGCCAGTAAAGCAAAGGGTAACTGCAAGGGTAAGGCCAAGGCCAAACCCAAGCCTAAGCCCAAGCCCGAAGGACAGATTACTCTTGGGCCTGAGAGTGGCATAGGGAAGGGCAAGGTAGTCTACTTCTTTTGTGGCAAGCCTGGCCATTGGAGGAAACACTACAAGGCTTTCCTCGCAAGCAAGAAGAAGTCAGATGCTACGACTTTAGGTATGTTTATGATTGAGATTAACTTCTCTCCCTCAACATCTTGGGTCATTGACACAAGATGTGGTACTCACATTTGTAATGATGTGTAGGGACTAAGGCAGAGTAGAGTGATCGCCAAGGGAGAGGTGGACTTACGAGTTTGAAATGGAGCACATGTGGCTGCATTGGCTATAGGGACTTACTGTATATGTTTGCCTACGAGCTTGTTATTAGAATTACATAACTGTTATCACGTACCTTCTATTTCTAGAAATATTATTTCAGCATTCGCTTTGGATAATATAGGGTATCATTTTGAGATATCTAATGGATTGTTGTCCTTTAGTTTGAATGGTATTCTATTTGGAATTGCAAGGTTATATAATGGATTATATGTTCTTGACTTAAACAATAAAGATATTCTCAATGTTGAAACCAAGAAAGCTAAACATAGCGATCAAAACCAGACATATCTCTGGCACTGTAGATTGTGTCATGTTAATAAGACCCGCATTGCAAAACTTCAAAGGAGTTTTGGACCCTTTTGACTTTCAGTCATTTGAGGTATGCGAGTTATGCCTATTAGGCAAGATGACCAAGTCTCATTTCACAGGACAAGGTAAGAGGGCTATTGAGCTGTTAGACATCATCCATAGTGATGTATGTGGTCCACTAACAGTTGAGGCCAGAGGTGGATATTCATACTTCATCACATTTACTGATGATTTTAGTAGATATTGTCATGTCTACCTTATAAGACATAAATCTGAAGCCTTTGATAAATTCAAGGAATTCAGGAATGAAGTACAGAATATGTTGGGCAAAAGTATTAAAGCTTTTCAGTCAGATCGAGGAGGTGAATACTTAAGCTTAGGGTTTTCAGAGTACCTGAAGGAATGTGGGATAATATCACAACTCACCCTTCCTTATACACCCTAACATAATGGAGTGTTAGAAAGGAAGAACAAGACCTTACTTGACATGGTTAGCTCCATGATGAGTTTTAGTGATTTACCTGCATCGTTCTAGGGTTATGAGTTAGAGACTACGACTCACGTTTTGAACCGTGTGCCGTCAAAGTTTATAGATAAGACTCCATATGAACTATGGAGTGGGCGAAAGTCCAACTTATCTTATCTAAGGATTTGTGGTTGCGAAGCCTATGTTAAGAAATTGACTTCGAACAAGCTGGGCCCAAAATCCTATAAACGTATATTTGTGGGGTATCCAAAGGAGACCAAAGAATACTACTTCTACCACCTAGAAGAGCGCAAAATTTTTGTTGCTCGATCTAGTGTCTTCCTAGAAAAGGAATATTTTTTAAGAAGTACTAGTGGGAGAAAAGTAGAACTTGATGAAGTTCTAGAACTGCAAGATATACTAGACAAAGGACGGGATGATGTGCCACAGGAAGTGGTTGAGCATCAAGAGGAGGTTACTCCACAACTTGTGGATCAAAGTGAACCACCTCAGGTAGCACAGGAGCAACGTAGATCTGGGACAGTATGCCATGAGCCCGAGAGATATGGTTTTCTCGTGACTCAACATGGTGACGTATTAGTCTACCAAGACGATGAACCCATAACCTACGAAGACGCTATATCGGATCCAGATTCCGTTAAATGGCTTGAAGCCATGAAATCTGAGATGGACTCCATGTACCAGAACCAAGTGTGGTCTTGATAAGAGCTTGAAAATACACATTTAGTTAGTGGTTTATGAGCATTAATTGTGGGAAATTAGGCTTAATTTTGTAAAGTTGCTTAATATTTTCATAATTGCCTTTTATGGGATCATGGGCATTTTTGAGTGTTTTTTAGGCTACTAGTGCTTAAATGTTATGCTCAGATGAAGAATCATGTTGGAAACGGAATGAGTGATGAGTGGAAACAAACGGATCAAGAATCGGAGTTGAATTGAAGAAGTTATGGAAGTTGAAGTAAAGAGAAGATTCTAGATGACATTCATGCCTCGGTATTTTGAGGATATCTTGAGTTGTAGAACTCAGATTAAGACGATTTTTGGACCGTTGGAAATCTAATTCAAAGGTATACATTTCATATGTGTAAAATTTTCAAAATTTCATCGTTATCAGGTTAAAATATCACCATCTCTGAAGAACAATGGAATGATGTGGGAAAAAGGCCAGCGGCTGCTGTGCTGCGACACACTTTTTCCAGTACGGAACTTAAAAATCACCTATTTGCTTTTAGGTAGAAAAATAGGGTTAAGAGTCCTATCCCTAGGAGAATTAAAGAAAATAAAACCCTAACCCTTGTGGGATATAAAGGGAGGTCTTTTAGCATTATTTTGGGGACTTTTTGGGAGAGAAGAAAGGGAGAAAAATCTGCANGCTGGCCTGGGCGGTGGTGGATTTGATGGTGGCCGGGGTATGTGCCACGGCTTGTTTAGGCTTTGGTTGAGTGAGTGCTTTTTCTGGTGCTTTTGGCTTTGATATTTGTTGTTGATGGTGGTGGTGGTGGTGATGGTGATGGTGATGGTGGACCTGCTGGTGGTGGTGGTGTGTGCCTTGACTGGTTTGAGCTTTTGGTGCTGATGAAGAAGTTACAATTTTCTTATGCTTTTGGCCATGGTCTATTTTGTTGGTTGTGGTGGGCTTAGTGGTGGACCTGCTGGTGGTTGTGGACTTAGTGGTGGACTTGCTGGTGGTGGTGGAGGTGGAGGTGGAGGACTTGAAGTTGTGAGCCATGGAAAGATTGAGCTTTTGACGCAAAGATTAAATGTTTCTTCTTTCTATATAATTTTCTTGGGGTTTTGCAATAGAAGATCAAAAGGCCTTGTGTTGAGGATTGGTATAAGTGGATATCATGCAATAAATTAATCCAATGAAATTGTACCCTTCTTATTTAAGTTTCCCTATTAGCCTATTATTAAAGCAATCATAGATGCCATCAATCTAAGTAGTTTCCCATCACTTCTCTAGGGTCCGCTTGGGAGTTTCATGATAGCAGTTATGAGGGTAAACCAACATAACGGTTTTAAGGGTAAATCATCGTAGCAGTTTTAAGGGGTTTTTAGTAGCCTTTTTTAAAACACTTAACATGTGCTTTGGAGTTTAATTTCTAGCGGTTTTGATAGTTTTTTGAAATAATAAATTTACATATATCATGTATGCCTATAAAAATATCCCAATTTCAACCCGTACTTGACAATTTTATTTTTCCAATTATAAGGTAAGAGTTCTTTATTTGTTTTCTACTTATTAGTATTTTGTAACTTCATATTTGATAAAGTCTCCTTATACTTCTTTGTCATTCTTTGTAGCATCTAGAATGATTGAAAATTTGTAGCTTCACTTCTCCAAGAAAGCATCTAGAAATGAGATATTATTAATTTTTTTTATGATTTCTTAAAATTATTTTGTATTTAATATGGTTGGAGACACGCATAATATAGTTAAATTTTTTTTTTAGATATAATTGGGATAGTTTTGTAGTGGATAGGGTATTTGTGGAATAAAATTTTAAAACTAATCAAAACACCCCGAACTAGGGTGTTTTATAAACCCCTCAAAAATACTCTACACTGGTTCTAGGGTTTTTTTGAGCCAATCAAAACCAGTGCATAAAAAATCCGGTAAATAATAGTTTTAGAACCCCTCAAAACTAGTCTAATAACCCCTCAAAACTAATAGAAAAAAAAACTCCTAAACAGACCCTAAGAGTATGCTTGGGAGTTTTATGGTAGCGGTTATGAGGGTAAACTACTATAACGGTTTTGAGGGTTTTTAGTTGTAGTTTTTAAAAACACCCAACCTGTGCTTGGGGGTTTATTTTTCAGCAATTCTGACAGTTTTTTATAATGATAAATTTACATATATGCCCATAAATATACCCGAACTTCAACCAGTACTTGGGAGTTTTGTTTTTTTCAATTACAAGGTAAGAGTTCTTTATTTGTTTTCTACTTATTAGTATTTTATAACTTAAAATGTGATAAAGTCTCCTTATCCTTCTTTGTCATTCTTTGTAGCACTTGAAATCATTGAAAAATTGTAGCTCCACTTCTCCAAGAAAGCATCTAGAAATGATATTTTAATAATTTTTTTTTTATAATTGCTTAAAATTATTTTATATTTAATATGGTTGGAGATGCGCATAATATGATTAATTTTTTTGGATATAATTGTGATAGTTTTGTAGTGGATAAGGTATTTGTGGAATAAAATTTTAAAACCAACCAAAATACTCCGGTAATTCACCGATCTGGCGTTTGTTGATTGACAACAACGACCATATCTTTGGTCGTTGCTGACGGCTAGATCTAAGATCTGGTCATCAATCTGGCCTTTTTTGGTTAGATTTGTGGTAGATCTGACCCAAAAAGGCCAAATCTATGGTGGATTTGGTCGGAAAAAGTCAGATCGATGCACGTCCGATCAGATCCGACCGGTCTGCATCATAACACTAGATTCTAATCAGATTCCGGTGGTGGTGGCCAAAATCTGGCACTGTGGATGGGTGAGAGTGTTTTTGTCATTTTATAAAAAAATTATACATTAGGGTATTTAGTTAAATTAACAAACTTATGTGATTTTTTATTAATTTTTAAATTTATCTCGTAATAATCACCCTATTCAACTATTCAATATTATTTTTAAAATCCTGTTCAAAATTACAAACCAAATGGACCCAATTTTTTTGGGGTTTTGCAATAGAAGATCAACAGGTTTTGTGTTGAAGCTTGGTATAATCATCATACAATATATTCATCCAATCAAATTGTAACCTTCTTATTTAAGTTGCCCCTTTAGCCTCTATTATTAAAGCAATCAATCCTCAAACTTTGTGGCAGGTGGTGGAGTCTACACGGTTTTAAAAGCGACAAAGTTCCCAAACATTTTTATTCCACACATTCAGCTTGCACTGAACTACAAAAGACCCCAAGAAACTGTTAAAACAACGTCAGCTACCTCCCCGATTCTTGCACCATCTTGGGATTAATTTATTGTATCTGTGAGAGAGTAGCCATGTTACTGGAAGCTAAGGTAATGTTACCAAAGCTGTCATACTTCTCAGATGTGGGTCTGCTTGACCTGATCGAAAATCAAAAGATGAAGACCAAAATTTATCATCTATAGAAACCGACACCTTTCAATAATGTGCTTTCGTTTTCCTTTTGAATATGGGACTTGGGAGTAAGCTGCTGGCATATGAGGAGTTGCCAGAAAATATTAAAAGAATTCGATCTCATAAGTAGCAGAAAATTTTATTCTGGGGGGCTAAAATGTAATAATGAGTGAATAAAGGAGCCAGAGAAATCTATGGCACTGCAATTTCATCTGCCATTGCGTTGGATTAGAAAATTGGTTTTCATTTCACTGCGAAAGTTACAAATTAAAGTTATGAAGAACAAATTGTCACTTCATTTAGAAGGCATTGGAACCAGTAACCACAGTTATAATGAGATAATTCTATTACTTAGTTCACCAAGTACAAACACACACACACACACACGCAAAAATTCAACATAATCTCCTAACATATTACAAGTTCTGATGAATCCTAGAAAGATTCCTTCACATCTGCAGCATCCAACTCCTGAATATGAAAACAAAATTTTCATTCACTCAACTAAAGAAATATTAAACAGAAATTTTCTATACACATAAAAACTTCAGAAAGATTTTTTTTTTTTTTTTTCTTTAATACCTTTATAACTTGAGAACTTGCATGCCATTAATTGATAAAAGCTACTTTCCACCTTTGAATACTGCTTCTTTGGTTACTGTAGACGTGAAAGCTACCTATACGGAAAGAGGGTCTGATCCCGTGAGGTTTAGGCCACTAGCGATTTGCTGTACCTTCATACGTAGAGAAACAAACGTGAAGCGATGGAAAACACCAATTCTATATTTTTAGTGGTTTAATTTTTATTTCTATATTTTTAGTGTTGGACTGTACAGAGGAGTTAGTTCAATGGCTGATACAGGAGTTGAAGTTGTTCAGAGAGCATTGAAGGAATACTCTAGTCCTACTATTGAAGGATGCTATTCTAGCATCAGGAGGCCACCAATTCAAGCAAATACCTTCGAGATAAAGCCAGACATTATTCAATTGATACAACATTCGGTTCAATTCACAGGGTTACCTAATGATGATCCCAACCTATATATCGCAAACTTTTTGGAGCTCTGCAACACATTTAAACACAATGGAGTATCCGATGATGCAATTAGGCTTAGACTTTTCCCATTCTCTCTTCGGGATAAAGCTAAGGCTTGGTTGATTTCTCTGCCATCTAGGAGCATCACAACCTGGAATGAGTTTGCTCAAGCATTCCTCACTAAATATTTTCCACCTGCCAAGTCTGCCAAGCTAAGGAGTGAGATTACGAACTTTTACCAACAAGATTCAGAGTCATTGTATGAAGCATGGGAAAGGTATAAGGATCTCTTACGGAGGTGCCCTCACCATGGTTTACTACTCTGGTCGTAAGTGCAAACGTTCTACCAAGGGTTGCTACCAACTATTCAAACTATAATTGATGCTGCAAGTGGGGGAACCTTGAACAAAAAAACGCCAGAGGACGCATACAATCTGATTGAGGTGATGACGAACAATAATTATATAAGGACTCCAGAGAGAAATTCAATGAGGAAAGCAGTGGGAGTGCATGAAGTTAATGGTTACACCGCATTGGCTCCTCAACTTTCTGCCATTCAAAAGCAATTGGGAGTTGCTCTAAAGGTAAATGCTATTGAATCTTCTTCTCTAATATGTGACCTTTGTGCAGGAAATCATTCATTGATGGATTGCCAAGAAGGGAACTCGTTTGCTCAGTCTGAACAAGCCAATTACGTCAATAATTTCCAAAGGGGGCAAGGGAATCCAAATTCCAATACATATAATCCAGCATGGAGGAAACACCCGAACTTTTCATGGAGCAACAACAATGAGAAAAAACAAGCTCCTGCTTTTCAACCTCAAGAGCCAAAATTTAACTTAGAGAATGTGTTGACCAAGTTCATTGAAGAGACAAGCAAGAGGTTTGAGAAGACTGACGTCCTAGTTCAAAATCAATCAGCCTCTATTAGGAACCTTGAGACTCAAATTGGGCAAATCCACAATATTTTAGAGGGAAGAGTTCAAGGGATATTGCCAAGCGATACAGAGAAAAATCTGAAAGAGAGAGTTAATGCTATCATACTGAGAAGTGGTAAGGAGTTGAAGGAGGTAAGGAAGGAAGAAGAAGCAAAGGAAAAACTCGAAGAAGAAAAAGAGGGCACAAGAGAAAAAAATGTCAAAAATGCCCAAGCTTTGACAAACAATGACTCGACACTCCCGTATCCTCACAGAGTGCAAAAACAGAGATTGGATAAGCAATTCGGTAAGTTTATGGACATGTTTAGAACTTTACATATTAACATTCCTTTTGTAGACATGTTGGACCAAATGCTGAAGTACACGAAGTTTCTGAAGGAGATTATCACCAGAAAGAGGAGATTTGAAGAACATGAGATGGTGATGCTTACGGAAGAGTGCAGCGCATTGCTATTGAAAAAATTACCACAAAAGCTTAGAGATCCAAGGAGTTTCACAATTCCTTGCACAATAGATAATGTTCATTTTGATAAAGTTTTATGTGATCTAGGGGCTAGTGTTAACCTCATGCCATTTTTAATTTATAAGAAATTAGGCCTAGGAGAAGTAAAACCAACCACAGTCCATCTTCAACTAGCTAATAGGTCTGTAAAATGCCCCAGTGGAGTAGTAGAAGATGTATTGATCAAGGTAGATCAGTTAAGTTTCCCGGTAGATTTTATTGTTCTTGACATGGAAGAAGATCGGTAAGTACCTCTAATTCTAGCAAGACTTTTTCTAACTACGGGTAAAACGCTGGTAGATGTTCATAAAGGAAACTAATTTTGAGGGTAGAGTATGAACAAGTTGAATTTAATGTTTTTGATACTATGAAATGTCCACCAAGTTAGATACTTGCTTTGAGATTAGCATCCTTGATAATAAAGTAGCTGCGGCCTTGGAAGAAAAATACCCTTGTTTACCCCTAAAAAATTGTGTTGTCAATTTTAGGACGTTGGAGGAGGAAATTAAGAATAAGATGGAAAGAGAGCAAATGAAACTTTATGTAGATGGTGGCATTAAGGATAGAAGGGCTTGGATTTTCCTAGATGATCCAGATTGAAGAATTCGAAAAGTCGAGCTTACGACTCTAATAAAGTGCTTCTTGGGAGGCAACCCAAGCTCTCTACTTTAATTTTGAATTTTGTTTTGAATTTATTTTAGATTTTCATTTAATGTGTAAGTTGTGATAACTTTGGTTTGGTTTGATATGTTAGATATTTATGTTTCACCCATTATTTCTGTTATGCACACTAAATTGGCCAAGAAAGGCACATAATTTGTTTTTTTTACTAGATTTCCAATGACTATTGGACACGGCAAACGTTATGCATGCCTTCATGCGAGCATCTCCACGTTCATCTTGAACACGGAGGGCATTGTAGTTGTTCTCTCTGCACATTGAGGACAATGATCATCTCTAACGTTGGGGGTAAGGAATATTTTTTCTTATGGTCAAATTGTTTTTGTGCTTTGAATTATCTCTTTAAAACTTTTGGGTGAAATTGTTTAAGGTGTGTTGCTCATACATAAGTCAATGATGAGACCATGATAGTGAATTTGTAACATTGAGATTTTATTAACTTTCGCGTAATGTAAAGATGATAGTAGATGACAATTGCATTTAGTTATGACTCTCTTGGGAATGGTTTTGATTAGTTGAATAATTCAGAAACTTAAAGAAGTTTTATGTGTGTTTTTATGGGCAATAATTTTTTTTTTTTTTTTGTGTGAAAATTGGGCATAAACTCTAGAACTCACTTGAGGCGAAATCCTAGAATCTGCATTGCTTAGGATATGATTTAGGTAATTTTCTTTGGAACGATTGAGCCTTTCAAGCCAACCTATATTATTTTATCCCTAGTTAACCCTTTGAGCCTATATATACACTTGGTAAGCCTTATTTTTTTTGTTGTAAACCTATTATATCTCACCTTGACGATGAAGCCTAAAACACTTTCCGACTCATCTTATTGTGAGAGACTTAATTTAGGGTGACTTTATAAGAAAAACTCATGAAAAGAAGTGTGGTAGAAGAAAATGAATGTATCTTTTGGACCACAACCTGAGTGTGTGCAATGAGATAGGTTGGGGGTTGTGAAAAGAAAAAAAAAATGATGATAGTAGAAGCAAGGTGGGGCAGACAAAATTTTTTTTTTTGAGTTACTATCTTCCTTTAAAAAAAAAAAAAAAAAGATATTTCTAGAAAAATAGGAAGAAGTAGCTGGGGAGAAGAACTTGAAATGAGGTACATTACATGAGGGTTTGTGCTAATGTTGGAAGGAAGAGTTCAATCAATATGAAAGGGTAGAAGGGAAGCAAGAAAGAGATTGTTCATGGTCATTTACTGTAAAATATTAAGTCTCTTACATTTTGGTTAAAAATTCTTTTCCGTTCTTTCATAAACCATTACCCTAGCCTGATGTTACAACCATGAAAAAGACCTAATGATCTGAGGTAGTGATTGGATTCTACATTAGTGGAGAGTTGTTTGAAAAGTGAGCCTATGGAGTTTGATTGCACATTTGTTTTATTTTCGTACTTTGCCTATGGAAGCTATGCATAAAATCATCTGGGTTTTTGGATAAATGGTTTGTGAATGATTATGAGAGAGTTAATAACAAAAGTGTAGTTGAAATTCACTTATTCTTTGCATTTGCATGTTGTTAATTATTCGATTTGTTCACATTGACACAATTTTTGAGACGATTATATGTATGAATCCTAAAATGATTGTTTGAGTCTTTAGTTTTGAGTCTAGGTGAGGTTAGGTTAGGACGTTTGTGGGTATCATCGCTGGAAACCCTCATGAGACTATAACTCATCCAACTAGGGCCGCCTAGGGGTTTAAAGGCTTGTTGCATATGTTAAATGCAACCGTGGCAATCTATGGAAGTGATTTAGGATAGTTTAGCTATAGACTTTATTTTGTTTGTGTTTTCAAGCTAAAGGACTTGTTCTATCACTTAGCTTGCTAGGGACTAGCAAGAAGCTGGTTCGGGGTTGATAAAAACTTGTTGTAGATTTTCGCAAGTGTACAAAATCGTGCAAGTAATAAAGTGTATAAAATACGGATATCGAACCCAAAGGAATTACTATTATCAATTCCCAATTAAACTATCCTATTGCTATTTGATCAATCCAAATTTTTATCAAGGAAAACCTAAATTAAATAAACAATTGAATTTAAAAAGAAAACTGAAAAGAGAACAATTAAAATAAACCTTTGGGTAAAAACAAGATGACTAGACATAGGGAATAAACTAAACACCAACAATTATTCATATATATAGATCTCAAATGCTAATTTTATTAAGCTCTTCCTATAGGTCAAACTCCTTAAATTTTCAATAACTTTCTCTCGAACAATTATCAAATTAACCCCTAATTACTAACCCGAATTATCTCTAATCAGATTTAAGCAATTGGGGATCATTACGCTCTATAGAGTTTACCAAAACCTCATAAGTCGCGGTAACCTATCTCTAGCGTTCGCTCAACTTATGGTTTTACTACCGTAGACCAACTAAGTATCATCTCTTGATCTCAACTGAGTCCATTTGTTAATTCAATTCTTGGGCCCTTAAGAATCAAAAGCATTAGGAATAATAGTAAAACTTAGGAAGAATTCTTAATACAAATTAACAATCAAAGATCAATACATAATTAAGAGATTGGGCTACATCTTAGCCCTAGAGAATAAAATTAATTCATAATAAACATGAAAGAAACAATCATCTTTATTAAAACATTCATCATGAGTTTACAAGAAAAGAACAAGGAAAACTTCTCTATATTGTGAATCAAAGCTCCAGAACTTCTGTTACTTCTCTTCTCTGCAGATTTTTCCCCCTTTCTTCTCTAAAAGACTCCCCCAAATAATGTTAAAAGACTTCTATTTATATCCCACAAGGTTTAGGGTTTGTTTTTCCTTAATTCTATTTGATTGGGAACCCTAAACCCTGTTCTCCTGGCTAAAAATGGATAACAAGTTAGTGACTTCTGTAATTGTGCCACGGCACTGTGCTATGGCACAGTAGCTACTGGAAAAAGTGTGCCATGGCACAGTAGCTACTGCCCTTTTCCCGTATAATTCCATTATTCTTTAAAGATGTTGATTTTTTAACTCGATAACGATGGAATTTGGAAAAGTTGTAAACATATGAAATGTAGCCCTTTGAATCAGCTTTCCAACGGCCTAAGAATTGTCTTAATATGAGTTCTAAAGATCAATATATTCTCAAAATACTGAGGCATGCACAAGCTGGAACGTAATCTATAATCTTCTCTTTACTTCAACTTCAATAACTTCTTCAATTCAACTCCGATTCTTGATCCGTCTGTTTTCACTCATCACTCATTCTGTTGCAAACATGATTCTTCATCTAAGCATAACATTTAAGCACTAGTGACCTGAAAAATACTCAAAAACATTCATGATCCTGTAAAAGGCAATTATGAAAATATTAAGCAACTTCACCAAATTAAGCCTAATTTCCCACAATTAATCCCCCAAAAACCACTAACTAAATGTGTATTTTCAAGCACTTATCAGGTATAGTGTAATCTACCTTGTGAGAGGGTTGGCCTCTTTTTAAATAGTGACTGTCTGGTCTCCCAATCCTAGTGGGATTGGGAGTTCTCGTAGTAATCCGTTCCCTCTCGGGATATATCCCTTGGTCCCATTATCCCGGCGTGAAAAGGATTTCAGGTATGAGTCTGACACGAACCTTGGAGGAGTTGGAGTTGTAGTAGGCTACTTTTACCTGTGTTCGAATAGGAATGTGATCTGTAGTGACCATAGGCTCTAAATTCGTTCATAGATCCAGGAAGTGGACTGGAACTAGGAGGCTTGTGTCTAGACGGTTTGGGCCGACTGTACCTCGTATCAAATAGGCTTAATCTGGTGAGTTTTAGATTGGGCCACATTGGGATCGAGCCTAGTCTTTTCCTCATTGTCAGTCCCATTTCCCTATTTGGGTCAAGGACGATTTTTGGCCCTAACAGTTACCAGTTTAACATCTAGTCTTTGTCCCCAGTTGATGCTGGCTTGGGCGGTGGTGGATTTGATGGTGGCCAGGGTATGTGCCATGGCCTGCTTAGGCTTTGGTTGAGTGAGGGCTTTTTCTGGTGCTTTTGGCTTTGAAATTTGTTGATGATGGTGGTGGTGGTGGTGGTGTGTGCCTTGACTGTTTTGAGCTTTTGGTGCTAATGAAGAAGTTACAATTTTCTTATGCTTTTGGCCATGGTCTATTTTCTTATTGGTGGTGGTGGTGGTGGTGGGCTTAGTGGTAGACCTGCTGGTGGTTGTTGACTTAGTGGTGGACTTGCTGGTGGTGGTGGAGTTGGAGGTGGAGGACTTGAAGTTGTGAGCCATGGAAAGATTGAGCTTTTGATGCAAAGATTAAATGTATGCTTCTTCTTTCTATATAATTTTCTTGGGCTTTTGCAATAGAAGATCAAAAGGCTTTGTGTTGAAGATTGGTATAAGTGAATATCATGCAATAAATTAATCCAATGAAATTGCACCCTTCTTATTTAAGTTTCCTTATTAGCCTATTATTAAAGCAATCAAAGATGCCATGAATCTACGTAGTTTCCCACCGCTTCTCTAAGGTCCGCTTGGGAGTTTCATGGTAGCGGTTATGAGGGTAAACTATCGTAGCAGTTTTAAGGGGTTTTTAGTAGCTGTTTTTAAAACACCAAACCTGTGCTTTGGAGTTTAATTTCCAATGGTTCTGACAGTTTTTTAAAATAATAAATTTACATATATACTCATAAAAATACCCCAACTTCAACCAGTATTTGGGAGTTTTGTTTTTTCAATTACAAGGTAAGGGTTCTTTATTTGTTTTCTACTTATCAATATTTTGTAACTTCATATTTGATAAAATCTCCTTATACTTCTTTGTCATTCTTTGCAGCATCTAGAATAATTGAAAAATTATAGCTCCACTTTTTCAAGAAAGCATCCAGAAATGAGAATTTAATAATTTTTTTTTTTATGATTTCTTAAAATTATTTTATATTTAATATGGTTGGAGACACACATAATATGGTAATTTTTTTTTTTTTTTTTATGATTGCTTAAAATTATTTTATATTTAATATGGTTGGAGACACACATAATATGGTAATTTTTTTTTTTTTTATAGATATAATTGGGATAGTTTCATAGTGGATAGGGTATTTGTGAAATAAAATTGTAAAACCAACCAAAACACTCCTATTTTGGGTGTTTTATAAACCCCTAAAAAATACACTAGTCTAGTTTTGATGAGTTTTTGAGCCAGTCAAAACTAGTGCATAAAAAATTTGGCGAGTAATGGTTTTAGAACATCTCAACAAAACTAGTCTAATTAAAAACCCCTCAAAACCAGTGGAAAAAAAACAGGTCTGTTTAGGAGTTTTATAGTAACAATTATGAGGGTAAACCACCATAGCAGTTTTGAGAGTAAACTACCGTAATGGTTTTGAGAGATTTTTAATAGTAGTTTTTAAAAACACTCAGCCTGTGCTTGGGAGTTTATTTTTCAACAATTCTGACAGTTTTTTTAAAATGATAAATTTTCATATATGCCTATAAAAATACCCCAACTTCAACCAGTACTTGGGAGTTTTGTTTTTTCAATTACAAGGTGAGGATTGTTTATTTGTTTTCTACTTATTAGTATTTTGTAACTTCAAATGTGATAAAGTCTCATTATCCTTCTTCGCTATTCTTTGTAGCACTTGGAATCATTGAAATATTGCATTCTCCAAGAAAGCATCTAGAAATGAGATTTTAATATCTTTTTTTTATAACTACTTAAAATTATTTTATATTTAATATAGTTGGAGATGTGCATAATATGATTAAATTTGTTTTCGATATAATTGGAATAGTTTTATAGTGGATAAAGTATTTGTGGAATAAAATTTTAAAACCAATCAAAATACTTCAATTTTATGTGTTTTATAAACCCCTAAAAAATATACTACACTGTTTTTGGGGAGTTTTTAAGCCAATCAAAACCAGTATATAAAAAAATCTGATAAGTAATGGTTAAAGAACACCTCAAAACCAGTCTAATTAAAAACCTCACAAAACCAGTGAGAAAAAAACTCTTAAGCAGACCCTAAGTCTTTCTTTTCTACTTTGACTTGGTATTTAGTATTTACTTTAGGAAAATGCTAAAATACAATTTCATTACAAAAATGGAGTAACAATGTCACATCTAAACCCTCAAATGGTTACCCCTATTAGTAATCAAGGAGAATCGAACTCAAGATCTCTTGAGTAATACACCCGAAAGTCTCTACCGTCTCACCCGGCCACCCAATGACTGTTAATCAAGTGGATATTGTCGCTTTAAAGTTAAACCCGTACAAATTTACTTTTTAAGTTTCACGTTAATATTATCTACTTTGTTTTACATCCCTTCTATTGTTTAAATGTGAAGTAAATCCTTGAATAAACCAAGTTATGTGCTTGTCTGTTGTGGAAGCTCTTCACAGGAATGCCTATATTTTGCTTTTGCTTTTGCTTTGTTTGGTTAGGCTTAGGTAGAATGGTGAAGGAAATGGCTGATTCTTTTGCTTGCAGTTCGCGTTGCATTTTTGGAGGAGAACCACCACTTATTATGATGATTGTAGGTGGCATAAAGAGGGATAGCTGGATTGTGGAGTTTTGCTGGGTACTTGTTGCAGATTCGATGTATTAGGTCCTCTTAGGCATGCTGCCTTTTTCTTTGTTTATGTTTGTGTCTGTCTAAGGTTTCTTTCTTGCAAAGGATATTTCCTTCACAAGATCCTTCGATTGTAAAGGATCTGTTGACGCTTGATTGTGGACGCCAACGACTTGTATGTGCAAAGTGCTAAGAGGGTCTTAGAAATTACATGTGATAAGTCTATGAGATTTGAATATTGAGCTGAGATTATAAATGTTGCAGAAAACATAAATAATAGGCTAACAATAGAGGTTTTTATAGTGGTTCGGATGCTCAAACAAGCGACTCCTACATCGACTGTTATTTTATTGATCTCTGACTATTTCTATGATATTGCCCGTAAGACATATAAAGATGAAGAAATACAGTGTTTACAGAGAGAAAGAATTGAGCTCAAATCTATGCCTAACTCTCATATGCCCAACCTCCTTTTTCGGGAAGAGAAGTGCCAATTTATACACCTTTGAACTCAATGTAATTAGTGTTTTGCAAGTTGCCTTGACATATGGAAGACTCTCATCCATTCATCTCTTGAAATGAAATAAGGTTGATATGAATATCTTTGAGGAGATATGGGCTAGGCAGCTAGTACAAAAAGACATTTATTAGGCTAACATAAACGTGACTTTATAGGCATAACAGAAGCCCCCCTAGTTTTTGGAGTGCGTAATCGCGTTTTAGAAACTAAGGTCTTTGATCTGAATGGCTGCAGTCTTGAATTGAAGAGCTCGAACTATTCCTGGCATGATTAAGTGCTAAGAGCTTAGAGCTTATCGCGATCTGTTAGGAGCTCGACCTGAAAGCATAATGAGTTTGACCTAAAAAGGTCATAACAAGCTCGACTTGAAAGGTCATAATGAGCTCGACCTTAGAGGTCATAACGAGCTCTACCTGGGCATAACGAGCTCGACCTCAGAGCATAATGAGCTCGACCTCAAAGCATAACGAGCTTTACTTAAGCATAACGAGCTCTACCTGAAAGGTCATAACGAGCTCGACCTGAAAGGTCATAACGAGCTCTATTTGAGCATAACGAGCTCGACCTGAAAGGTTATAATGAGTTCGACCTAAAAGGTCATAACGAGGTTGACCTGAAAGGTCATAACAAGCTCTATCTGAGCATAATGAGCTCTACTTGAGCATAACGAGCTCGACCTGAAAGATCATAATGAGCTCGACCTAAGAGATCATAACGAGCTCGACCTAAGAGGTCATAACGAGCTCGACCTAAGAGGTCATAACGAGCTCGACCTCAGAGCATAATGAGCTCTACTTGAGCATAATGAGCTCGACCTCAGAGCATAACGAGCTCTACTTGAGCATAACGAGCTCGACCTCAAAGCATAACGAGCTTGACCTAAGAGGTCATAACGAGCTCGACCTGAGAGGTCATAACAAGCTCGACCTGAGAGCACAAGAGATCAACGATCTCAGTATGTGATCAGCGATCTGAACACGCGATTTGAAGCTAAAGATCAGTGATCTAAAGTCGAGGATCAGGACGACTTGGGCATGCCATCTGCAATTTGGCCACATGATCGGAGAACTCTAACACATGCAATCTGCGATCTGGCCACGCGATTAGAGAATTCTGATGCGTGTGATCTGGCCATGCAATTGGAGAATTCTAACCCGTGCAATCTAGCCACATGATTGGAGAACTCTAATGCGTGTGATCTGGCCACGCGATTGGAGAATTTTAACATCAACGATCTGCGATCTGGCCACGCGATTGGAGAATTTTGATGCAGGTTTGAGATCTAACCATGCGATCAGGGAACTTGGACGTAGGTTTGAGACCTGCATAGGCTACCAAACTGTTGACGCTTGATTTTGGACGCCAACGACTCGCATGTGCAAAGTGCTAAGAGGGTCTTAGAAATTACGCATGATGGATCCATGAGATTTGAATATGGAGTTGAGATTATATATGTTGCAAAAAACATAAATAATAGGCTAACAATAGAGGTTTTTATAGTGGTTCGGATGCTCAAACAAGTGACTCCTACATCCACTGTTATTAGGGCTGTGCAAAATTATCTGTTACCCGAACCGAACATGTTAACCGAGCCGAATTTTTTGGGTACCCGAAAATTCAGGTTGGTTTCTGATAGTAATTTATGAGATACCCGAATTTTCGGTTCGGGTATCAGGTCTTATGAAAAATACAACCAGATACTCGATACCCGGTTTTATTAAAAAAATAAATAAATAAAACATTTTTTCCTTTTTTGTTTGACTCATAACAAAAGCCCCAAATTAATTTAACTCTAAAACACAAATTTCTCTCCAGTTCGTGTCTTTTCAATTCTTCCTGCAGGTTCTGTCTTTGCCCTTTTATGTGGGCACCAGATATTGTATATTGTTGTTTCTAATAGTCTTGTCATTGCTTCTGTAAAGGTTTTGGTGTTTTGTAAACTGTAAAGTGTGACTTTGTGTTATGTTGAGTCAAGTGGAGTTAAAAAGAAATGAGTTCAATTAGTGATGTTGTCTTATGCATGTGGGTTTACTTACTGGATATTAAGATTACGTTTCTTGGTTTTGAATATTATTAAGATCTGGAAGAGAAGAAGATGAAAAAGAAAGAGAAAAGTAGTGAAGGAGAAGAAATGGAGGAGACTGGAAAGAATAAGAAAAGCAAAGGGAGAAGAAGAAATGGAGAAGACTAGGAAGAATGAGAAAAGCAAAGGAAGAAGAAGAAATGGAGATTGGAGAAGACGAAAGAGAATGAGAAAAGCAAAGGGAGAAGAAGAAAAGAAAGAAAAGGGTCGGTGGAAAAACTACATGATGAAAGAGAAATGGTCAAATAGAGGAGAATAAGACGAAGAAGAAATAGAAGATTGGAGAAGGAAAAACTAAATTTACGATTTTGCCCTTTTAAAGTTTAATTAAGTATTAACCATTTAAAATTCGGGTTATAAATCGGGTAACTGAAAATCAACCTGAATATTCGGGTATCCTGATTTTCGGGTTGATTTTCAGTTACCCGATTCAGTTTTCGGGTACCTTTTAGGGGTACCTGAATATTCGGGTACCCAATTAAAATGGCAAAACTGGTTCAACTACCCAGTTTTGCATAGTCCTAACTGTTATTTTATTGATCTCTGACTATTTCTATAATATTGCCCGTAAGGCATACAAAGATGAAGAAATACAATGTTTATAGAGAAAAAGAATTAAGCTCAAATCTTTGCCTAGCTCTCATATTCCCACCTCCTTTTTCCAGAAGAGAAGTGCCAATTTATACACCATTGAACTCAATGTAATGAGTGTTTTGCAAGTTACCTTGACACATGGAAGACTCTCATCCATTCATCTCTTGAAATGAGATAAGGTTGGTATGAATATCTTTGAGAAAATATGGCCTTGACAGCTAGTACGAAAACACATTTATTAGACTGATATAAACATGACTTTTTAGGCATAACAGATCTTTCCTTTTTAAGTTGGGAGGTGATTATGTTGTACATAAATTATTTTTTTCCAAGCCATCGTGGTTCTGGCCAAGGTAGAGGTTTTGATGGAGGTGTGGATGGTGGATGATTTGGTGGAGGTGTGGACGGGTTGAAATGTAATGATCAATGAATAAAGGAGCTAGAGAAATTCTATGGCACTGCAATTTCACCTGCCATTGCGTAAAACAAACTCAACATAATGAGATAATTCTATTAATTTATTCACCAATTGTACAACCAAAAAGAACTGAAGAAGCTTTTATTGTTCTTGAAGGTCTTGATACTTCTTCAATCCCTCACAAGCACAATTAGGCAAGCTGACCATGGACCAATATTCATCCAAAGAACCTTTAGATGCGAATAATAGGCATAAACACTTTGTGTACCTTGATTAACAGAAGCTATTTCTTTGTGTATAGCATATATCCTTGTTCCATTGACCTTATCAAATCGTTCTTTGAGTTATGCCCAAACAATACTTGCATTTGTGTTACACACAACTCCCCCAAAAGTTTCTTTAGACATTGAATTAAAGATCCATGATAGTACGATAGCATTTACTCTCTCCCAAAGATTGTGTAGAGATGAATCAAGAGTGGATTTGGTACAAGATCCATTGATGAAGCAAATCTTGTTCTTAGCTGTGAGTGCAACAATCACTGCTTTGCTCCAATCTAAATAATTCTCAAACCCTGTTAATTGTTGAGAGACAATCATTGCGCTAGGAGTATCGCTCGGATGAAGATAGAGTGGATTGTGAAAATCGATTTGATTCAATGCCGACATTGTAGTTTTCCCTTGTTGTTCCATTCATGCAAATCAATTTGATTTTGTTTCGAAAACAAATGGGAAGAATTTGAGCTAAGATGTGTTTTAGGACTATGAAAAAGAAGAGAAATTAGGACCGATTATTGAAGAATCTCATCATTGCTCTGATACCATGTTGGATTCATGTTTGGAGAGAAGAAAAGGGAAAATTATGTTTATGTTATTCATCACAAAGACAATGCAAATACAATCAAGTCTTTACAGACTTTTTACAAGTAAAAAAGAAATTACACAATTGCCCTTAAGCCCTTAATACATATACTTAATACAATCAAAGATGTCATCAATCTAGGAAATTTCCCACCACGTCTCTTAAGTCTTTCTTTTCCACTTTGACTTGGTATTTACTTTTACGAAATGATAAAATACAATTCGTTTTGGTTCACGGAAACATCTTTCACCCAAAATATTTCTAGTGAATTAAGAGACCTGAAATAGAAGATCAAAGGGCTTTGTGTTGAAAATTGGTATAAGTGAATATCATGCAATAAATTAATCCAATGAAATTGTACCCTTCTTATTTATGTTTCCCTATTAGCCTATTATTAAAGCAATCAAAGATGCCATCAATCTAAATAGTTTCCCTTAGGGTCCGCTTGAGAGTTTCATGGTAGCAGTTATGAGGGTAAACCACCATAACAATTTTAAGGGTAAACCATCGTAACGATTTTAAAGATAAACCATCGTAGCAGTTTTGAAGGGTTTTTAGTAGCTGTTTCTAAAGCACCCAACCTGTGCTTTGGGGTTTAATTTCAAGCGGTTTTGATAGTTTTTTTAAATAATAAATTTAAATGTATAACCATAAAAATACCTCAACTTCAACCATTACTTGGCAGTTTTGTTTTTCAATTGCAAGGTAAGGGTTCTTTATTTGTTTTTTACTTATTAGTGTTTCGTAACTTCAGATTTGATAAAGTCTCTTTATACTTCTTTGCCATTCTTTGTGGCATATAGAATGATTGAAAAATTATAGGTCCACTTCTCCAAGAAAGCATCTAGAAATGAGATTTTAATAATTTTTTTTTTATGATTTCTTAAAATCATTTTATATTTAATATGGTTGGATACGCACATAATATGGTTAGTTTCTTTTTTTTTTTTTTTTTTTTAAGATATAATTGGGATTGTTTTGTAGTGGATAGGGTATTTGTGGAATAAAATTTTAAAACCAACCAAAACAACCCAATTTGGGGTGTTTTATAAACTTCTCAAAAATACACTGGTTTTGGGGGGGTTTTGAGCTAGTCAAAACCAGTGTATAAAAAATCTGACAAATTATGGTTTTAGAACACCTCAAAACCAGTCTGATTAAAAATCTCTCAAAACCAAAGGGAAAAAAAACTCCTAAGCAGACCCTAAGAGTCTACTTGAGAGTTTCATGGTAGCGATTTTGAGGGTAAACCACCGTAACGGTTTTGAGAGTAAACTACTGTAGCGGTTTTGAGGGGTTTTTAGTAGCAATTTTTAAAAACACCCAACTTGTGCTTGGGAGTTTATTTTTCAGCAGTTTTAACAGTTTTTTAAAATGATAAATTTACATATATGCCTAGTACTTGAGAGTTTTGTTATTTTCAATTATAAGGTAATGGTTCTTTGTTTGTTTTCTATTTATTAGTATTTTGTAACTTCAAATATAATAAAGTCTCCTTATCATTCTTTACCATTCTTTATAGCACTTGGAATCATTGAAAAATTGTAGCTCCACTTCTCCAAGAAAGTATCTAGAAATAAGATTTTAATAATTTTTTTTTTAATAATTGCTTAAAATTATTTTATATTTAATATGGTTAGAGACGTGCATAATATGGTTAAATTCTTTTTAGATATAATTGGGATAGTTTTGTAGTGGATATGGTATTTGTGGAATAAAATTTTAAAACCAACCAAAACTCTCCGATTTATGGTGTTTTATAAACCCCTAAAAAATACGTTACACTGGTTCTGAGGAGTTTTTGAGCCAGTCAAAACTAGTGCATAAAAAAATCTGGTAAGTAATTGTTTTAAAACACTTCAAAACTAGTCTAATTAAAAACCTCTCAAAACTCGTGAAAAAAAACTCCTAAGTAGACCCTAAGTCTTTCTTTTCTACTTTGACTTGGTATTTAGTATTTACTTTAGGAAAATGCTAAAATACAATTTCATTACAAAAATGGAGTCACAATGTCACATCTAAACCCTCCAATGGTCACCCTTATTAGTATCCAAGAAGAAGAAAACTCAAGATCTCTTGAGTAATACACTCAAAAGTCTTTAATGTTTCACCCAGCCACCTAGTGACGGTTAATCAAGTAGATATTGTCGCTTTAAAGTTAAACCCACACATACTTACTTTTAAGTTTCACGTTAATATTATCTACTTTGTTTTACATCCCTTCTATTTTTTAAATGTGAAGTAAATCCTTGAATAAACCAAATTATGTGCTTGTCTGTTGTGGAAGCTCTTGACAGGAATGCCTATGTTTTGCTTTTGCTTTGTTTGGTTAGGCTTAGGCAGAATGGTGAAGGAATGGCTGATTCTTCTGCTTGCAGTTCGTGTTGCGTTTTTGGAGGAGAACCACTTTGTATTATGATGATTGTACGTGGCATAAAGGGGGATAGCTGGACTGTGGAGTTTTGCTGGGTGCTGGTTGCAGATTCGCTGCATTAGGTCCTCTTGGGCATGCTGCCTTTTCTTTGTTTATGTTTGTGTCTGTAAGTTTTCTTTCTGGTAAATGATCTTTCCTTCACAAGATCCTTTGATTGTAAAGGAACCTTCCTTTTTGCTTCTTGATTTGTTGCTGCCTTGGCCTGCCCCAAGGTGTTTTCCTTGGAGGGGAGTCCATTCTTTTAGGCTGTATTTTTTTAATTATTTTCTATAAGATTACTGGATTACTAAAAAAAAAAAAAAAAAAAAAAAAATCTAAATTTGTATTTTAATTTGAGTAGAGCAATTGAGAATTTGAGTTGGGAAAAATGATTTGAGAATTTTTAAGTTGGGAAGTGATTATGTTGTACATAAATTATTTTTTTCCAGGCCACCGTGGTTCTGGCCAAGGTAGAGGTTTTGATGGAGGTGTGGACGGTGGATGATTTGGTGGAGATGTGGACGGGCTGAAATGTAATGATCAATGAATAAAGGAGCTAGAGAGATTCTATGGCACTGCAATTTCACCTGCCATTGCGTAAAACAAACTCAACATAATGAGATAATTCTATTATTTTGTTCACCAAGTACAACCAAAGAGAACAAACTCAACATAACCTCCTAACATGCTACAAGTTCTGATGAATCCACGTAGAGATTCTGAAAAAGATTGCTTCATAACTGCAGCATCCAACTCCTGAATATGCAAACACAGTTTTCATTCAGTCAACTAAAGAAATATTAAACGGGAAATTTATATACATATATAAAAACTTCAGAATAATGAGTTTTTTTTTTTATACCTTCATAAATTGAGAACTTGAATGCCATTAATTGTTATAAGCTATCTTTTCAACATTGATTACTTTTTCTTCGGTTACCACTTCCACTTCTACTTCTACTCCATGTCCCGACTTGATGGTGACGTCGGTGGTGGTGGATTTGCTGGTGGCCGTGGCACCTGCTATGGTTAGTTTAGGCTTTGGTTGAGAGAGGGCTCTATCTGGTGCTTTTGGCTTTGATATTGGTTGATGATGGTGGTGGTGGTGTGTTCCGTGACCGGTTTGAGCTTTTGGTGCTGATGAAGAAGTTTCGATCTTCTTATGGTTTTTGGTGGTGGTGGTACAGTAATTGGCGGTGGTGGAGGTGGAGGTGGAGGACTTGACGTTGTGAGCCATGGAAAGATTGCGCTATTGATGCAAAGATTAAGTTTCTTCTTTCTATGTAATTTTTTTGGGGTTTCGCAATAGAAGATATAAAGGCTTTGTGTTGAAGATTGGTATAAGGAGTAGGTATCATGCAATAAATTCGTCCAATCAAAAGTTTCTTCCTTCCATATAATTTTTTTAGGGTTTTGCAATACAAGATCAAAAGTCTTTGTGTTGAAGACTTGTAGAAGGGGTAGGTATCATGCAATAATTTCGTCCAATCAAATTGTACCCTTCTTATGTAAGTTTTCTTTTTTGCCTATTTTTAAAGATGTCATCAGTCTAGGAAATTTCCCACCACTTCTCTTAGGCTACGTTAGTCACCATGTTTGTAAAATATTCTGTTTCTATCCTGAAAATTTCTACTTTGACTTGGTATTTACTTTTTAGTCAATGATCAAATACAAGTTTATTGCAAAAATGGAGTCACAATGTCACATCCAAATCCCTAATTCACTCTCTTAATTCACTAGAAATATTTTGGGTGAAAGATGTTTGCGTGAACCCAAAACAAATTTGTAAGTCTAGAGGCAAAGCATTGTAGATCCATACTTCAATCAAGAATAAATCCTCCAATAATCATTCTTATTAACAAAGGATAATCGAATTCAGAACCTCTTAACTAATACATCTAAGAGTGCATACTATCTCACCCAACCACCCATTAATGGTTAATCAAGTAGATATTGTCGCTCTAAAGTTAAACCCATACATATTAACTTTTAAAATACTATCTACTTTGTTTTACATCCCTTTCTTTTAACTAACATTATTTTTCTGCAAAAGTAAGATTCGACTTTCGTTACTTCCCTAATTTGATATTCTATATTCTTTGTTTTCACAAATTCTTCTTTAATGTTTTAAATAATTGTCATTAACAAAGTTTCCATGAAATGGGAAATCGGTTGAAAAAATATATAATCAACTCTTAAAATGTTGACAACAATTTGTAGAATTAATATGTGACAAAAACAAACTCAACATAATCTCCTAACATGCTACAAGTTCTGATGAATCCCAGTAGAGATTCTGCAAAAGATTGCTTCATATCTGCGGCATCCAACTCCTGAATATGCAAACACAGTTTTCATTCAGTCAACTAAAGAAATATTAAACGGGAAATTTATATACATATATATAAACTTCAGAAAAAGGACTTTTTTTTTTTTTTTTTTTTTTTATACCTTTATAAATTGAAAACTTGAATGCCATTAATTGTTATAAGCTATCTTTCCACCTTTGAATACCGTTTCTTTGGTTACCACTTTGAGTCCTACTCCATGTCCCAAGTTGATGGTGGCCTCGGTGGTGCTGGATTTGATGGTGGCCGTGGCATGTGCCATGGCTAGTTTAGGCTTTGTTGAGTGAGGGCTCTATCTAGTGCCTTTGGCTTTGATATTTGTTGATGATGGTGGTTGTGGTGATGGTGGACCTGGTGGTGGTAGTGGTGGTGTGTTCCGTGACTAGTTTGAGCTTCTGCTGCTGCTGCTGGTGAAGGAGTACTTTGCGGTGGTGGAGGTGGAGGACTTAACGTTATGAGCGATGGAAAGATTGAGCTTTTGATGCAAAGAATTAAGTTTCTTCTTCCTGTGTAATTTTTTTGGGGGTTTTGCAATTGAAGATCAAAAGCAATGTTTTAAAACCCAACCCGAGTGCAACCCAGGAAAGTTTTCGGGTCTCGGGTTGACCGGTTTGACCAAAAATTTTAAAATTCAGCAAATACACCCTTAAAAATTACATGTAAGTCCCTATATGTTTGAACTTTATCAAACACACCCTAAATGCAAATCGACCGGCGACCGATTGGTGGCGGCGACACCCCAGATGCAACCCAATCGTCCCCTGAGCCCATTTCCACTAAAATCTACCCAAGATCTGGCCGAAATAGGTTCGATTTCGACCAGATCTCACCGACACCGGCATGGGTATTCCAGGCCAAATCTCAACCACGCCGACGACAACAACCCTCCCTATCACCCAGGAATCACTCCCCTCCTCCTCCCGACCAAAACCCACCTCACCCCACCCACGTTAGCCTCTCCAATCGCCGGCGAAATCCCATCGTTGCCACTGCCAGATTTGTTCGATTTCCGATCGATTTACTCATCAGAAATCAACGATGTCACCACCATTACATTCACCGACGCTTTATCATCAAAAGCCCTAAGGTTCCGACGGTCAATTGCTCGCCGATCATCCACCCAAATCCTAGGGTTTTGGGTGAATAGGAAAAGTAGAAGCCCGGCCCGTTGAAGCTTCTGTGTAACGCCCCACTTGAGGTACATAGTTAAGTTATGGTGTATTGTTTAAATGTTTATTGTTTTGCTTTTATTTGGGTCGATATATTGTTAATATTGGTTGGTTGGCCTTAGTTGAATTTTTGTTAAAGTTATTTTGAGAAAAATGTAGAGAAAATCCCTTAAACTTTCATTAGGGGTAAAATGGTCTTTTCACTCAAAATTAGTTGAAATTGTGGGGAGTGAAAAGAGATAGAATTTCATAGAGAATGCATTAAAAATGAGGGCATTATGGTCATTGACTAAGGGACATAGATGGAATTTCAAAGAAAGAATAAGGGCATAATGGGAAAGTGTGGTTATAAACTAAAGTGTTAAGGGTTTGAAACCCTTATTTTCTTCATTCCACCGCCACACTCCTCCCCCATTTTCTCTCAAATTTTTCATTCCATCCTCCAAGGTTTTTGAGGGCTTTTAAGTGGTTTTTCATAGGGCTTTGATTCTATGTATCAAAAGGTAAGGATTCATACTCTTTATCTATGATTTATTTGTGTAAAGATTGAGTTCTTATAAAGTTTATGCTTAGGGTTAAGAGAAGATTGGAATCCAACAGAGTAGAGTGTTTAGGAGAGACTACTCAAGCACAAGGTAGTAAATTCCACTCAAAACCAACAAGCTAAAATTTAAGAATTCAAGTGAGTAGAGATTTATTTTAAATATGCTATGTTGTGATTATTGAGAAATTGAGATGAGATGTATGATGTATTATGCTTATTGTTGGATATATTGAATATGAGAAGTATATGTGATGATTTGATGGGTTGAAATTGGAAGAATTGGAGAAATTTTTGTGGGTGTGTTTGCCATGTAGGTATGTGATGCTATAAGAGAGTTTTTCTCTCATTGGATGGTTTGAGAACTAAATAGAATGTAATTGAATTAGGGTTTGTTTATGCAATTTGTTTGATGAAATGCCTAAGTGAAATCTGCCCTGTCACTGCCGTGACTTCTAGTGAATTTGGGCGACTTACGTTTGAACTGGGCTAGACCAAAACAAAAAGTTGTAGCCTGTCTCTAAGCTTTAAAACAGAGCCAAAACCGTAGCAATCCGAGATGTATAACTCAAGTTATGCCTTCTTGAGTGTGACTGCGCAGAATAGCAGTTTGATGCAATATGTGCATTTCATAAGTGAATTAAGTAAGAAACTTTAAGCATGAACCATTCTTATGCATTAATTGTGCATTGAGAAGTAGTTTGAGAAAGAGTAGAGAACTTTGTGAATGGGCTACTCTAAAAGTAAAGAGAATGAGAAAAATATAAGAATGGGTTGGTGCTTTGTGAACTCCACCCGGAAGTTGTAGAGAACTTTGTGAATGGGCTATTCTAAAAGTAAAGAGAATGAGAAAAATATAAGAATGGGTTGGTGCTTTGTGAACTCCACCCGGAAGTTATGAAGAATAGGTTGGTGCTTAGTGAACTCTACCCGGAAGTCACGAAGAGTGGGTTGGTGCTTTGTGAACTCCACCCGACCGTGCCTCCGGTAAGATGAGGCCATGACATTCCAGTGAGAAAGAATGAGAAAATATGAGAAAGAATATAGGAAAAGAATGAGTAGAAGTCACGAAGAGTGGGTGGGTGCTTTGTGATCTCCACTTAGCCGTACCTCCGGTAAGATGAGGCCGTGACATACAATAGAAAGTTGATAGAAAAGAGCTATGTGAAAGAGAAACAGAAAGAGAAAATAAATGATATGAGAAGAGTGTAAGGAAAGAATTAAGAGAAAGAGTTACGGGGATAGACGAGTAGAGGATTTACTTACTGAGCATATTTTGTGCTCACCCCATTTTTTTCTTTGTGTTTGCAGGATCTAGGTAAGGATGCGGTCGGATGGGCGTCGGCAAGCGAGGAGTAATAGCTACACTGTCCACTGTTTTTAATAACTTTTACTAATGATGCCTTACTTTGTATAAAGAATGATTAAATGTATTAGAATAAATTTTTTGGCCCATTTACTTTTGCTAATATAAATATATGTATTTGATGTATTTCTATGAGTATCCTAGTATGAAGCAGTTATTACAATGCTTCTAACATTCATATGTGTCAAGAAAAGTATGCCAGAGATCTGTTAGCTAAAACTAGAATGATGGATTCCAAGCCATGCTTTACTCTTATGGCTGTAGGTAATAACTTGACCCTTGAGGATGGTGAGTTGTTTGACAAACCATCACTTTACAGAAGCAAAATTGGAGCCTTACAGTATTTAACATTATCAAGACCTGATATTGCATATTCTATAAACAAATTGAGCCAATTTCTTAAGGCTCCTACTCAACTACATTGGCAAGCTTGCAAGAGATTACTTAGATATCTCAAAGCCACCACACACTTTGGAGTTCAGTTTCATAGAATTCACAGATTCAATCTAGAGTGTTTCACTGATGCTAATTGGTAGGAAATGTTTAAGACAGAAGATCAACTAGTGGTTGTTGCATATTCCTTGGCTTTAATCTGCTCCAATGGAGTGCTAGGAAACAAAAGGTAGTGGCCTTGTCTTCTACAGAGGCAGAGTACAGAGCACTTACTCAAGGAGCTACAAAAATAGCATGGTTTAGAAGTTTATTTTCTGAAATAGGTTTAGCTCTTTCTGCAATACTGATTATTTGGTGTGACAATCAGAGTGTTGGATCTCTTGCTTCAAATCTAGTTTTTCATGCTAGAACCAAGCATATTGAGATGGATGTTAACTACATAAGAGAACAAGTAGTTGCTAACAATTTAAAGGTACAATATGTTCCTACTGAACACCAAAAAGTTAACATCTTCACCAAGTCTTTGTCAACTTCAAGATTTGAAACTCTCAGAGATAAGTTGATGGTCACTGCTTCTCTTGTGAAAGTTGATGTTAACTCTCGCAATACTACAGAAGAGACTGAATTATCTCCAAAGCCAAGCAAGCTCATTAGTTGATCATAAGTTGAGCTGATACTGAAGTTCTGATACTCAACTTAGAAGTGTTCTGGTGCATATGTGTTCTGTAGTGTTCTGGTGCATATGTGTTCTGTAGTGTTCTGGTACATATGTGTTCTGTAGTGTTCTGGTGTATATGTGTTCTGGTGCATATTGATTAAATTTTGGTTGTCTTGTAGAGTTCTTTCTTGTGTGTAGAGTAATTTCTTGCTTGTTTCAGAGTAGTTTCTTGTTGGTTGCCTTGCAATGTAGTTTATTATGGTTGTCTTGTAGAGTAGTTTCTTGCTGGTTGCCTTGCAGAGTAGTTCCTTTCTGGTTGTCTTGCAGAGTAGTTTTCTCATTGCTGCTCAAATTTGTGCTAGAAATTGTAGTTTGAAGACCATTTAATACTAGAAGTTAAAGTTGCAATGAAGGTGTAATTTTGCTGCTGAAGGTTAAAGTCAAAACGATGATTGTTTGGAAACTGAAAATTAGCTGCAGCTGCAGGTGTTGATCTACTAATATTGAAGTTAGCTATAGATGTAGTCGCACTATGATCTCCTCTGGATTGTTTGATGTGATTATAATTTTTTTTTTTTTGGAATGTCTGATGTGGTTGTAATGAGTTTCTTTTGGAAGTCTGAAGCAGAAGATTGAAGGTTTTTTAAAGTATGGTTGAAATGTTGCTGAGTTGGAAATTGAAGATTGAAGATTGAATTTTTTTTTTTTTTTTTTTTTTTTTAAATACAGCGTTGCAGAAAGGAATAAAATGGTGATGCAAGATGTGAAGTACGCTGTTGATCTGCCACCGAAACTAACGTCGTCGATCTGGCGGCTGTTGCCGAGAAGAGCCACCAATTAATTTTTTAGAGTGAGTTTGTTTTTTACAAACTCTCTCTTTTCGTTTGTGTTTTTTAGGGAAAAAAGTGNTTCTTTGTGTTTGCAGGATCTAGGTGAGGACGCGGTCGGATGGGCATCGGCAAGCGAGGAGTAATAGCTACACTGTCCACTGTTTTTGATAACTTTTACTTATGATGCCTTACTTTGTATAAAGAAAGATTAAATGTATTAAAAGAAAATTTTGGGCCCATTTACTTTTGCTAATATAAATATATTTACTTGATGTATTTCTATACGTATCCTAGTATGAAGCAGTTATTACATTCTGGGTCCCGATTGAACCGATTCAACCGGCCGGGACGGGCCGAGTTTTAAAACAATGATCAAAATTCTTTGTGGTGAAGATTGGTATTAGGAGTAGATATCATGCAATAAATTTATCCAATCAAATTGTACCCTTCTCATGTAAGTTTCCCTTTTTGCCTATTATTTAAGCAATCTGTTGCATTCGTGTTTTGAGAGAAGAAAAGGGAAAATTCTGTGTGCAAATACAATCAAGTCTTTACAGACTTTTTACAAGTAAAAGGGAAATTACACAATTGCCCTTAAGCCCTTAATACATATACTTAATATCCCCCCTCAAGTTGGTACATGATACAAATTAATCATGCCCAACTTGCCAACTAAGTAGTCATGTTGTTTTTGACTAAGAGGTTTGGTCAGCACGTCAATAACCTGCTCAGTTGTGGAGAGATGATGAATTTGGATGAGACCTTCTAAGATTCGTTCTCTTGTAATGTGACAATCGATCTCAACATGTTTCGTGTGCTCATGAAATATAGGATTAGCCAGAGATGAATAACAGCAGTGTTATCACAATACATATTGGTAGGGGTTAATGACTCAACACCCAAATCTCTTAATAAACCAATAATCCATGTAAGCTCACAGGATAGTGCTGCCATGAATCGATATTCTGCTTCAACAGAAGACTTGGACACAGTCTTCTGCTTTTTAGATTTCCAAGATATCAAGGAATTACCCAAAAAAAAAAAAACACAAAATCTTGTTATAGATCTTCCACTCATTAAGCATGAAGCCCAATCACTATCACAAAAGGCCCTTAATTCTAATTTACTGAAAGAAGGAAACAATAAACCAGAGCCAGGATTCAACTTGATATATCGGATTACCTTCATGGCAGCAGCAAGGTGTGATCGTCTGGGTTTGTGCATATGCTGACTAAAGAGCTGTACCATATAACTAATATCAGGCCTTGTCATCATTAAATAGATCAAATGATCTATTAACCGCTGATATACATCAAGCTCATCAAGAAGTGGATCTACCTGGTGTTGATCATTGTTGTCATATGCAAAACTAGTCAACTTTGTGTTTTGTTCCATAGCTATGCTGGATGGTTTGGCAGAACTCAGACCAGCATCAGAGATCAATTCCAGGGCATACTTGCTCTGATTAAGGCAGATTCCTCGATCAGATTGAGCTATCTCAAGGCCAAGAAAATACTTTAGTGTGCCAAGATCTTTAATATGGAACTTTGAAGCAATATAAGCCTTTGTGTGCTCAATGCCAGCCAAGTCATCTCCAATCAACAATTTATCATCTACATATAGAAGCAAAACTGCTAGTAGACCATTGTTCTTTTTGATAAAAAGAGAATAGTCATATTTGGATTGTTGAAAACCCCCTTCAATCAAAGCAGCACTAAATTCTAAGTTCTATTGCCGAGAGGCTTGTTTCAAGCCATATAAAGATTTTTGTAACTTGCAAACCTTATGTGCCTCATCTTTAGAATTAAAACCAAGAGGCATTTTCATGTAAACATCCTCATAGAGATCTCCTTGCAAAAATGCATTATATACATCTATTTGATTTAAAGACCAACCCTTAATCGAAGCTAAAGCCAAAACAGATCGTACTGTTACCATTTTTACAACAGGAGAAAAAGTCTCTTTAAAATCAATCCCCTCATTTTGATTAAATTCTTTGGCTACTAACCTAGCCTTATACCTTTCTATAGTGCCATTATATTTATATTTTATCTTATAAACCCATTTACACCCAATTGGCTTGTGATTCTTATGCAAATCTACCACTGACCAAGTATTATTGTTTTCTAAAGCTTGAATCTCATGTTTCATAGCTTCTATCCACAATGGATCTTTAGAAGATTCAGAGAATGAAGTAGGTTCAACCAAAGAAGAAATAAAAGAAATAAAAGCCAAATATGTTAGAGAAATATTACCATAAGAAACATAATTGGATAAAGGATATTTAATGGAACAAGAAGATGTGTCTGACTTGATAGTAGGACATATATAGTCCTTGGACCAAATTGACGACTTGGACACTCGAGTAGAATGTCTAGAGGGGAATGATGGGGCTGCTAGTGTTAACGTGGGAACAAGAACAATATGGTTAGATATAGAGGTTGATGATTCAAAAACTTATGGTGGAATATTTGGTGGTATAGTTTGTGTAGTATGTGGAGAAGCAGTATTATCCAGTGGTGTATAAATGAGGAGGTGATCATGTGTATTAGGTATAGGATAAAGTGGTGTATCAATATCCATAGCGAACGATTCTAGAATTCGGCACTGATTGTTAGATGTAGATAATGCAAATGGGAATGTAGACTCATAAAAAATGACATCCCGTGACACAAAAAAAATTTCAGATTCAAGATCATATAATATGTATGCCTTTTGAGTAACACAATAACCAAAAAATACACAAGCAATTGACCGAGATGAAAATTTATCATGATTATTGAGCTTAGTGGCATAAGCAAGACTTCCAAAAACCTTAAGATGATCTATTGAAGTAGATGTGTCAAATAGAATTTCATATGGTGTTTTGTTTTTTAGAATGGGAGTTGGAATTCTATTAATGAGATGTGATGCAGTTTTAACACATTCTCCCCAAAACTTGAAGGAACAGAAGCTTGATGAATAAGTGCTCTAGCAATATTCAATATGTGTCTACGTTTTCTTTCCACCAAACCATTTTGTTGTGGAGTGTACACACACAATGTTTCATGGATTACTCCTAGAGATGCAAAGAAATTTTTGGTGTCATTGTTAAGAAAATCCAAGAGATTATCAGATCTAACCTTTTTAACATGAGCTTTAAATTGGTGTTCAACCATTTTAATGAATTTTTGTAACAAAGTGGAGGCTTCAGATTTGTAAGACATCAAAAAAACCCAGGTGGCACGAGAAAAATCATCAACAATAGTTAAAAAATGTCATGCACCATTGTGAGTGGGCTCTTTATATGGACCCCATGAATCTACATGAATGAGCTCAAAAATGCACTTTGTAACTGAATGACTATGTGGGAAAGGCAATCTGGTTTGTTTTGCCAAAGGACAAATCATGCATTCAGTTATATTACAATCAGCTAAATGTGGAATAAGTTTCATTCCTGAATTTGAAATATGACCGAGTCTTTTGAGCCAAAGATTAGACTCAGTATATGATAAAGAACAAGTCAACATTTTATTCATATGAAAAGAAATTGCATTACATGAATCTACATCATTACAATCAGAATAAAAAACAGAACCATTTGAAGTAGTGTGAAAATCACTTATTTGTGCAAGCTTACAAGTTTCATCAAGAAAAGATTCAAGTTGATGAAGACCATGCTTGACCTTACCAATCCCCTTCAACACTCCACTTGAGAGGTCTTGAAAAGTGCACAATTGAGGATAAAATGTGACACTGCAGTGGTTTTTAGTTGTGAATTTTGACACTGACAAAATATTATATTTGAAATCTGGGAGATAAAAAACTTTATCTAAACGTGACTGAGAATTTAATGAAACTAACCTATGTGAGTAACAGATGTATGTTTGCCATTTGGAAGAGATACTAATGAGTCAGAATCGAAAGGAAAAGACACACATGATTCAAGAAGATTTTTGTTTGATGTCATATGATGACTTGCCCTAGAATCAATAATCCAGTTAGTATTATTAAATGAGCTTAAAAGACTAGTATGAGTACCTGCTAGATTTGTAGAATGCTGCATGTCAACTCAAGGAGATTATTGTATTGCTTTGTAGTTAGAACATGAGCTTGTGTCTGCATTTGCCCTTGAGAATTGCTTGTGGTGGATACTAAGATGTTTGTGGAAGCTGAATTTGAGGTCTTGTTCCCTTTGGTTCCACTCTGTCTTTTTGGTTTGTAGAACTTATGTCCTTCTCGATATCCATGAAGGTTCCAGCAATTGTCCTTATTGTGACCTGGATTATTGCAATACTCACAAATTATCAAAGGCTTTTTGCCCTTATAATTTCCCCCTTTATTTGCCTTATTTGTAGAAACTAATGCAGTAGTAACTTCATTGTTGGATTGTTTGGAGACAATTTGTCTTTGTGATTCATCTTGAGTGACTATCGAAATAAGCTTGATTTACTGTGGGCAATGGATTCATCATCAGTATTGTACTCCTACACACATTGAAACTCTTATTGAGACCCATTAAAAACTGAAGAAGCTTTTATTGTTCTTGAAGGTCTTGATACTTCTTCAATCCCTCACAAGCACAATTAGGCAAACTGACCATGGACCAATATTCATCCAAAGAACCTTTAGATGCGAATAATAGGCATAAACACTTTGTGTACCTTGATTAACAGAAGCTATTTCTTTGTGTATAGCACATATCCTTGTTCCATTGACCTTATCAAATCATTCTTTGAGTTATGCCCAAACAATGCTTGCATTTGTCTTATACACAACTCCCCCCAAAATTTCTTTAGACATTGAATTAAAGATCCATGATAGTACGATAGCATTTACTCTCTCCCAAAGATTGTGTAGAGATGAATCAAAAGTGGATTTGGTACAAGATCCATTGATGAAGCCAATCTTGTTCTTAGCTGTGAGCGCAACAATCACTGCTCTGCTCCAATCTGAATAATTCTCAAACCCTGTTAATTGTTGAGAGACAATCATTGCGCCAGGAGTATCGCTCGGATGAAGATAGAGTGGATTGTGAAAATCGATTTGATTCAATGCCGACATTGTAGTTTGCCCTTGTTGCTCCATTCATGCAAATCAATTTGATTTTGTTTCGAAAACAAATGGGAAGAATTTGAGCTAAGATGTGTTTTAGGACTATGAAAAAGAAGAGAAATTAGGACCGATTATTCCGNCCACTCGAGAGGTCCTGAAAAGTGCACAATTGAGGATAAAATGTGACACTACAATGGTTTTCAGTTGTGAATTTTGACACTGACAAAAGATTATACTTGAAATCTGGGAGATAAAATACTTTATCTAAACGTGAGTGAGAATTTAATGAAACTGAACCTATGTGAGTAATAGGAGTTTGTTTGCCATTTGGAAGAGATACTAATGAGTCAGAATTGGACGGAAAAGACACACATGATTCAAGAAGATTTTTGTTTGATGTCATATGATGACTTGCCCCATAATCAATAATCCAATTAGTATTATTAAATGAGCTTAAAAGACTAGTATAAGTACATGCTAGATTTGCAGAATGCTGTATGTTTTATTTGCCAAGCAACTTAAGGAGATTATTGTATTGCTCTGTAGTTAGAACAGGGGCTTGTGTCTGCATTTGCCCTTGAGAATTGCTAGTGATGGATGCTGAGATGTTTGCGGAAGCTGAATTTGCGGCATTGTTCCCTTTGGTTCCACTCTGTCCTTTTGGTTTGTAGAACTTATGTCCTTCCGAATTTCCATGAAGGTTCCAACAATTGTCCTTCTTGTGACCTGGATTATTGCAATACTCACAGATTATCAAAGGCTTTTTGCCCTTATAATTTCCCCCTTTATTTGCATTATTTGTAAAAACTAATGCAGTAGTAACTTCATTGTTGGATTGTTTAGAGACAATTTGTCTTTGTGATTCATCTTGAGTGACTATCGAATGGGCTTGATTTACTATGGGCAACGGATTCATCATCAATATTGTACTCCGACACACATTGAAAGTCTCATTGAGACCCATTAAGAACTGAAGAAGTTTTTGTTGTTCTTGAAGGGCTTGATACTTCTTCGATCCCTCACAAGCACAATTAGGCAAACTGACCATGGACCAATATTCATCCCAAGGAACCTTTAGACTCGAATAATAGGCATAAACACTTTGCGTACCTTGATTAACAGAAGCTATTTCTTTGTGTATAGCATATATCCTTGTTCCATTGACCTTATCGAATCGTTCTTTGAGATCTGCCCAAACAATACTTGCATTTGTCTCATTAACAACTCCCCCAAAAATTTCTTTAGACACTGAATTAAAGATCCATGATAGTACGATAGCATTTACTCTCTCCCAAAGACTGTGTAGAGATGAATCAAGAGTGGATTTAGTACAAGATCCATTGATGAAGCCAATCTTGTTCTTGGCTGTGAGCGCAACTATCATTGCTCTGCTCCAATGTGAATAATTCTCAAATCCTGTTAATTGTTGAGAGACAATCATTGCACCATGAGTATCGCTCGGATGAAGATAGAGTGGATTGTGAAAATCGATTTGATTCAACGCCGACATTGTAGTTTGCCCTTGTTGCTCCATTCATGCAAATCAATTTGATTTTGCTTCGAAAACGAATTGGAAGAATTGGAGCTAAGATGTGTTTTAGGGCTATGAAAACAAAGAGAAATTAGGACCGATTATTGCGATTATTGAAGAATTACATCATTGCTCTGATACCATGTTGGATTCATGTTTGGAGAGAAGAAAGGGGAAAATTCTGTGTTTGTTATTCATCACATTAACACCGTGTAAAATACAATGAAGTCTTTACAGACTTTTTACAAGTAAAAGAGAAAATTACACTCATGCCCTTAAGCCCTTAATACATATACTTAATAATTACCATCAAGTATTACAAGTCTATAATTTAATGTTCTACCATGATATAAAAATTTTTGTTTGTTTTGGTGTTGTAATCTCACCATGATCATGAATTAAGACATTGAAGGATTCATGCACGAGTACTCAATTAATTAAACCCTAAACTACTATAATTAAGTAATCTAATATCTTTATTAAATAAATCTAACGCCGTAGAGAAAGTCGAGTAATTAATAATAATTTAGATAAATGAAGACATAAACTATATATTCTCATGAAACCCTAAACCACAGTATCTGTAATCTCTCCAAATTAACATATATAAACATGTTTTTGTTTAGTTAAGTTACAACTCAAAAGTCTTAATTCATACACTATATTGGTTTAGTCTTAAACCTGAAGATCGTTGAAAGGATTAAATTAAGATAAAATAAATTTTTTGAAACCCTAAAATCAAAATAGGAAACCTTGCTTGCTTATGGAACTCGATCTTTCCTAAAGCACCATCCTTAACAATATATTCAAACTTAGGCTTCTCGCTTATCAAAAGCTCAGGTCCTTATCTATAACAATATAATAATGGACAAACGATCGATCATAAAAATCAAACTGTATTTCAATTGATTTCAAACAAGAATCGCCCATATAATGGCCTCCTTAATATGTACATAATCTTAGATACAAAAGAACAATACAAAGTAAGGTTAAAAGATCTGTATCGTTTATGATGCAATCTCTCCTTCTTCTATTTCATATTTTTGATCTTCTATAGGAAGAATGATCTGTTCTTCCTCTATTTCATCTTCTTCTTTAATACACATACCAATCTTCTCAAGTGGATTCCAGAAGCGAATGCCTTGATATGCCCCCATCAAGACCTTGGGTTCTTCTCCTTAGTACTTCTATCTATATTAAAGCACAAAGAACACCCCACCAAGGTTTGAAGTTCCTTGAAACTCTGCATGTTTTGTTCAAGATCCACAGTCTTTCCCATCGTCTCCAGCTTAATACGAGCGGTTGTTCTTTCTTTCTCCTGCAATTGTCGTCGTCTCTTCAACTGATCTGCTTGAACCCATGCCCTTCTTCTTCTCTGCACGGCCTCTTTCTTGATGTTGAGGTTATGGTTTTTGCTTCAACCCCATGGCCTTCTCCTCCCCACAACCTCTTTCTTGATGTTTCTTTGTGGATTTCAGTGAACTGAGTAATAAAGTAAAAGATGTTGTTGAGAATTTGTAACTGAACAAAAAAAGGAAAACAGAGGAAAGAAAGAAACTGCTATATGTTTCACGAAAAAACTATGTTCTTTTATATTTTTGAAGAAGATGAAAGCCAACTATTATATAATTGGTGAAACACATCAGAAACGCAGCGTTTTGGAACATACAGCATTCTAAAAACGTTGTGTTTGAATTGTTTGGACTATTACAAAGTAAACTTCCTTTCTTTACACTATTATAGATTCACGCCTATTTAAAACATACAGGACACCTCTTCTACACTATATTAATATTCCCTCTCAAACAGAGCTTCTCTTTAACCATCCAAAACACTTCTTCTACGTTATATTTAATATTCACTCTCAAACATAACTTCTCTTCAACCATCCAGTACAACTCTTCTCCACTTAATCTAATATTCTTCACCAAAACAAAATTCTGATCCGCTACATTATTTTCTGCACCACCAAAACTGCATAAAATCTGCCACATTACTGCACATCATCAATCTGATATACTGCATTATTTTTCTGCACCAGCAAAATTTTCCATCATAAAAAAAAATTCTGCATCAATCCAAAAACTGCATAAAACTTCTGTATTAACAACACCACAACAGCTGACTTACTACATTACTTTTCCATCATCACAAATTCTGCATCAATCCAAAACATTGCATAAAAGTTCTGCATTAACAACACCACAACAAGAGTTTGCTGAACCATTTCTGCATCATCACATCAAAGCTCCATAAAAATTTCTGCATTATCAACACCACTACAAGTAGTCTGCTGGACCATTTCTGCATCACCACATCAAGGCTGCATAAAAAATTCTGCATTAAGAACACCATCACAAGTAAAGTCAGCATTTATTCTCTTATGCTCCAACAAAAAATTCAATTTCTGCAGTGTTTCTACTTCATGTAAATTCAGCATTTATTCTCCTATGCTCCAACAAAAAAATCAGTTTCTGCAGTGTTTCTACTTCATTCAGATTCAACATTACATTCATCAATTTCCTGATCAACTTTTTCTGCAATGTTTCTTTTGCATTCAGCTTTAGCATTACATTCATCAGTTTTTTGATCAACTTTGGCAGTGTACACAACAGGTAAGGCTGTAGTTACATTTAACTTTTCCCTTAACAAATTAAATCTTGCACCAGATAATGGCTTGGTCAGAATATCTGCCTTTTGGTACTCTGAAGCAACAAACTGCACTGTTACAGCCTTCCTTGCAACCAGTTCTTGCACATAGTGAACATCAATTTCTATGTGCTTAGTACGTGCATGAAAAACAGGATTTGAGGAGAGAGCCCCTGCACTCATATTATCGCACCAGATCACAGGAGTACGATTACTATTAACACTCAGTTCCTGAAATAAATGCTGTATCCAAACAACTTCAGTGGCAGCTTGATTAAGTGATCTATACTCAGCTTCCGTGGATGAGAGTGATACTACTTTCTGCTTTTTGGAACTCCATTGAACAAGATTGTTACCAAGGAAGATGGCATAGCCACTAGTAGACCTGCGGTCATTAATATCACTTGCCCAGTCAGCGTCAGCATAAGCTTCCAGCGCCAGATGTGGATGTTTTGTGAANTATATATTATAAAGAAAATTAGATATCGTTTCCTTAAGAGAAATATTTTCTTAATGAATGAGAGATACCATTTCCTTACAAAAGAGATTAATTTAAATTCTAGTAAAATAAGGAGAATGCAAGCTCTGTTATTGATACCGAGGTCTGCCATGTCACTATTTACATGTAATCATCGTCGTATACTCTTGTTGGATGTCACGTGTAACTCAAGTAAGTTGACCATAATCACTCCTCACAAGATAATTTTGAAATAGTGAAGATTAATATTTCAAATTTAAGGGTTCTTTTTATACAGGGGCAGATCTAGCCCATGGCCCACCCTCAATTATTTTTTTAAAATACTAATATGTACTATTTCTAGATTTTGACCCACCCTAACAAAAATATTAATTGACAAAAATATTAATGTGTAATTAGTTTTTATTTCGGCCCACCCTAACAGAGATTTCTGGATCCACTACTAATTTTATATACCTCTTGTGGAATTGTTTTATATGAAACATGCCCAAGATTTATAGAAACTAATAAAAATTTCTCTATATTATTGAAAATCCTCCTAAAATTAATAAAATCCCCCTCTTTTAGGGGGTTTTAAATAGTTTCTGAAAACCTTGGGTATGCTTAAAATTAAATGATCCCATAAGAGGGGTATAAATGAACCCCAAATGTTATCATTAAATATTTTCGATCCATGTGTTAATCTGATTGGAAAAGAAGAAAGAAAGAAAAAATAGGTTAGTGTTTTTAAGTTTTTTTATCAATACGTTGTAAGGTTGGCCTTGATCATATGGTAAATTATGCAATCTTTGGAGGGTGTTGTTAGCTTAATATGTTAGATGAAAAGGTAAAGTTGGAAATTACATTTTATATTTTTTTTTAATTTATAATTAACATCTTTTATATTACTATTTTTAAATATTATATCATCCAAAAGTTTTATAATACAGAATTAATATTTTCTGATTTAAACATTTTTTTTAAATTTTGTTGGACAAAATTATATATTTTTTTTGAAACCACTTTTAGGATTTCTTTATATTTATTTTTTTCTAATTATTGCTTTGCTTATTTTATTTATAATGGATAGGAAAAAGGGTTTTTGTGTCTTTTTGCAAAACTTTTTGTGTTAGATAAACAGAATCGAATGTAAGGGATACCAGCCGTTTGGATGAAATTATCACTATATTATAACGTTTGGGCTTGTAATTCATTTAATTAAAATTTTGGATCTAACTGTTACTTACACTAAACTTGAAAGGTATTTATTTTTAAAAAACTTAAAAAGTATTGTCTTAATGTGTGTTCTACTAACAAACAAAAGCATTGGAAAATGTGTTATTTTGCATTTTTTTAACATAAAAATGCATTTAATTAAGTAAATATTGTGTCTATCAATGGTCTTAAGTAAGGGCATAATCGAGCCAAGCTTAGTCGAGTATTGGGTTGCTCAAGCTCTGCTGAACTGCTATAGTGTCAAGCTCGAGCTCAGCTTGGCCAAGCTTGAGACACTGAGCTAGAGCTTGGCACAGAAAAGGCGAGCTCGAGCTTGAGCTCAATCAAAGCTCGAGCGGGCCGGATTCCAATCATGAAAGTGGAGTAAGGCGAGGAAAGAAGAACAAAACGAAACTAAATTGGTTGGACCAAAAGGAAGACAGTTGGTAGAATTTAGGGTGCTTCTTTTCAGCTAGTGATGATTGTTCCCGATAGAGATCCAGGGCTTAAGCATACTTTCTTCGACTAAATAAGGAAGAGATAAAATGTTCTAGATTCAAAAAATGATTATTCTTGATAGATGATAATCCTAGGATTATACTATTTTCTTTATGATTTTTGTAGGATTTCGGATACTTCTTACAAGTTTTGTGTTTCAATTATTACTTAATTTTTCATATTTTACGTTTCAGGCCAAAACGTGCAGTTGGAGCAAAATCGAGCAAAAATGAATTTCTAGACCCGAAATCGAGCAAAATTCAGAAGATCAGGGGAATTTTGATACTGATTGGAAGCACCCTTAGAGTTTGTTTCGATTGGGATAATGAGGAATGAAGATTCAAGCGAAGAAGAAAATGGGGGGCAGTTTTGTAAATTTAGCAAAGAAGATCAAGAGTTCGCTGCGTCAAAGTTTTCTCTTCACTACGGCAAGCTAGCATTTGGACTCATGGGTCAACAAAATTCAAGCTGATGCCGCGGCGAGATTTTTTCTTCGCCACAACAAAAACTACATTTTTTAGTTTTGTTTAAACGCTACATTTTTCTATTATTGTATTAGTTCCTAGGGTTTTGATTGACTATTTAAGAGTGAGTTAGCTCATTTTGAGGGGGAGCTCGACATTTTGGGAAATAGGGAGAGGAGAAGAAGATTTTAAGAGTTGGATCTCCAAACTTAGAGAAGTTTTTAAGATGTTGAACTCTGTTTTTGTTATGTATTTGATGTTTATTTACATTTTGAACATGAGCTAACTCATTTTTGGGTTAGGGTTTTGATGGATCTTTGTTTATAATGGTTTGATCTATAATATTTTGTTGTCTTTGAGTTCTATTGTATGGATTAATTAAGTGTTTATCTTTGTTCTTAATGCATTTGATTGTTGGGTTTTTGAATCAAATGAATGTTGAGCATGATAAGATTGTGAAGTGATTCATGCATTAGTTTTTTGAGGTAAACACCATAGATTGAGCGAAAATTAGAGATAGATAAACGCGATCTATGAAACTTTATGGGATTCCACATGCTTAAGGGACTTTGAACTATTAAATTTCATTTTGTTGGGTGCGGAGGTTTAATAGGGATAAGTAGTAATTTATAGCCTGAGAAGGTATATTTTACAATCTAAGGAGTCTAATTTGTAATTCGAGCATGTGAACTTGAAGATGATAGGATTAATAGGTTGAATCGGAGTAACTTAGTGAAATTGAAACCCTAACCTCTCTTCTTGAATTGATTTTTGTTATTAAATTACTTTATTGCGTTAATTTTAGTCATCTCTTTTGTTTTGTTCTAATTTAGTTTTTAATAGCTCCCACAAATCCAAATTTTTTTGTGTTCTCCAATTAGTTATAGAATTAGGAAAATCGGTACTTAGCACTCAATCTTTATGGGAACGATACTCGATTCATCACTTTATTACTTTTTATGACTAGTGCACTTGCTAAATATGCATATTTGTGAAAACACGTATCAATAAAGATCCTGATAGAAATTGTTCTTTCCTTAGGAAGAGAGAAAAAACATTTACCACTTATTGTCTTATGATTAATGTTTTGTGTCCTTTTTTTACTCCTCTACTACCACAACGTTTCAAGCCCACCAATCAAATGATTTGTTCTTTGTTTTTTATGGGGTGTGTTTGTCATTTTTTCAAATTGGTAAATTCACCATACCCCCTAATATTTGTAAAACTATCATTTATCCCCTAGCTTATTGAAGCTCACGAGCCTGGCGAGCCGAGTATCGGGGAGCTCAAATTTGGCTTGCTTGTTGAGTCGAGTCGCTCAAGCTTGAGCTGAGCTTGAGCTTTTCCCGAGCCAAGCTTGAGTTTTTCCTAACCGGCTCGGCTAAGAGCCTTAGCCTTAGGGTATATGTTAAGACAACCAAAATAGAAAAATACTTTCTAATTTATTTTTCTTGGATAAGGAGATAAAAATTGCCACATGTTATGCTTATTGAGAAATAAAAAAAGAAAAAGATCTAGAATACCATGGTGGTATAAAAAATAAAATATCATGATCATCACAATCTTAAATTGTAATTGTAATTTCTAAATTTTTATAAAGTGACGTCCAGATTATGAACAAGATGAGTAAAGTATGTCAACACCTGAAGTTTTGGGAAGAAAAAAAAAACTATTACTAAAATTGTTTTAGGAACAAAAATTATCCAGAAGATAAAATGGACTAACTCAAAGAACTAAAAATTTCCAAGAAATAATACATAAAATTTATCCAAAGAACTAAAAGTGCTAAAAGTTTACAAGAAACAAAACCTTCAATAAATATACTAAGTAATAAAATTCATAGAATAAAAATCAATAAACAGCCATGAAAGAACCATAAAAGAGAAAAAAGAAAGTAAAACTTTCAAGTACCAAGAAAAGTGTAAAAGCCTAAAGAAGAGTGAGTAGAAGAAAGAAGTTTAAAGATTTTCTTCAGCGAACTATTAATTTGTTGACCAGAGGGAGATAAAAGTGGCAAGAACAATGTGAACTCACCATTTAAGCAAGAGCGAACAAGACTCGTTTTAGACCACTGAGATTAATACGGGAAAGATTGAAAATTAATGAAACCTAAATTAAGAAAGAGTATTAAAAAAAAAAAGTTGAATTAAATTTAGTTTTGCATGCTAATTTGCTTTATATATACATTTGTTGTTGTGAGAATTTAAGAAGAATTATAAAACCTTAAAATGTGGGAATTTTTTAGAAAAATAATTAATAAAAAAAAAAATTGAAAGAAAGATAAAGAGTGCCATGTGAAAGCCTTAATATTAGAGTTTGGATAAGAAGGTTCATTAAATTTAGTTTTAGTTAAAGTAGTTTTCCTTAAGCTAGTATTGGGTTTCTATTTATTTATTATAATTTCTCTTTCAATCTTTTGTGTCAATCTCTTTCATAAATTAATGAATTTAAACCAACTATGATAAAAATATTTGATGTAACATCTTATTAAATAATCCTAAATTAAACCCTTATAATAGTAGTAGTAACATTATTATTTTAGGAAGAGTAATGCTACAGTTACCGAAGGATGTGCACCGAATGACGTGACAAAACCCTGACCGTTGATTTATTATAAGTTAATATTAATCAACAGTCAGGATTTTGTCACGTCATTCAGTGCACGAATTCGGTGTGTAACTTTCGGTAACTCTATCATTTTCTTTTTAGGATATGGGAAATTTTAGAAAACTAATAAAAAGAAAGAAAGATAAGGAATACCATGAGAAAGCCTTAATCTTAGAGTTTCGATATGAAGCTATCAAGACATGAGATTGTGATGTACAATAGACAATTTTAGTCAAATTAGTTTTCTTGTTATAATCAATTTTATTTTAGCAAGGATTTATTCAGTTAACCTTATGCTAGCGCAAGTAAGATTTAACAATTTTAGTCAAATTAGTTTCTAATGAAGATTATTAGTTTGATTATACAATATGGTATTTATACATAATAAAAAAGAATAACATGGAATTGTATATGATAAAATACAGCTAATAGAATTGCTTGATTCGAGCTATATATTATAAAGAAGATTAGATATTGTTTCCTTAAGAGAAATATTTTCTTAATGAATTAGAGATATCATTTCCATGCAAAAGAGATTAATTTAATTTTCAATAAAATAAGGAAATTGCAAGCTTTGTTATTGATATCGAGGTTTGCCATGTCACTATGTACATGTAATCATCGTCGTATAGTCTTAGTTGGATGCCACATGTAACTCCAATAAGCTGAACATAATCAGTCCTCAACATATAATTTTGAAATAGTAAAGATTAATATTTCAAATTTAAGGGTTTATTTTATATACTTTTCATGAGATTGTTTTATATGAAACATACCCAAGATTTTTAGAAACTATTAAAAGCTTCTCTATATTATTGAAAATGCTCATAGAATTAATAAAATCCCCCTCTTTGGGAGGGGGAGGGGGAGGGGGGAGGTTTAATAGTTTCTGAAAACCTTGGGTATGCTTAAAATTAAATGATCACATAAGAGGTGTATAAATAAACCCGAAATGTTATCATTAAATATTTTCGATCTATGTGGTAATTTGATTGGAAAAGAATAGATTAGTTTTTTTTTATCTATACATTGTATGCTTGGCCTTGATCATATGGTAAAATATGCACTCCTTGAGCTTTTCCCGTGCTAAGCTTGAGCTTTTCTCGAGCCAAGCTTGTGCTTTTCCCCAGCCGCTCACAAGTAGCTTGGCTAACACCGTTAACCTTAGGGCACACATTAAGACAACCAAAAAGAAAAATATTTTCTAATTTATTTTTCTTGGATAAAGACATAAAAATTGCCACCTATTGTGTTTACTGGAGAAATAAAAAAAGAAAAAGATCTAGAGTACCACGGTGGTACCACATCATATCCATACCACTATTAAGTGATTTTGTGCCAAATATGAGTTTTTTCCACATTTTTCTCTCTCATCTATCTTTAACTTGAAACTTGAAAGTGATTAATAGTTATTAGATGTTATTATTGTTAGAATTATTTATAATTCTTATAAAGTGGTCCATGTGAATTAGATATAATATAAGGTTTAATAATAATTAATTTAATTGAATGGCATATTAGTCTTTAACCTTTGATGGAAAGGTTACATCAGTTAATAAAATAACTGATGTTTGTAGTTAATTAAATAACTGCAATATAAAAGATGGGTCCTCTCTCTATTCCATATATACGCTAAAAATTTTCTCTGTCCATCGAGAGAGTTTGTAATTACAGAAGGGAAGAAAGTGAGAGAAACGCTACCTATTTTGATTCAATCAAGATTCAAGTTTTAATTTTCAAACTATGGAATAAGGTATGTATTTCTTTTATATATATGTGAAAATTCATCAAGTTTCAAGATCCTATAATTTTATATTTGTGCAACTTAGGGCATAGAAACATGAATTGATTATTGATTCTTTGCTTTTAATGAGTTTACTTTTAAGTTTACAAGTGGTATTAGAGCAATTTCATGTTTAGAGACTGATGAATTTTCCATTAAATTATTTTTAGGGTTCTTATGGGATGTAGAAATTAATTGGGTTTTGGAAATTGTGAAATAGGAATGGTTTGGGTAAAATAGATTTAAGAAAGTAGTTTGGGTTTAGAAATTAACAAATTGGAAGGCTGTGGTAGATTTTTTTTTTCTTATTCTGAAATGCAAATTTTTAGAATTCAGAAGCTTTTTTCAATAAAAAAAATTCTAGAAATTCGGAATATGAAGTTTACCTAATTTTCCAGAAATTCGGGTCAATAATTGACCCATAAATATTGACCCAACCCAATGATTAAAGCCTTATTAAGTGAGCCCAATTTTCAAATCCATTAAAAATAGAGTAATACTAGTCTTACAAAAAGGCATACAAAGAGACAAATCCAGCCCTTAAAAGAAGGGAATGGCTGGATTTGTCTCTTTGTATGCTTCTTTGTATGCCTCTTTGTAAGGCTAGTATTACTCTTAAAAATAACCCATAAAGAAGCCACACCCATAACCCATAAAGAATCCCAACCCTTTTTGGTCAAACAGGTCAACCTAAATAGGTTAAAATGGGTTGACCCGAACCGAAAAAGTGGGTCAAATCGACCTGGTTAGGATCCGAAAAGGTGAACCGGGTCGGTCAAAGGGTTAAACCGGTTCAGACCGTTGTCTGAACCGGTTAATGGTTAAAGTTAACAGTCAACCGTTAAAGTTAACGGTCAATAGTTAAAGTTAACGGTCAACCGTCAATGTTAACGGTGACAATCAAAATTAACAATGAGGGTCGAATCAACCCAATTTTGTCCTTAATGTGCGTTTAGGCACCTGAAATGTGTATAAGTTTCTAAAGTATAATTTTCTTTAGAGAAAGATAAGTATGACAAACTTATAGTTATTATTTAAGTTTGATAACTATATTATGTATAATTTATTAGTCACCAAAGTGGCCAAATTAAAATGATTATCCCATAGATATCAAACTAAATAAGATTCAATTACTCATGATCATTAGATGCTTTAATGAGATGACATAATGTATTGGACATGAGTAATTTGAAGGTTATATGTTATAGGATAGTTAAGGATCACTCAAAGGTAGATTAGTTAATCCTATAATTATGAACATAATCATGGTTAATTAATGTACTTGATTAGGTGTGTTTAGTATATCCAAAGATAACAAAGATGTCTAACTAAAGTACATTTAATTACCAATTAAGAAAACTTATAAAAGATTGCATCAATTAAGTTTAATTATCGTATATTGTTATTTCTACCAAAGGAGATTTTCAATATATATTTATGTTTTAATAATAATAAATTTTAATATCTGAATCTGAAATTATGTATAAGGTATAAAACTCAAAGCATTAATGTGTAAGCATAATTTTTGTTTTTGCAGCATCTGCTTTTCACGCCACATCTGTTATTAAGTTTAATGGGTTCAATTATAATGAATGGAGTGAACAAGTCGAGTATTACTTGGGTGTTCAAAATCTCGACCTTGCACTCATGACAGAGAAACTAGCTGATCTCACTGAGAACAGCACTGATGAAGAAAGGTCTTTCCATAAGGAATGAGAGAGATCGAATAGATTGAGCTTGAAATATTTACGGATGACAGTGGTGAGCGAAATCAAGACCTCACTTCCTACCACAGAATATGGTAGGGAATTTATGAGATTAGCCAAGGAGACTTCTCAGTCTAAGGCTGCTGACAAGTCCCGCACGGGGGCATTAATGAGTAAGCTGACCACCATGAAATATGATGGTTCTCGTAGCATGTATGAACATGTGACTGAGATGTCAAATATAGCAGCAAGAATTAGAAACATGGGAATGTTTGTGGACGAAAGTTTCCTTGTTCAGTTTGTCATTAACTCTTTACCTCCTCAGTTAGTCCATTTCAAATTAATTATAACACAATTAAAGATAAATGGAATATGACTAAGCTTCAAACTAAGTTAGTTCAAGAGGAGGAAAGATCGAAGAAACAAGGAGTTCATTTTGTTAATCTTGTGGGCTTGTCTAGAGTTAAGAACAAATCCAACAAGAAGTATGGAAAGGGCAAAAGGCCACCGAAGATTAACGAGTCTTCTGCCCAAGTCCATAAGAAGGATAAGACTAAAGAAAAGTGTCATTTCTGTAAGAAAGTTGGATACGATACGAGGGACTACCTGAAACGTAAGGCATGGTTCGAAAAGAAAGGTAAGCCTAGTGCTTTTGTATGTTTCGAATCATATTTATCGGAAGTTCCTTATAATACTTGGTGGATTGATTCTGGATGTACCACTCATATCTCTAATACTTTGCAGGGATTCCTTATGACCCAGATCATAAATGACAATGAAAGATTTGTGTACACGGGGAATCGAGTCAAAGCACGAGTTGAAGCCATTGGAACCTATCGTTTAATTTTAAATACTGGACATCATTTAGATTTGCTTGATACTCTTTATGTATCGGAGTTATCCCGTAATTTAATATCTTTATCTAAACTTGATTTAGAAGGATATTCTTTTAAGTTCGGGAATGGATGTTTCAGTTTATTTAAATAAAATTGTTTAATTGGTTCTGGTGTGCTTTGTGATGGATTGTACAAATTACATCTTGATAATTTGTTTTCTGAGACATTATTGACCCTACATCATAGTATAGGAACAAAACATGCTTCTGTAGATGAGAAATCTGCTTATTTATGGCATAAGAGTTTAGGCCATATATCAAGAGAAAGGATGCAAAGATTAGTAAATGATGAAGTTTTACTTGATTTGGACTTTACTGATCTTGGCGTCTGTATGGATTGTATCAAAGGAAAACAAACCACATCCACAATTAAGAAAACAGCCACAAGAAGCACAAAACTCCTTGAATTAATACACACTGATATATGTGGTCCTTTTGATATACCTTCTTTTAGTGGAGAAAGATATTTCATCACTTTTATAGGTGATCTTTCACGTTATGGATATATCTATTTATTGCATGAAAAATTTTATTCTGTTAATATCCTAAAGGTATTTATTAATGAAGTTGAGAAGCAATTAGATAGAAATGTGAAAGTAGTACGATCGATAGGGTGGTGAATATTATGGTAAATACAATGAATCTGGACAATGTCCAGGTCCATTTGCTAAATTCGTGGAAAGTTGAGGCATATGTGCCCAATACACAATGTCGGGAACACCGCAACAGAATGATGTTGCAGAAAGGCGTAACCAAACGTTAATGGATATGGTTAGGAGTATGTTAAGTCATTCCTCATTACCCTCATCATTGTGGATATATGCATTAAAGACTGTTGTATATTTATTAAATAGGTTTCCTAGTAAGGCAATTCCAAAGACTCCTTTTGAACTGTGGACAAGAAGGAAACCTAGTTTGAGGCACCTGCATGTTTAGGGTTGCCCAACAGAAGTCAAGATTTATAATCCACATGAAAAGAAACTAAACTCAAGAACGACCAGTGGTTTTTTCATTGGTTATCCAGAAAAATCTAAAGGGTATCGTTTTTACTGTCCTAGCCATAGTATGAGAATAGTTGAGACTGGAAATGCAAGGTTTATTTGAAACCAGTGGGAGTGTTGAACCACGTAAAGTGGATATTCAAGAAGTCAGGGTACAAGTCCCTACGCTTATGACTTCTACTGAGGTTGTGGTTCCTATAGTTGTCAGACGTTCTGATAACAATCAGGAACAACAAATAATTGAGCAAACACTACCTGATAATTTAGTAATCAATGAACCTGTGGTTGGTGAGCCACATGAAGTAGTAAATGAACCACAAGAAATGGCATTAAGAAGATCTCAAAGACAAAGGAGATCTGTCATTTCTGATGATTATATGGTTTATCTACAAGAGTTTGAAATTGACTTAGGAATGGAAGCAGATCCAGTTTCGTTTTCACAAGCCCTTAAAAGTGATAATTTTGTAAAATGGTTAGACGCCATGAAAGAAGAGTTAAAATCAATGGAATAAAATGAAGTCTTGCCTGAAGTTTGTAGAACAGTCGGGTGTAAATGGGTCTTTAATACCAAGCGTGACTCTAATGACAATATTGAATGGTACAAGATCAGACTTGTTGCCAAAGGTTTTACTCAGAAAGACGGTATTGATTACAACAAGACTTCTTCGCCAGTTTCCTCAAAGGACTCGTTTAGAATTATTATGGCAATGATAGCTCATTATGATCTAGAGCTTCATCAAATGGATGTGAAAACTGCCTTTCTGAATGGGGATTTAGAAGAAGAAGTGTACATGGAACAACATAATGGTTTTCCAATTGAAAGGAAGGAACACATGGTGTGTAAATTAAAGAAATCTATATACGGATTAAAACAAGCTTCCAGACAGTGGTAGCTCAAGTTCAATGATACCATTACTACTTTCGGATTTAAGAAAAATACTGTTGATCAGTGTATATATCTGAAGGTCAGTGGGAGNTTTCTGTGTCTGACGTTCCTCCGCATCCTCTCTTTTCTGAGTCTGCCATTCCTCCGCATTCTCACTTTCTTGTGTATGCCGTTCCTCCAAATTAAACAGTGAGTCTCTGATTTTGGCCAAGGTTACTTTGACCCTCCTTGTTTCTCTTAGAAGAACCCCCAGCACACGTTTTTCTTTGGAGTGAATTTTGTCTATCGCCCTCAAAATGGTAGTTGAAATGCTCAACGGCCATGTTCTTTGAGAGGAAAGAACGACAAGGGTGCAGACTGGGCTTTGATTTTTTGATAATGTGTTCGTTTACTTTTTATGAACCCGTATGTTATGAAACAAGACAACGTGGGAGTATGGGACCCTTAAAATGGACTTTACATACCGGTAAGGATTTAACCACTTACATGCAAAGGCTGGGTAACATCACCGGCTGCATAACTCAAGGGTCAGGTTTTATAATAACTTCAACTTTTTTATTTACATCGTTACACTAACTAGAAGAGAGAAAATTGTTTGCCCCTCCAAAGAATAAGAAAGTCACGCTTTTGGGGTAATGATGTCAATTTTAATCAGAATGCCCCTCATAAATTCTTAAAAGGCATCAAATAAGAACCAAAACTATAATGTTAAACTCCATCAAAAGGAATTGGTCTCAAGATATTAAAAATGTGAAAGACTATTTTACCCTTTATACTTTGATGGAGCTTAAACGGTGTTAATGGTTTTGATTCTTATTTGATGCATTTCTGAAACTATGGAGGGCCATTTTGATTAAAATCGACATAATTACCCGAAAAGGTGACTTTCTAAAACCCTGGGGGCAAACTAATTTTTCTCCTAATTAGAAGGTCAATTATTTTGAATCTCCCCTTAACAATTTTTCTATCAATTAGATTGCAGTTGTTTAATTAAGTGTCAAACTATAATAATATAAACTTTTACTAATTATTATCCATAGATCTAGCATATAATAGATAATTATTCTTGCTATAACCTCTAATAAATTGATGATTATTAAATTATTCAATAGTATCAAATATATAAATTTTATTAAATGATATTAAAAATTAGATCAAACATTTATGTTAATATTTAAATATTTTAATTTAAGTGTAACCTCGTAACTAAACCACGGAGGTTGAAGAGCAAAATATTCAACTAAGGTAGAACTGAATACGAATACTTTATTTGTCACATAAAGTCATTGGTATCGAGATCAAAGATTTAAATGTTTTCGTCAATCAAAAAGATCTATGAGGATGAGTGCATCTTACCCGAAGTTGATATTTTATTTTTCTTCATAGCTGGCTGTTGTATAAAAATTTGTATATGTAATGTTATTCAAACTTGTATGGATATACATGCTTCTCATAAATCATAAAAGCATTGATCAATACCCTTTTAAGAATAAAAATATAGAAATCTTATGAATTTTTATAATTTTAAAAAATCGTTATAAGGCATGAGACTTAGTCCCATCTCTCAAAGGATCCCATAGTTATACACATGAGATTTATACATTAATTATCAATTAGTCATTCTCTAGTTAGAGAATTATATAATTATCAATTTCGTTTTTCCTTAGTTAAAATAAAATGATATTACCAATACAAAATTGAACCTTATATCATAATTAAAATCCTAAAAATTAATGTGTGGTAATATCACTAAACAAAATCTTACAATTAATGTTCTACCGACGGAACAACAGTCATATCAATTAAGATCTAAATTAAAATCTCAATTTTGTATATATACTATTTGTATCAATATCCAAATTTCGGAATTAAAACGTGCACAAAGATTTTTCCAACTTGGGGTAGCGAAGAGGTTTTCTAGCCACTCCACATGAACATGTAACATTGTTTTTATGGGTGCATGTGCTTGCATGATGCACACAAAAATATTCTTTCAACGAGAGGACAACAACCAGAAATATGGGGAAAAAAATTATGCTTAGATTTAAATTTATATAAAAATAAAAGATTAATTGTATAAATTTAAATCACTCCTTTTTAAAAAATAAAGTCAAATTACTAAAAATTAAAAGTGTTGTTTTTCATCTTTTTAGTTTTTAATTTTTTAATTTAAAATTTAACGGCTAAATTCACTTTAAAAAAAAAAAAAAAAAAAAAAATCAAAGACATTTAAATCTTTTATCTTTTTTGTTAAAGGTAACAGTAAGCACCATAGGTGTCCTCATTAAAAGATTTATAGTTTTGTGTGTGGATTAAAATTTATGAAATTGTATTCAAATTCTAATTGAAATCACTTAATTTACTAACAAAAGAATTCTCAAATTTAACTAATTAACAAAGGAGTTCTGAAATATAACGAATGTTATGAATATTTGTTATTGATATATATTATAAAAAAATATATATAATAGAAATTTTAAATTCTTAATTGTTACTCAAATAATTAAAAAAAATCATCAATTCATCCACAGATCAAATTCCAATTCCAAGGATTGATATCCACAAATCACCAAATTGGATAAATCTCACGTTTTATGATGTATATATTTCTTGGGATTTATTAATTGTGTATGACTTTTCAAAAAATTTCAATGGTGGACAGAAGTTGCAAATCCTTCAATTAAAGGAGAATACATAGTTCATTAGAGTTAGATTGACTTTATATAAGGCAAAACAATATTATATTATTTCTTTAAAAATAAATAAAAATACTAAAAAAGTTAAAATACAAAATACAAGAAAAATAAATAGGCCACTGCTTCTATTTATTTTTATAAAAAAAGTAAAAAAAAAAAATTTATAAAATTAGAACAAGATAAAAAATTTAGAAGTTTGAAAAAATAATCAGCCCAACAAATTTTTCTTATTATTTTACTGAAAATTCAAAAATTAGAAAAAAAATTAAAATTTTCAAAAAAAATCAGGCAACAACGCTGACGACAAGGCCAACACTACTAGTCTCGATTAGCCAGAATTGGCTAGCTTGGCAAAATCAAGGCAAAGCCAGGTTGTCCGATATGGTTGGATTAGCCCGATGTGGTTAAATTGGAGCCCACCAAACGCAACGACCTAGGGTGGCCTTGACCTAGCCACACTGAGCAAATCAGGCTAGTATTGTCGGCATTATCCCTGGTGCAACTGGTTTTTTGTTTGTTTTTTTTTTTTTTTTAAAGCTTTTTCTTAATTTGAAAATTTTAATATTTATTAAATTTTTCATTAACTATCCAAGAAAAAAACTCGACGATCATTGAAAAATTAACCAATGTATTAATGGTAATAATATTGGTATCAAAATGATTGTCATATTTGAATGATTTATCTGTCTACGTAACTTGCAATGGTGTTTAGTAGGGATCTAAAAGTTTTAGTGTCAGACCTTTCTCCATAAGATTTTGCCTTTTGGCCACTATTACTTGATTTATAAATTTTATCAATTGACCAATAATTATATATTGATATTGTAGTATAGCAATTGGTCATTAAAATTTGATGACCACTGAATAATTCACCGATGATTTTTTGATAACAATATTGGATTAAAACGATTGTCGTCTTTGAACGATTTATTTGTCTGAGCTATGCTGGTTCAACAAGTTTTACCAATGATTCTGGCGTCTCGTTCATAAATTCGCTTATAAATGTAGGATTTTATTGTGAGTTAATTCTTTCCTTTTCTACCAAGTACTACTACGGCGCAGATATTTTTCGTGTCTCCAATGGCATGGCCAATTAGAAACTTCGCTACTGCAATGAAGTTTCATTTTACAGTATTGATGCATATTTTTAGTCAATTTCTTTAATGTTTAAATTTGAAATTGACAATCTCAAATTTCTATCCATCATTATGTCTCAGGCTTGGCATAAAATTGCTTCAAAAACATGGAAATTTAGCTACAAAGCAGCTATCTACTGGTGGGTCTCTTTTAACTACAATAGCAGGAAAGCCCTCTGTATTTCGGAGTGGACAGCCAAAAAAGCGAAAGGTTTTACAAATCTCCAAAGTTTACAAGCGTGAGTATATTTTATAATTATTAATCTTCTATCTTTCAATGGCGGAACAAGGATTGTAACTTCAGAAGGTGAATACAATTTTTTTATAAAACATTGAGAAATACTTTAAGAGTTCATCCAACACTATTTACAATATCGCTTTTAAAGAACATTAGTGAAAACATATTAAAAGTATGATTTGAATAAATATTTTATACATTTTTAAATAATTTTTCTGAAACATTAAAAATCACATTAATTAGAATTATTTTTTGGTCTAGTGTTTAACACTTAACACAAAAAAAAAAAAAAAAAAAAAACTATAACTCAATCCTGGACGTAAGCAGTAAGATTTAGATGAACTCACATTGGTTAGTGCACATAGTTTTATTCTTTCAGAAATGCATCAAATAAGAATCAAAACCATTAACACCGTTTAAGCTCCTTCAAAGTATAAAGGGTAAAATAGTCTTTCACATTTTTAATATCTTGAGACCAATTCCTCTTGATGGAGTTTAACATTATAGTTTTGGTTCTTATTTGATGCCTTTAAGAATTTATGAGGGGCATTCTGATTAAAATTGACATAATTACCCCAAAAGCATGGCTTTCTTATTCTTTGGAGGGGCAAACAATTTTCTCTCTTCTAGTTAGTGTAACGATGTAAATAAAAAGTTGAAGTTATTATAAAACCTGACCCTTGAGTTATGTAACCGGTAATGTTACCCGGCCTTTGCATGTAAGTGGTTAAATCCTTACCGGTATGTAAAGTCCATTTTAAGGGTCCCGTACTCCCACGTTGTCTTGTTTCATAATATACGGGTTCATAAAAAGTAAACGAACTCATTATCAAAAAATCAAAGCCTAGTCTGCACCCTTGTCTTTCTTTCCTCTCAAAGAACATGGCCGTGGAGCATTTCAACTACCATTTTGAGGGCGACAGACAAAATTCACTCCAAAGAAAAACGTGTGCCGGGGGTTCTTCTAAGAGAAACAAGGAGGGTCAAAGTAACCTTGGCCAAAATCAGAGACTCACTGTTTAATTTGGAGGAACGGCCTACACAAGAAAGTGAGAATGCGGAGGAACAGCAGACTCAGAAAAGAGAGGATGCGGAGGAACGTCAGACACAGAAAAGACAGAATGCGGAGGAACAGCAGACGCAGAAAAGCGAGCTCCGGGAGCTGCTTGCAAATCTTTCAGATCTGTTGTACGATTCAGAGGATGTGTTCGATGAATTGGAGTGTGACTGTTAGAGTCTACGAAAGTGATTCTATTTTGGTGATAAAAATACCCTGTGTGTGATTAAATTGAAGTATATTGAGACAATTAAAGAATTTATGAATTTATTTATGAAAATTGCTTCATAATATTTTTTTTATGAATTTAACGTGTTTGGAATGATTTTGGAAAGTATATGAGTTGATATTAGGTTGTAGTTTATGGATTAAGGGTGATTTTGTCTCATTTATGCTGTTTAGGGGGTAAAATGTCATGTTTCAAGGGACTGATTTTGTCATGTTTCAATCATGTAGGGACCAAATGGAAATTTTTCATATTTTTGTATAAAACTACCGCTCGAAGATGCAGATTGGGTGGCTGCCGCCCATCAAAAGTATTCACCTTCTCCGATCAAGCTCTGGCGACCTTTCAGCTCCTTTTCCGGCCACGTTTCGGCTTCCCCTTGCTCCGGTCACCATCATCCCTTCATCACCACCGTGAAACACGCACGCCACCGTGAGCTTCATCTTCCCACCGCGACGTTTCGTCTTCCCGGCCAGATTTGGCCATTTTTCGGTGACGTTTCAGCTCCCCAAGAGTCGATCTCCCTTCCCCATGGCTGGATCTACACTTCCCTAGCTTCAGCCGCCGCGAAAACCGTCGGAATTCGCTACTCTACCGCCGCGCCTCTTCATCTTCCAGTCCAGATCTTGCTGATTTTCGGCGACTTCTCATCTCCCTAGGACCTGATCTGAACTCCTCATCACCAGAGCTTTCCATCGGTACCTTCGAATCCCATTTTCGCCACCGTTTTTTGGAAAACCCGCTGGAAAATTAATGTTTTCCGGCGAGTGCGGCTGTTCGTATTCCAGGCTGTCCGTTGGTCATTTTCGGCCCTTCTTCGCATCATATCGCTGTCGGTTACCTCCTCTCCGCCATGATCAACTCCGTTTCCACTATTTCAGCCTCCGTCATCACCACCATGAGCGGCTAAGCTCCCGATTGTCTGTTACGGTGTAGGCGAGATCGAGATTGACTCCATTGATCTCCTCATCAGCTCTCGACTAGTTGGATGAGCCCGATTGTACAACATTTGGTAGTATTGTGTTTCAAATTATATTTGTTTTCGTTTCATGTTTGATTTCGATACTTTAATATGATTTAAGCATAATTTGTGATGAATATTGTTGACCATTATGATTTAATGTTTTCATAGAACTTACTGAATGATAAACGTTGGTTTGAAATAATTAAATGATGAATATTGCTTTTCATTACTTCGCATCGATTGTAATTGAGTTGTGTTCGGATTTAATTTAATTTCTACTATTGTTGCGTTTATTGTGAAGTTGGTTGATTGGATTTTACGTGTTGACAAATTGTATTTGTTAATCGCGTACCAACTAGTGGTATTGTCTTGTAGCGTTTTTCGGCGTTTAATGATAGTCTTTAACTAATCGAACTTGAGTGATCGGGTGAGACAAGATAGATTATACCTAGAGTGTCGGGAGGCCATTTCATTGATTTACCTTGCCTTGTAGGTTTAGGGGATCGTAGAGGGTGGAGAAGAATTGTGTGAGTCGGTCTCGTGTCGAACCAAAACCGTAACGGCAACACTTTTATTATAAAGTCTTTATTAGTTTTAATTTCACTCTTTCATTATTTGCATTTAGTTTATTTAGTTTCATCAATCAATTTTCAATTTCATTTCCACTACTCAAAATACATTAGGTTGTTATTCTTATTTCCTGTGGATTCGATCCTGTTTACCGCTAACTACGGTATTTAGGTTTAATTTTGTGACTGTGACGACTGGTCTAACAGTGATGTAAAGGCGAAACAGGTAATCAAACTCCATCTGAGTGTAAAATATTATAGTAAAATAAAGGATATCAGAAAAAGGTTAGATGTAATGGTAGCTGCTAATAGCTATAAGTCTATATTTAAGGTCGAAAACCCTGTGTCTTGGTCTAATTATTTAACGAAGTTGGTGATGGATCACACCTTTGTGGGTACTTGTGATGTTTTTGGACAAGACCAAAATAAGGAAAACATCATAATAGACTTTTTGATGAAACCAAACAAAGAAGATGAAAGGGTCTCAGTAATTCCTATAGTTGGAACTGGAGGTATAGGAAAAACCACCCTAGCCAACGAGGTCTACAGTGCAAAAGGATAGATGAACATTTTCGTCTAAAAATGTGGATACTGTACCCGAGGACTTTGATATAATTACATTGATGAAAGAAACTTGTTTATCTGCAATTGGTAAAAAAAAAAAACAGATGCTGAATTAGCAGCTGATAAGTTAGAAGGATGTTTGCTACAAGCATTGGCTGGTAAAAGATTTTTGCTCGTCTTGGATGATGTTTGGAACGAAAATAATGACAAATGGGAAAAATTCAAAAATTTGTTGACGCAGGAAGCAAATGGGAGTAAAATTGTGGTTACTACACGTAGTACCGAAGCTGCAAAAATAATGAGAACAGTTGATAAAAATTATTATTTAGAAGGCCTTTCTCAAGGGGCTTCTATGTCGTTGTTTGTGAAGTCGGCTGCCTTTATAGATGCTGGAGACGAAACAAGTCAAAAGCTCACTGATGTTGGCAAAGAAATAAGAAAAATGTGATGGTGTTCCTTTAGCTGTGAAAACTATAGGAACCCTACTTTATCAAAGCACAAATATGCCTGATTGGGTGCGACTTGATGATGATGAAATATGGAGGGCAGGCCAAATCGGAAAGAAAATCCTATCCTTATTGAAATTGAGTTATGCTCGTTTGCCATCTCATTTGCGAAGATGCTTGGCATGTTTTAATAGTAATTATCTGGTCTATCATTGGAAGGCACATGGTTTTCTTGCAACTTCTACAGAAAAAGACTCGCAGATGGAAGATGTTGGGATGCAATATTTGGAGAAATTATTTTTAAGGTGTTTCTTTCAAGATGTTGAAGATCATGTGCATTTTTTCACGTTTAAAATGCACAATCTTATATATGATTTTGTTGAGGAAGTTGGACAAAGAGATTGCAAAACAGTAGATCTCAGAATTTTGCACACGGACGTAAATGCTCGACATTTGTCATTTCTTGGCGTTGGAAATAGTAATAAAAAAGTTCCATCTACTTCCAACAATTTTCGTAGCATCATCATGCGAAGTCTACAATCTCAGAGTGTTACTGAATCTTTCGATAATAAATGGATATCGAATTTTAAGTGCCTGAGGCTCTTATCCTTAAGTGGTTTAAAATTCCAAGAGCTGCCAGAATCTGTAGGTGCATTGAAACAATTGAGATTTCTTGATTTATCTGAGAATTCAGATTTGGAGAAACTCTGTGAGACTATTTGTAAGCTTCTGAATTTGCAAACCTTAAAACTTCTTGGTTGTTCAGCTCTTAAGAATTTACCCACCATACAGAAGATGATTAGCCTTAGATATTTGGAATTAACTACACAGTAGAAGCATCTACCAAAAATTGAAGCTGAATGTTTCAAATCCCTCCAGTATCTGCACTGTTATAAGTGTAAGAATCTAGAAAGTTTGCATGACGGGATGGAACTTCTCACCACCATCCGAACATTGATTTTCTAGGCTGTCATAGCTTGACCTCGTTGCCAGACGAAGTACAAGATCTGAAGTGGTTGGAGAAGTTGGTGATATACAGTTGTCCAAAGCTTAAACTGAAGTGGGAGTTGCAAGATAAAGACCCCCGTCTGAACCTTAAAGTGTTCATGATATATGACTTGCAAGTAGTGGACTTACCCCAGTTGATTCTTCAACGGTCTGCTAACACTTTAGAAGACATCCGTATTGAAAAATGTCCCAAGCTCACAGAATTACCAACATGGCTTGCAAATCTTACAGCCCTTCAAAAACTTGAGATTATGAGTTGCTCAGGATTGTCATCTCTGCCGGCTGGGATGGAGAAGCTCACCGCCCTTAGAGAACTGAAGATACAAAAATCTCCTCGCCTGAGTGAAAGCTGTAGACAGAAGTCCCTAAACATTCCTAATTTGGAGATTCATCTTGACCCTGAAGGTGCTTCATCATCCAGGGACAATGAATGATCAGGTACGTGTAGAAATCTCTCTTCTTATTTTCGTTGTCATAATTAAGCTTGGGAAATTGTTTAAATGTGCTAGCTATAACGTTATTGTAGGAAAACCCTTCAATACGTGTTATTGCCGTAACAAGAAATTAATCTAGCTATCTGCGAAGTTCAAAATAATTTTTTCTTAGTTATAGGTTTTACCCAGTAGTTCATAAGTCTGACAATCCACGGATGAAAACAAGCCGTATTACTGATAAAAATATTTTCGCAGTTTTTGGACTCATGTTTTGTTGCTGTAGTTTCGGTTGATATTGTTTCTGTAGGCTTTTTAATTCAAAATTTTAACTATAATATGAACAATTATAATTATACGATTCATAAATTCTTCCCATAGTTTTCCTTGACTATGTTGAATATATGTTAACATATTTACCTTCTGATGATTCCTATAATATAGTGTAAAAGTTTCTCATCTATATATATATATATAGGATTATGCTTGTTACACAAATAAGTTTCTTGGAATTGCACTGGTCTGGTAACATGTGTAGTATGACAATTGCATCCCTTGATCCAGGCACCCCACCAAGTGAGAAATTTTATTCGCTGCAGAAGTTCTTTTTTTGTTTTTATTATTTTCTAATATCTACATTTTACTTACCGTGTAACCTGTATTGTTCAACTGTCGCAGCTTTGCTAGAGATTCAGTCAAAGTCTTCAGCAAGTGCAGGAAGTTCCGATTCCAGTTGCAGCTTATATGAATTTTTTTTTTTTAATTAATTAATTTATTTTTTTAATCTTTGTGTTCTTGAATTGTTATTTTGGGTGTATCTGTCACTTTCTAAAATTTGTGGTTGTTGTACACTTGTACTTCATCAAACCTCAAGGGGAAGATATAATTTCCATGTTTTATGGTTTGATTCAGTTAATGTTTGTACTGAATAACGCTTCGGAATTGTTTCCCAGTCGACTGCTTGTTTGGTTATTTCTATTTCTTATATGAGTAATGCTACAGATACCGAAATTTTACACCGAATTTTTGTACCAAAGGACATGGCAACCAGTCAGATGCAACCACGTTGGAATCTTTCGTGAATGAACGACCGTCCAACATTTATGGACCCCCGCCCATATTTAATGGACTCTTGTTCATATTATATGGACGAGTGTCTATTTACTATGGACGGACGTCCATATAAGATAGATGCCCATCTAAAAAATTTTAAAAGAAAACTAATGGACGCCCGTCCATCTTATATGGACGGGTGTCTATTTATTATGGACGGGAGTCCATAGTAAATGGATGGGCGTTCACTTAGAGTGAACGCCCATCCATCGTTTAAAATAAAAAAAATTTAAAACAAAAATTATAGACCGACGTCCATATTCAATGGACAGGCGTCCCTTTTAGATGGACGGCTGTCCATTGTTTGATTTAAATTTTTTTTGAAAAGATCAGTTCTGCATGTCATCTCTTGAGCTCTTTACTGTGAAATTTAGACGTACTTGGTGGTTTTATCTTGCAGATAGTCGAAGTCCTGACATAATCTTTGACTCTTAAGGAGACCCCTATGCCAACCAAAGTTGCTAGGCTCATGCTCGTCTCTGATGTTCTCCATAATAGTAGTGCTCCTGTAAAAAATGCATCTACTTACCGTACCGAATTGAAGCAACATTACCTGACATAATGGAGAGCTTTAATGACTTGTATCATAGTATAATTGGAAGGATTACTACTGAGGCCCTAAAGGTGAGCAATAATGGCAACTTTCATTTTGACTTCCTATTGTATTTTTCATTTGTTCTGCTTTTGGTTTTGATGTGATAATTATTTGAGTTTTGGCAGGAACGAGTTTTAAAAATATTGCAAGTATGGTCAGATTGGTTTCTGTTTTCAGATGCATATGCAAATGGATTACAAGCTACGTTTCTTCGGTCCGGGAATTCAGGTGTGACTCCTTTTCATTCTATCAGTGGTGATGCTTCAGAAATAGAAAAGAAAACTAGCTCTGAAAATACAACTGACGGTGGTATCCATCTGGTAAAACCAAGTAATATCATGCGGTCAAAATTAAGAGATGGCCGTTTAGCCTTAAAATTTGTTAATATTAAAAGATTATGAGGACGAGCATCCATAAACTATTTAGGCCAAATATTTTTAGTTTAAACTATGAACGGGCGTCCATTATAGGTGAACGGTCATCCATATAATATGGACGGAAGTCTATTTCAAATGAACGATCATCCAATAATAATGGATGGTCATCCATATTTGATGGACGGCCATTCATGTGTAGAATATTTGTTAATGTGATACATGGCTCGTCTGATTCAATGGACATGTCATTCAGTGTAAAAATTTGGTGCAAAGCGTCAGTGTCCGTAGCATTTTTCTTCTTATATTCTGAATAACCTCAAAATAAAATTGAGCTTAGTCCATGTATCTTTTCTATTTGTCATTCCATTTGGTGTGTATATATATATATATATTCAGGGGCAGACCCACATAGGGTCACATGGGTCAAGTGACCTCACGGTGGTTTTATTTTTTTATTTTTCAATTTTGTCCCACAAAAAGACTAAATTACAAAATTACAGTAAATTAAATTTATTAAAAATTTTGACTTTCTCTAATAATATGTTTTCCCCTTTTTCCCCAATCCCAACTTTTTCTCTTGCCCAGCATGCCCCACCTCATCTATCCGATCCCCACTTTTCTCTAATAATATATTGAAATTTATGCAACCATTTAATTTTGTGTTTAGTTTATTTATGATAAAAGATTTATTTAGTTTTACAAATGAACTTTCTCAAGCACCACAAAGAAAAGATCAAAATATTGTAAATGCTATGAATTTGGTTGAAGCATGTAAGCAAGCTTTACAATTGGTGAAAGATAGTGAATAGGAGAATTTACCTAGCAAAATTTGTTCTTTTTGTTTGTGTCAAACATGACATTGATATTCCAAACATGGATGAAAAATTTTTTATTCAAGGGTGATCACAACGGAAGACTAAAGGTATCACAAACGTATAGTATTACTATATTAAAGTATTTTATAGTATCCTAGATGTGCAGCTTCAAGAGTTGAATAATCGTTTCAATGAAGTAAACACTGAATTACTTATTTGTTTGGCATGCTTATGCTCAAATGAAAATTTTGTTACTTTTAATAAGCAAAAATTGATGCGTCTTGCTGAACTTTATCCAAAAGATTTTTCTAACTTAGAACTCATAGCACTTGATTCTCAATTTGATATTTACATTTTGGATGTATGCTCTAATATCAAATTTATAGAATTGAATAACATTGGAGATCTTACAAGAGTAATGGTTGAAACTAAGAAGGATATAGTGCTTCCATTAGTTTGTCTGTTAATAAAATTAACATTGATTTTACCGATTGCCACTGCTATTGTAGATAGAACATTTTCTGCAATGAATGTTGTGAAGAATCGTTTGTGAAATAGAATAAATGATTCATGGTTGAATGGTAGTTTAATTGTGTATATAGAGTATGATGTATTTGATAATATTGATAATAAAGTCATTATACAATATTTTCAAAAGATGAAATCTCGTTGAGAACTAGAGGTGGAACAAATGGGTCGGGTTAGGCGGGTCAACCCTAACCCGGCCCGCATTAGAAAGGGTTCAACCCGGATCGCTTTATAGACGGGCTGGGTTGAACCCAACCCGCATGCAACCCCCGGGGGGGCTGGGTTGCTATATGGCAACCTACCAACCCGGCGGGTTGCTATTTGTTTACAATAGCCAACCCGACGGGTTGGCCCAAAAAAAATTAAAAAAATTAAAAAATAAATTATTTTTTTTCAAGTTTCCCCCATTTTTTTAATTCTTTTAATTAAACTATTATGATTGAACTCTTATAAATAATTTTACACAATAATATGAAACTATAATTCTTTTAATTAAACTATTATGATTGAACTCTTATAAATAATTTTACACAATAATATGAAACTATACTTCTAAATCATAAATATTAAAATGTATAAAACTTCGTAATATTTGATACATTGTTATTATTATTTTTTATGGTATGTAAAATATAAAAAAATTAAATACTGAAGTCTTATTCTTAAATTTCCATGTCTTGTATAAAATATAATTCATTCTTATGCTAAAGTTTCATCAATTTAATGAATAAATCTAATTTTTCTTATATTACAATTTTATTGTATTAAAATTGAATTAATATTTGAAATGTTAATAATGTTAATAAAAAAAATTAATTTAATTGAATTATTGATATTTGAAAAGTTAACTAAAAGTAATTACATTTATTCATTTATAAATCGTTAATTATTTATTTGAAAAGTTAACTAAATAAAACAAAAAATAAAAATAAAAAAATAGGGTTAACCCGGCCCGACCCACAGCCTAACCCGACGGGTTAGAGTTGGCGGGCTGGGTTGGGCTAGCCATTACCCAAAAAATGGCGGGCCTAACCCGGCCTACCTTTGTTGGTGGGCGAGTTAGGACCAACCCGCCAAAAGAAGTAACCCGCCGTGGGCCAGGTCAAGTCGGGCTGGGCAGGTTACTTTTCCACCTCTATTGAAAACAATTATAAATATGTTAGTTAATGAGAATTTTATTAATGTAAATATTTATATTTATATTTATGTTAATTGTTACTTTAACCATTGACCTCTCCTAAGCTTCATTCCTGGGTCCATGCTTGTATATATTGCATTTTTTGTCGTCTCTGTTTATTTTCTCTCCTATAGTTAGAGAAAATTCAGCTTGATGTGCACAGCAATAAAAAAACAAATAATGATAATAAATAAAATAACAATAGTAATAATTTGAAGTGATTGAATTTATTTCGTGCATAGCCATGAACAATCCCTTCCCAAGATCCCATTACATCGATTATTTAAACTGTGGGCCTCAATCTTTATTTATATTGAGTATATGGCAATGGAGGTAATTATTTATGACATTTTTTTTTTTTTTTGGGACTGTAATTTAATTAATAGGAAATTAATTGTACACCTGATTAGAGGGAACTTATGAAAGTTTTTTATTTATTTTTTTAATATTGAAAAGAAATTATAAATATATGTCAGCAGTAAATATATGAAATTATGAACGAACAAATTGTTTCCTTTGTTAACCATAATTTTTTTTTTTTTTTTATCTCTATTCTGTGAATTATTGATTTGATAAATTGTCACAAAATGGTTGTCCAATCACTTATTTTTCATTTTAAATAATTATTTATTTATACAATGAATAGTAATTAAATCAATAATAATTAGTTTAAATTAAGTTTATAAAATGTTTTTTCAAAAAATATAATAGAAGTTTGGAAATCAAAAATATCAAACATAAATATACAAAAGAGAATATAATAAATTTTACTGCTCTTTTTATAATTTTTTTTTTTCTTTTGTTTTTACTGAAAGCTATAATCGCATTAAAATAGCCCATATAAAATAAACTATAAAATAATAATGCACATACTAACTTTAAAACGTTTTATCACTTATCTCATCTCTAAGTACATGAGAGGTGATGTGTCGTATTCATCTCAATTATGTCTCGGCCCGAATTCGATCCATTTAATTAATGGTGTCAAAGGACTCGACCCTAACTCAACCTATTTATTATTCATGTCATAAACGTGTTAAAGCGTGTCAACTTATTTATTAATTTGACATGTATGTCATTTTTATTTATTACGTTATTATATAAAATATAGTTATATAACATATATTATTAAATTTCAAAATACTAATAATTTATGTTTATGAAATGTTGACATTGGGAAAATTGGATTCAGTATATGGTTATAAATTTTATTTTATATTGCCATAATATAATTTATATATCTATTGATTGTTGAAATTTATTATTTGTAAAATTATGTTATGAAATGTCATATACTTATGATTATATACTATGTGGTAAAATATTATCTATCAATTGTCAATTTTATGGAGTCTTGACTCTTGACATTTAGTATTTGTAAAACTATATGATAAAATTTGATACATTAATTGCATTGTCATTTATTTTTAATCTCTATCATTGAAAATTATATTAATTATAATTTAAAATTGATATAATGTTATATTTATAAGTTATGGTAATGCTAATGTGTATAAATCACAATATGTTAATTAGCAAAACATAATTTGTAATATATAGAATATGAAAATAGATTAATTGTGCTATAATAAAAAGATTAATCATGTCATAAACAGTAAACCATGTTATAAACATGTCGTTTGTCATAAACGTGTTAACGTATCATAAACGAGTCGCTTGTCATAAACAAGTTGGCCGTATTATTTCTATAGTTTCTCAATCACCTTATCTAATATAATTTTAATTGGGCTTAGGCCTCCACTTTTTTCTATTACAACTTGGCCCTCACTTAAGTCTAATCATGTTTGGCATATTATTAGATATAATAAAGATTGGTCCATCATAACTCTGACTTGATAGCATGCAATTGGGTATATATGACCCACAATTGGACAAATTGAACTCATTGCGAGCTATTATGTTAGAATTATGAAAAAAAATTTGTGAGATTGAATTATAAGTGTAGAATTGTCCTATTAGATAACTTCTTAAATCATGAAGAAGCAAGAAATCTTAAGCTCTACGAACTACAAAGGTTAATTACGGATAGTCTCAGAGAGTTACTCCATAATTAAATTTCAAGATAAGTGTAGCAATTTAAATCAAACAGCAATTCAAATCGTAAACGTATAAAGTTTTTACAAGCTTAGGTACAATAGAGAAGCCAATTTGCCAAATTAGCCCTGAAAAGTTTTTTGTTATGGGCCTGAGAAATTGATCTTCAAGGGCTAATATAGATTAGAAATTTATTGCTAATATTCTTTTCATTACCCCGAGGATTTTACTTGAATATTACTAATATATAAACTTTTAGAACTAACTTGACATAAGATGAATGAATAAATATATAAATAAGATTTTAATTCAATAAATATTTAATAAATGTAGACCATTGATATGATAAATACATATAAGTTTGCTTATGTAACAAAGCTATGTCGGTTAATGCAAGGTTTACAAGTCTTTCTTTAAAATTGAATTTGATATTTCGATCCACCTTCCCCACAGCAGGATCTACACTTCCCTAACTTCAGCCACCGGAAAACCGCCGGAATCCGTGATTTAGCCGCCGCGACTCTTCATCTTCCAGGCCAGATCCTGCTCATTTCCGGCGACTTCTCACCTCCCCATGACCTGATCTGAACTCCCCTCAACCAGAGCTTTCCATCGGTACCTTCGGATCCCATTTCCGCCACCGTTTTCCGAAGACCCGCAGAAAATTAACGTTTTCCGGTGAACCGCGCTGTTCGTATTCCGGCTGTCCGTTTCGTTTTGGTCCCTTCTTCGCATCATATCGCTGTCGGTTACCTCCTCTTCGCCATGATCAGCTCTCGTTTCACTTTTCAGCCTCCGTCATCACCACCATGAGCGGCTGAGTTCCCGGTTGTCCGTTACGGTGTAGGCGAGATCGAGATTGACTCCCGATCTCCTCATCAGCTCTCGACTAGTTGGATGAGCCCGAATGTTGGATATTTGGTTAAGTTTCTTGTATTCAGATTATATTTGTTTTCGTTTCAGTTTGTTTGCGATACTTTAATATTATTCTGATGCTCGATGTGTTGAATTGATAATGTCCATTGAGAACGTTTATTGATATATAACTTTCGCATAATTGAATGTCGGTTTGAGATTATTGAATGTTGATTATGACTTAAATTGCTTCGGTACTGATGCAATCAAGTTGTAGTAGCGTTTAATGTCATCTCTACTAGGAATGCATTATTGTGTAATTAGTTGATGGATGATACAGGTTGATAGGTTGTACTTGTAACGTGTACCAACTAGTGGTGTTTAAGGGTTTAGCATTTTTCGGTTAGTCAATCATAGTCTTTAACCATCGATCTGTAACTAAGAACACGGGGAACGGATAGATTTGCCTAGATTGCCGGGAGATATTTCTAGTGATTTGCCTAGCCTTGTAGGATTAGGAAATTGAAGAGCGAGGAGAGGAATTGTGAGAGTTGGTCTTGAGTCAAACCGAACCCGTAGCGACAACGTTTTTTAATTTGTGTTTAGTTAGCAATTTATTTAATGCTTTTAATTTCCTGCAAGTAATTAGTTTCCTTAGTTTAATCAATCATTTTGCCAATTTCTCTTTCGTTAACTCAAATATACATTAGGGGTCGTTAGTCTTGTTCTCTGTGGATTCGACCCTACTTACCGCTAATTACGGTACTTAGGTTTAATTTTGTGACCGTGACCACCGGTCTAACACAATCCCACTTTTTCTCCTTGCCCAGCGTGTCCCACTCCATCTCTCTATTCCCTACTTTCTCTATAATATATTAAAATTTATATCATTTAATTTTGTTTTTAGTCTATGAATGATGAAAGATTTATTTAGTTTTACAAATGAACTTCCTCAGCACAACAAAGAAAGATCAAAATATTGTAAATGCTATGAATTTGGTTGAAGCATGTAAGCAAGCTTTACAATTGGTGAGAGATAGTGGAATAGGAGAATTTACCTAGCAAAATTTGTTCTTTTTTGTGTCAAACATGACATTGATATTCCAACACATGGATGAAAAATTTTATTCAATGGTGATCACAACGGAAGACTAAAGGTTCACAAACGTAACATTACTGTATTAAAGTATTTTATAGATCCTAGATATGTAGCTTCAAGTTGAATAATCTTTCAATAAGGTAAACACTGAATTACTTATTTGTTTGGATGCTATAGCTCAAATGAAAATTTTGTTACTTTTAATAAGCAAAATTGTGCCTTGCTGAACTTTATCCAAAAGATTTTTCTAACTTAGAACTCATAGCACTTGATTCTCAATTTGATATTTACATTTTGGATGTACGCTCTAATATCAAATTTATAGAATTGAATGACATTGGAGATCTTACAAGAGTAATGGTTGAACTAAGAAGGATATAGTGCTTCCATTAGTTTGTCTGTTATAAAATTAACATTGATTTTACCGATTGCCACTGCTATTGTAGATAGACATTTTCTGCAATGATGTTGTGAAGAATCGTTTGTGATGATGAATGTTAATGGTTGAATGATAGTTTAATTATGTATATAGAGAATGTGTATTTGATAATATTGATAATAAATCAATATACATATTTTCAAAAGATGAAATCTCGTTGAGAACTAGAGGTGGACAAATGGGCCGGTTGGCGGGTCAACCCTAACCCCCCGCATTAGAGAGCACCGGATCCTTATAGGGGCGGTTGAACCCAACCCGCATGCAACCCCCGGGCCGGGTTGCTATATGGCAACCCGCCAACCCGGCGGGTTGCTATTTGTTTACAATAGCCACCGCGGGTTGGCAACCAAAGGGTTGGCCCAAAAAAAAAAAAAAAAAAAAATTTTTTTTTCAAGTTTCCCCCTTTTTTTAATTCTTTTAATAAACTATTATGATTGAACTCTTACAATAATTTTACACAATAATATTAAACTTACTTCTAAATCATAAATATTAAATGTATAAAACTTCTTGTAATATTTGACACTTGTATTATTATTTTTTATGGTACGTAAATATAAAAAAATTAAATACTGAAGTCTTATTCTTAATTTTCCATGTCTTGTATAAAATATAATTATTCTTATGCTAAAGTTTCATCAATTATGAATAAATCTAATTTTTCTTATATTACAATTTTAGTATTAAAATTGAATAATATTTGAAATGTTAATAAAAAAAATTAATTTAATTGAATTTTGATATTTGAAAAGTTAACTAAAAGCATTACATTTATTCATTTATAAATCTTTAATATTTATTTGAAAGTTAACTAATAAAAACAAAAAAAAAAATAAAAAATAGGTTAACCCCGACGGATTAGGGTTGGTGGGCTGTTTGGGCTAGCCATTACCCAAAAAATGGGGCCTAACCCCCTGCCTTTGTTGGGCGTCGGGTTTGGGCCGAACGGGTTACTTTTCCACCCTGTTGAGAACAATTATAAATATGTTAGTTAATAAGAATTTTATTAATACAAATATTTGTGTTGGGTGTATTTGTCACTTTCTGAAATTTGTGGTTGTTGTACACTTGTACTTCATCAAACCTCAAGGGGAAGATGTAATTTCCATGTTTTATGGTTTGATTCAGTTAATGTTTGTACTGAATAACGCTTCAGAATTGTTTCCCAGTCGACTGTTTGTTTGGTTTTCTCTATTTCTTATATGAGTAATGCTATAGACACTGAAATTTTACACCGAATTTTTGTACCAAAGGACATGGCAACCAGTCAGATGCGATCACGTTGGAGTCTTTTGTGAATGAACGGCCGTCCAATATTTATGGACCCCCGCCCATATTTAATGGACTCTTATTCATATTATATGGATGGGTGTCTATTTACTATAGACGGATGTCCATATAAGATGGACGCCCGTTCAAAAAATTTTAAAAGAAAAATAATAGACGTCCGTCCATCTTATATGGATGGGTGTCTATTTATTATGGACGGGAGTCCATAGTAAATGGATGGGCGTTCACTTAGAATGGACGCCCGTCCATTGTTTAAAATAAAAAAGATTTAAAACAAAAATTATGGACGTCCGTCCATATATTACATGGACGGACGTCCATATTCAATGGACAGGCATCCCTTTTAGATGGACGCCTGTCCATTGTTTGATTTAATTGTGTTTTGAAAAGATCAGTTCTGCTTGTCATCTCCTGAGCTCTTCACTGTGAAATTTAGACGTATTTGGTGGTTTTATCTTGCAAATAGTCGAAGTCCTGACATAATCTTTGACTCTTAAGGAGACCCCTATTCCAACCAAAGTTGCTAGGCTCATGCTCATCTCTGATGTTCTCCATAATAGTAGTGCTCCTGTAAAAAATGCATCTGCTTACCGTACCGAATTTGAAGCAACATTACCTGACATAATGGAGAGCTTTAATGACTTGTATCATAGTATAATTGGAAGGATTACTGTTGAGGCCCTAAAGGTGAGCAATAATGGCAACTTTCATTTTGACTTCCTATTGTATTTTTCATTTGTTCTGCTTTTGGTTTTTATGTGATAATTATTTGAGTTTTGGCAGGAACGAGTTTTAAAAATATTGCAAGTATGGTCAAATTGGTTTCTGTTTTCAGATGCATATGCGAATGGATTACGAGCTACATTTCTTCGGTCCGGGAATTCAGGTGTGACTCCGTTTCATTCTATCAGTGGTGATGCTTCAAAAATAGAAAAGAAAACTAGCTCTGAAAATACAAGTGACGGTGGTATCCATCTGGTAAAAGCAAGTAATATCACGCGGTCCAAAATTAAGGGATGACCGTTTAACCTTAAAATTTGTTAATATTAAAAGATTATGAGGACTAGCGTCCATAAACAATTTAGGCCAAATATTTTTAGTTTAAACTATGAACGGGCGTCTATTCTAGGTGAACGGTCATCCATATAATATGGACGGAAGTCCATTTCAAATGAATGACCGTCTAATAACAATGGACGGTTGTCCATATTTGATGGACGGTCGTTCATTTGTGGAATATTTGTTAATGTGATACATGACTCATCTGATTCAGTGGACACGTCATTCGGTGTAAAAATTTGACGCAAAGCGTTAGTGTCCGTAGCATTTTTCTTCTTATATTATGAGTAACCTCAAAATAAAATTGAGCTTAGTCCACGTATCTTTTCTATTTGTCATTCCATTTGGTAAATATAAATAGGGCAGACCCACATAGGGTCACGTGGGGTCAAGTGACCTCACGGTGGGTTTTATTTTTTTATTTTTCAATTTTGTCCCACAAAAAAACTAAATTATAAAATTACAGTAAATTAAATTTATTAAAAATTTTGACTTTCTCTAATAATATGTTTTCCCCTTTTTCCCCAATCTGTTAGAGTCATGAAAGTGACTCTATTTTGGTGATAAAAATACCCCATGTGTGATTAAATTGAAGTATATTGAGATAATTAAAGAACTTATAAATTTATTCACGAAAATCGCTTTCTAATATTTTTCTTATGAATTTAACGTGTTTGGAATGATTTTGGAAAGTATATGAGTTGATATTAGGTTGTGGTTTATGGATTAAGGGTGATTTTTGTCTCATTTATGCTGTTTAGGGGGTAAAATGTCATGTTTTAAGGGGTTGATTTTGTCACTTTTCAATTGTGCAGGGACTAAACTGATATTTTACATATTATTCTATAAAGCAAAAGTGCAGATCGCGTTTCCCCAGGGGGCTATTCATCATCTTTTCCGGCGACCCTTCGTCTCCCTCCGGCGACCCTTCGTCTCCCTCCGGCGACCCTTCGTCTTCTCCGGCGACGTTTCGTCTCCCTCGTGCACGGCTCATCATCATCCCGTCAAAACCACGACAAACCACCACCGAGAACCACCACGCCGCGACGCTTCACCTTCCACCACCGTGACTTTTCGTCTTCCAGGCGAGATTTCGCCGTTTTCCGGCGACGTTTCAGCTCCCCAAGGGTNTCTTAAGGAGACCCCTATTCCAACCAAAGTTGCTAGGCTCATGCTCGTCTCTGATGTTCTCCATAATAGTAGTGCTCCTGTAAAAAATGCATCTGCTTACCGTACCGAATTTGAAGCAACATTACCTGACATAATGGAGAGCTTTAATGACTTGTATCATAGTATAATTGGAAGGATTACTGCTGAGGCCCTAAAGGTGAGCAATAATGGCAACTTTCATTTTGACTTCCTATTGCATTTTTCATTTGTTCTGCTTTTGGTTTTGATGTGATAATTATTTGAGTTTTGGCAGGAACGAGTTTTAAAAATATTGCAAGTATGGTCAGATTGGTTTCTGTTTTCAGATGCATATGCGAATGGATTACGAGCTACATTTCTTCGGTTCGGGAATTCAGGTGTGACTCCGTTTCATTCTATTAGTGGTGATGCTTCAAGAATAGAAAAGAAAACTAGCTCTAAAAATACAAGTGACGGTGGCATCCATATGGTAAAAGCAAGTAATATAACGCGGTCCAAAATTAAGGGATGGCCGTTTAAGCTTAAAATTTGTTAATATTAAAAGATTATGAGGACGAGCGTCCATAAACAATTTAGGCCAAATATTTTTAGTTTAAACTATGAACGGGCGTCCATTCTAGGTGAACGGTCATCCATATAATATGGACAGAAGTCCATTTCAAATGAATGACCGTCTAATAACAATGGATGGTCGTCCATATTTGATGAACGGTCGTTCATTTGTGGAATATTTGTTAATGTGATACATGGCTCGTCTGATTCAATAGACACGTCATTCGGTGTAAAAATTTGGCGCAAAGCGTTAGTGTCCGTAGTATTTTTCTTCTTATATTCTGAGTAACCTCAAAATAAAATTGAGCTTAGTCCATATTAGAGCTGGACATTTGGGACCGGGCCCAAAAGCCCAGCTCTAACATGGACTAAGCTTAATTTTATTTTGAGGTTCGGGCCCAAAAGCCCAGCTCTAAAACCCGGTCTTAGGACCGGTCCTTGAGAGGACCGAACCTAGGAGGCCTAGTCCCAAAACGGGACCAGGCCTAAGGAGGAGGGCCTGGGCCCTCCTCCAAGGCCCGGGCCTGGGACCAAAAAAATTTGTATTTTTTCAATGTAGTCCCCTGCCAAATTACATAAAACCCCCTGTTAATTTTAAATAGATATAAATTACGAGGGCTAAAATAAAATTTTACAAAATTTATTAAAAAAAAATCTTCCAGGTCTAAAAAATTTATAAATTTTACCCCTAAAAAATACTAAAAACCCCCTATAAAATTTTGTTTTGCCCCCAAAATATAAAAAAATTGAGAGGGGAAAATGAAATTGTCCAAGGCCCATGGGACCCGTCCTAGGACCGGTCCTGGGCCCATGGGACCAGTCCTGACTAGGCCTAAGGCCTTGTCCGGGTCCTGGTTTTTCTCATGGGCCTGGGACCGGTCCTAGGCCCATGAGTGATGGGACCAGTCCCAAACGGGCCCAGGCCTAGGCCTGCAAGGGACCGATCCCTTGCCCAGCTCTAGTCCATGTATCTTTTCTATTTGTCATTCCATTTGGTGTATATATATATATATTTTCAGGGGCGGACCCACATAGGGTCAAGTGACGTCACGGTGGGTTTTATTTTTTTATTTTTCAATTTTGTCCCACAAAAAAACAAAGTTACAAAATTACAGTAAATTAAATTTATTAAAAATTTTGACTTTCTCTAATAATATGTTTTCCCCTTTTTCCCCAATCCAAACTTTTTCTCTTGCCCAGCGTGTCCCACTCCATCTCTCTAATCCCTACTTTTCTCTATAATATATTAAAATTTATGCAATCATTTAATTTTGTTTTTAGTCTATGAATGATGAAAGATTTATTTAGTTTTACAAATGAACTTTCTCAAGCACCACAAAGAAAAGATCAAAATATTGTAAATGCTATGAATTTGGTTGAAGCATGTAAGCAAGCTTTACAATTGGTGAGAGATAGTGGATAGGAGAATTTACCTAGCAAAATTTGTTCTTTTTGTGTCAAACATGACATTGATATTCCAAACATGGATGAAAAAAATTTTATTCAATGGTGATCACAACGAAAGACTAAAGGTATCACAAACGTACAGCATTACTGTATTAAAGTATTTTATAGTATCCTAGATATGTAGCTTCAAGAGTTGAATAATCGTTTCAATGAGGTAAACACTGAATTACTTATTTGTTTGGCATGCTTATGCTCAAATAAAAATTTTGTTACTTTTAATAAGCACAAATTGATGCGCCTTGCTGAACTTTATCCAAAAGATTTTTCTAACTTAGAACTCATAGCACTTGATTCTCAATTTGATATTTACATTTTGGATGTACGCTCTAATATCAAATTTATAGAATTGAATGACATTGGAGATCTTACAAGAGTAATGGTTGAAACTAAGAAGGATATAGTGCTTCCATTAATTTGTCTGTTGATAAAATTAACATTGATTTTACCGATTGCCACTGCTATTGTAGATAGAGCATTTTCTGCAATGAATGTTGTGAAGAATCGTTTGTGAAATAGAATGAATGATTAATGGTTGAATGATAGTTTAATTATGTATATAGAGAATGATGTATTTGATAATATTGATAATAAAGTCAATATACAATATTTTCAAAAGATGAAATCTCGTTGAGAACTAGAGGTGGAACAAATGGGCCGGGTTAGGCGGGTTAACCCTAACCCGTCGGCATTAGAGAGGGTTCATAGGCGGTCCGGGTTGAACCCAACCCGCATGCAACCCCCGGGCGGGCCGGGTTGCTATTTGTTTACAATAGCCAACCGGGCGGGTTGGCAAGCCAACCAACCAGGTTGGCCCAAAAAAAATTAAACAAATTAAAAAATTAATTATCTTTTTCAAGTTTCCCCCATTTTTTTAATTCTTTTAATTAAACTATTATACTTGAACTCTTACAAATAGTTTTACACAATAATATTAAAATGTATAAAACTTTGTAATATTTGACACATTGTTATTATTATTTTTTATGGTACGTAAAATATGAAAAAAATTAAATACTGAAGTCTTATTCTTAAATTTCCATGTCTTGTATAAAATATAATTCATTCTTATGCTAAAGTTTCATCAATTGAATGAATAAATCTAATTTTTCTTATATTACAATTTTATTGTATTAAAATTGAATTAATATGAACATTTAATAAAAAAAATTAATTTAATTGAATTATTGATATTGAAGTTAACTAAAAGCAGTTACATTTATTCATTTATAAATCATTAATTATTTATTTGAAAAGTTAACTAAATAAAACAAAAAAAAAAAAAAAAAATAGGTTAACTCAGCGGATTAGGGTTGGTAGGCCGGGTTGGGCTAGCCATTACCCAAAAAATGGCGAGCCTAACCGACCTGCTTTGTGGCGGGCAGGTTAGGACCAACCCGCCAAAAGAAGTAAGCTGCCACGGGCCGAGTCCGGTGGCGGACAGGTATTTTCCACCTCTGTTGAGAACAATTATAAATATGTTAGTTAATAAGATTTTATTAATACAAATATTTGTGGTTATATATTTATATTTATGTTAATTGTTACTTTAACTATTGACCTCTCATAAGCTTCATTCCAGGGCCCTGTATATATTGCATTTTTTGTCGTCTCTGTTTATTTCTCTCCTATAGTTAGAGAAAATTCAGCTTGATGTGCATAGCAATAAAAAAAAATAATGATAAATAATAAAATAACAATAGTAATATTTGAAGTGATTGAATTTATTTCGTGCATAGCATGAACAACCCTTCCCAAGACCCCATTACATCGATTATTTAAACTGTGGGCCTCAATCTTTATTTATATGAGTATATGGCAATGGAGGTAATATTTATGACATTTTTTTTTTTTTTTTTTTGGGACTGTATCTGGATGTTCAAAAATTAATTTAATAGGAAATTAATTGTACACCTGATTAGAGGGAACTTAGAAAGTTTTTTATTTATTTTTTAATATTGAAAAGAAATTATAAATAACGTCAACGGTAAATATATGAAATTATGAACGAACAAATTGTCCTTGTTAACCATATTTTTCTTTTTTTTATCTCCATTCTGTGAATTATTGATTTGATAAATTGTCACAAAATGGTTGTCCAATCACTTATTTTTCATTTTAAATAATTATTTATTTATACAATGAATTGTAATTAAATCGATAATAATTAGTTTAAATTTAGTTTATAAAATGTTTTTTCAAAAAATAAAATAGAAGTTTGGAAATTAAAAATATCAAACATAAATATACAAAAGAGAATATAATAAATTTTACTGCTCCTTTTATAATTTTTTTTTTCTTTTGTTTTTACTGAAAGCTATAACCGCATTAAAATAGCCCATATAAAATAAACTATAAAATAATAATGCACATACTAACTTTAAAACGTTTTATCACTTATCTCATCTCTAAGTACATGAGAGGTGATGTGTCGTATTCATCTCAGCCCGAATTCGATCCATTTAATTAATAGTGTCAAAGGATTCAACCCTAACTCAACCTATTTATTATTCATGTCATAAACGTTTTAAAGCGTGTCAACTTATTTATTAATTTGACATGTTTGTCATTTTTATTTATTACGTTATATAAATAATAATAATTATATAAATATATAGTTATATAACATATATTATTAAATTTCAAAATACTAATAATTTATGTTTATGAAATGTTGACATTGGGAAAATTGGATTCAGTATATGGTTATAAATTTTATTTTATATTGCCATAATATAATTTATATATCTATTGATTGTTGAAATTTATTATTTGTAAAATTATGTTACGAAATGTTATATACTTATGATTATATACTATGTGGTAAAATATTATCTCTCAATTGTCAATTTTATGGAGTCTTGACTCTTTACATTTAGTATTTGTAAAACTATATGATAAAATTTGATACATTAATTGCATTGTCATTTATTTTTAAACTCTATCATTGAAAATTATATTAATTATAATTTAAAATTGATATAATGTTATATTTATAAGTTATGGTAATTTTAATGTGTATAAATCACAATATGTTAACTAGCAAAACATAACGTGTAATATATAGAATATGAAAATAGATTAATTGTGCTATAATGAAAAGATTAATCATGTCATAAACAGTTAACCATGTTATAAACATGTCGTTTGTCATAAACATGTTAACGTATCATAAACGAGTCGCTTGTCATAAATAAGTTCACGGCATTATTTCTATAGTTTCTCAATCACCTTATCTAATATAATTTTAACTGGACTCAGGCCTCCACTTTTTTTTATTACAACTCGGCCCTCACTTAAGTCTAATCATGTTTGACATATTATTAGATACAATAAAGATTGGTTCACAACCCAGTTTTATGAACTTTTTTTCATAACCCCGACTTGATAGCTTGCAATTAGGTATATATGACCCACAATTGGACAGATGAGACCCATTACAAGCTGTCACGTTGGAGTTGTGAGATTAAGTTATAAGTGTAATATTATCCCCTATTAGATAACTTCTTAAACCGTGAAGAAGCAAGAAATCTTAAGGTCTATGAACTGCAAAGCTTAATTACGGATAGCCTCACAGACTTACTCCATAATTAAATTTCAAGATAAGTATAGAAATTTAAATCTCACAGCAATTCAAATCGTAAACGTATAAAGTTTTGACAAGCTTAGGTACTATAGAGAAGCCAATTTGCCATATCTACCAGGTCATGGACCTGGTAGATATGGCAAATTAGCCCTGAAAAGTTTTTTGTTATGGGCCTGAGAAATTGATCTTCAGGGGCTAATATAGATTAGAAATTTATCGCTAATATTCTTTTCATTACCCAGAGGATTTTACTAGAATATTACTAATATATAAACTTTTAGAACTAACTTGACATAAGATGAATGAATAAATATATAAATAAGATTTTAATTCAATAAATATTTAATAAATGTAGACCAATGATATGATAAATACATATAAGTTTGCTTATGTAGCAAAGCTATGTCCGTTAATGCAAGGTTTACAAGTCTTTCTTTAAAATTGAAATTGATATTATTGTTAATATAAAGTTAGATGTCAAAAACACGAAAATATTATAGTTGGCTAATCATGTGTTTAATTAAAGACCAACTTGCTCTTCACCTACCATTATTAATTTATTTGTATTATTATTATCACGTAAAGAAATCCTATATTTAAATATAAACTTAGAGGTAAAAAATACTTAAGATATTATAATTGGCTAATCTTGTGTTTAATTAAATGTCAACTTCTTGTTCACTCACCGTTATTTATTGGCAAGACCTAACCAGTCTTTCTTTAAATTAGTATAGTCTTAATCAACTAATTGTATTCATCAAACATTACATTGATCTTCATTAACCCAACCCCTTCAACTAATTAAATCTTGGATTTTAATCAATGGGTTAGATACTGTTATTTAAAATTTTGACACTTTTTGTGAACCGTTTAATATTAATGATTCAATGGTGATAAGATATATGTTGAGTTAATAGTATACGCAATTATCTTAAATTTCTTTTTTATGACCATTAGATAAACAAAGATGAACGTTTATATGAAATATCTAAAATTAAGTCAAAAAATTTAAGTCATGGTATCTTAACCCTTACTTATTTTAGTTTAGTTTATATTTTGAAAAGACTAATAAAGAGAATTAAAAAGTTAAAAGTCGTGTTTTTTTTTTTTTCTTTTTTTTTTTTGTAATTCTTGGTCTGGCAACTTCATATGGTATCAGAGTCAAAGGTTTCAAGTTCAAATCCTCACATACAAATTTGATAAAGAAAAATGAAAAAATTCCAAATTAAGTCTAATATATGTTGAATGCTCACCTGTAAACTTAAGTCTAATATGTGAACATTTGGCTTTGATTTTATAATCTACTTTAATAAGAAAACACAAAGTCTTTATTTATTAATTCTTGGTCCACTAGTGTCAATGACAATATTTGATCTTGTACTCTAAAAGATTTTCTAAAATTTACTTCTTTAATAGTTAATACACGATTGGTTAAAATTTTGATGTCTATTCAGGGTTAATCTCCTTAATACGCATCCAACCATTCCACAATAAAAAACCAAATACAAAATAGAGAAAAAATTATTAAGGTTCACTGTAAATTCTTTCTTTTTATATTGTCTTGGAACAGTTGATCTGTCAATTATTAAATTAAGATTATGGTTATACAAATAAAAGTTTAGGGTTACCCAGGAGTCTTGTGTTTGAATCTTTGCAGTAGCCACTTACCATATTTGTTATTTATCCGATTTATTGGGCTTGTAGGATGTTTAGTGCATCTTAATGGATTAGTCGAGGTGCGTGCAAACTGACCCGAATATCACAGGTCAATAAAAAAATTAAAGTTTAATGATTAATATAAAAAAAATTAAAATTAGAAAATAATAGAAACAAAAATAAGTTAACAAAATAAAATAACAAATTTAATATTGAAATTAAACTTAGATGGAAAGGTTAGACAAAATCTTGCTTTATCAAGATTTTTTGGGAATAATTATGTTTTAGGGGCCCTATGTAATTGAGAAGAGAATGCTTAAAATTTTAGGAAGACGTTATGTAATTGCACTATAACGTGGTCTGCCCCTGGCTATGAGTTTATATTAATACATATTTAACTGAAAATTGAATATTTCTTTGTAAAACCAGTTTTTTACCCTTTATTTAAAATCCCAAAATACTAGCCATCAAAATATTAAGCTTTCTGCCAACATAAGCATTAATAAAATAAAATTATGCCCATTTTAGGAAGTATGCATACAAACCATGGTAAAAATAATAATACTAGTCATCCCAAAAATTATCTGAAAATTTTCATTCCAAGTGATGTGTAATCCAATGTGGTAGTAAGGATGCGTTTAGTCTAAGGAATGTTGTATTATTGGAATGTTATATTAATGGAAAGATATATTACTTTGAAGATTATTGAAAATATTAAGGGAAATGTATTTAGTTGGTTGGAATAAATTGGTGGGTATGTTATATAAATTACTAAATTGCCCTCCTTTTTAAATATTAATATAATATTATTTTGGTTATTATCTTTTTAATCATTTTTTTTAGTCCCCTACATGTCAGATTTAGCTAAAACACCTCAACAATAAAAAAAGTTTAAAACTTAACAAAAACACCCCAGTCACCTTCCCAAGACTGTCGGTCGCCAGTGGCCGCCGCTGACAATTGCCTGAATGGCACACAGCTGGTCGACCGTGCATCGTTAAGGACATTTTCAGATAATAAGATCTGGTCGTTTTATAGCCAAGGCTAGATCTTTGGCCGTTTCACGACCATAGATTTGGCCTTTTCACTGGCAGATCTGGCCATTTCATTGTTGGCCATTTTCAGCCATAGATCTCCAAAATGTCCTTATCAGCTCACGATTAGCCAAATTCAGCTAGCCCTGCGTTGTTCCGATGACTGCTGGTGATGGTGGCTGGTGATGGTGACTGGCGATCGATAGTCATCTTGGGTGTTTGGGGGTGGTTGTGGTCTTGGGTAATTTGGTTGAAGTATAAGGGTAATTTTGTCTTTAAAATCTTGAGTATAAGGCTAAAATTGTCCATCAATATATTGTAAATTGTTTAGATAACAAGGGTACTACTGTCCTAAAATAAAATTAATAAGGGGTAAAATTGTAACAAAATTAAGATTACCAAGTAATTTTAAAATACCTAAGAAAATTAAGGTAATCAAATTACCTCTTATATGACCAATAGTAATTACTATTGGTTTTGGAAGATAAGTGGAATCTTATATTATTTAGCAACTAAACGTGGTAATCTAGTAATATAAGATGACATCACCTCAATACTCTTAATGAACCCCCAACCAAACACCCGCTAAGAGTTAAATGGAATGGTGAGTAGGTGAATGACATTACATTACCAAATAAATTAACACATCATTTGTGATGTAGATTTTGGGATGTGTACTATATACTAGTACTTTTGTAAAACATTGGCGCACCAACATGCAATAATATATACAAATTAATTGAGAAAAAAGCATAAGAAATGTAGAAATAAAATTTATCAAGCACATATAAATTTTTTGTCACAACTCATTATTCCATAGCACAATTATAAGTGATTATACTTATCAGGTCAGTACCCAATTAAAAATGATAATATAACTTCTCCCCTTGTGGCCGAATGGCAAACCCTTTAACCATTAGGGTTTGCTATATCTAGGGGGTTTTGTGTTCAAGTCATGGGAGAGACACCTACCACATTTGTGCAATTACTTTAGTTTATTGAACTTATAGGGTGTTCTGTGGCCCTGAGGATTAGGCAGACTGGGTTGGTAATTGTGCATAGATACCTCAGTTAGTAATATTTTTTTTTTAAAAAAAAAAAAAAGACAATGTAACTATGTTTGTAGAGTTTATAGCGAAGGCAACTAGAACATGGACCATCAATCAATATTTTGTTTGCTAATTTCGGGAGGATCAATACAGGAACAGCTATAGCAACAATAATAGCAACAGGTAACAAAACAAGCTAATTTCAATATTATTTTCTTGCTTTTCTCATATTGTAGAATATTCATGTTTGTCAAACTTATGACTTGTGTGTGCACAACAGTTTTATGTGCACACTGGTTGCCAATCTTATGACTGAGCTTGTTTCTTATGTCTTGTGTGTGCATAACAGTTTTATGTGCACACTGGTTGCCAGACTTATGTCTTGGCTTGTTTTGTATCTAGCGTGTATGCACAACAATTTGTGCTTCCACGAGTTGCATGTCTGATAAAGTAGCAAAGATATTTATTTATCTTTGTTGCTACCTTTTTAGGACCTTTTACATGTGTAATGTTATCCTTAAGTGGTCCTAGGGAATAAATATGCTTTTCTCGATTTGTTTTGCAGTACAAACCAAAAGAAGGAATACTTTCCTTATTTAGACAAACATGGGTCAGCCATTTTTGGCTCGCGTGGCACAAATGTGTTGAGCAAGAAACCCTATACTATATTATATCTTTCTTGTGTGTTTGAATCTGACCTTTTGATCTTTTATTCTTCTTTGTACTCTGAAATTTCTTAGAGTATATTTCTCTTAAAAGGTTCATAGGTTCATTTCATTTTTGTGCCAAAACCTCACCATATCATTAATTGTCTTGATTGTTGATGGAACGTGGTTCCTTTGTTGACATTGGTACTTGGCTTCGGTGGTTGAAGCTTGGTGGTTCACAAGCTGCTCTCGGGTGTGTTCCTGGTGTGAAGAAGGTCTAAGGAGTTTCAACACGTTAAAGATTCAGAGTGTGGTGCTCAGTGTAAGGTTGAACAGGGAGTTCTTTTTACTGTATCTTAGATCAACTTTGAACATTATCTTGTAATGTGTTTTTAACTTAGTGGATTACTTTGATCTGGATAAGGTCCTATGGATGTAGGCTAAGAGTGGATTTTAGCTGAACCATGTATATGACTGTGTTCTTTACTTTATGCATTTGTGGATGAAATGTTCAAATATGAAATCTCCTAATCTACTTGGTAAAAATATTCTGTTGCACTTAAAATGGGTAGTCTAACACCAAAAGGAGTCATCAAACTCCTAACACATATCATGCTCTTAGCTTTCTGGGATCGATTCTAGGAACGCTGAGCCGCCATCTTCTTAGCCTGTGGGAAATGTTGGAGCTGTATGTTGAAATAACCAAATTACACAAGAGACGATATTGCGAAGAAAAGATTAATTGTATATATTGAAGAAATTCAATGAATTGTCTGCCTTTTGTGGTGTAACATCGCATTTTACTGTAATAAAAATTTATCTGCTCATCATCTCTTATTATTTTGTTTAATTTATTTTTAAATTTAAGTCATTCAATCATGTTATTGTATATCAATACTTTATATTGAAAGTTTAAGTATAACCAAGTTAATTAAACTCTTGCGGAAAGTGTTGATTGTGTTCATCGGTGCTTGTGGGTATGGTTATTCTACATATTCATCATATCAACCATAAGTATAAATAAAGCACACAAGCATATATACATGGTTCGGCTAATAGCCTACATTCATGGGACTAAGTCCAGATGAAGCAAATCTATTATAGCAAACATTCAAGGTTCATTACAAAGTTGAAGTTAAGCAAACAAATGTAAAACACTCCCTGTTTTCACAACACTCTAACTTCACCCTTTGGATGATCCACTGTCTTGCCACAACTTGCTTGAATGCAAGAAACCTCTTGGATAGCTCGAGCTCTACTCAAGCTTCAATTTCGAAGACAACCTTCAGCTCCATACACTTGAAATCCCTTCAAGCTTTCATCAATGGAACCATGTTCCAACACACTCAAACAACCAAGATTAGATAAATATTTTGAGGACTACAAACAGCAAAGGAACCTGACCTAAGATGAATAAAACCTCTAAGGATTTTCAGAGAACAACAAGATGAATATTCATGTTCAACCGTAAATGCAAGGATGTAAAAGTTTATAAAGAATCATTGTGCAAGAAATCCTCAAACAACCAACCGATAAAGCCTTACACATGTTTAGCTATTTAACGAAAGTTTTAACAACTTGTTAGAACCACTTCAAAAAAGCAAAACAAATTTCTAGGACCACATTTGAAATATTTGACACCTATATTTGGACCACTCGCGCATATTTTAACCCTAGATAAAATCCTAACAGCCAATGAAAACTGAACATCTATACTAAAGTATGACTGGACGACTGTTTACACATCTGACTCTAATGTACCACATATCTTGCAATACAATCAGACTAAGGAAATTTGAATACATCAATGCAGAATGTGATGACATGTGTAAACTACAGACATGATTGAGCTTAACCAAAAAAATGTGCAAATATCAAAAATGCATGGGCGCACATAACTTCATAAGTTGACAAAACTAATTACATATATAAATAAATTTATATAAAAAGTTTATTATATAATGTTATTCTAATAATAATATATAAAAGCAAAATTATGTAAATTTTAGCATGTAGAGAACTGTGAAATTTATAAAACACCTACTAGTTGTTGTCACAACTCATTATTCCATATTACAATTATAATACTTATCAAAACTGCTCCACAAACATTTTATCTGGTTCAGTACCGGATTAAAAAAGGATGAGGATCCTTTCCTAACTTGAGCTTTACCTAAACTTTTTTCCATTCTTTGACATGTAGCACTGATAAAATAAACGCTCAAAATTCTCTATTTAATTTTTATTTAACATTTTCTTCCTTTCCTTCCGACCCATGTTACCAAAAATATTAAAACACTTAAAACCCCAAATTAAATATTAGCCAAGTTGGAAATCTCAGCCCACAGTAAAAGCAAAATCCATGGACAGTAAATGCAAAAGCCATGGATAAATTCTCTAAAGCCTGTAACACAGATTTTCAACAATGAATCACAGACTAAACATTGTGATTATTGTGATATAAAGTTTAGGTGCCAGACTCTAAAACTCTGTTTTTCAGTTCTATGTTTTAGTGCAGTTTCTGTTTGCTTAGTTTTGTAGAAACCTGGGGTGTAATTGTAAGAATTTAAAAGATGGCTTGGGTTATTTTGTAAACTCTGAAGAGTTATGTAAACGGTGCGTTTTAGCACCAACAGTAGTATAATTGCGTCGCACGCATTTTCAACTCATTCAATGAACACTTTACCAACAATTTAGTTTGTTACAACTGTTTTTCTCTCCCAACTCTTCTCTGCGATTTTTCTTGAAATTCTACAGTGATACATAAAATTTTAAAAATCCTTGTCCATTGTTCATCATCTAAGTTCAACTCGTCCTCGTCTTCCTCCCCCTGTCTATTATTGAAAAAAAAAAAAAAAAAAACAACTTAAAACAATATTTATCTGTCTATCTTCCCTCTTCTCTTTCATTTTCAAAACAAAAACAAACAATTATAATATTAATACAAAGTTTCTTTATTGTTTATCGATCTTAATTCATAACACCAATGAATTTCTTTATTGTTTTATCGTTGCCTGAATAACAGAGGTGAAAGCAATAGAAAAGACTTCATGTTAGATAATGGATTTTGAAGAGAGGAAACTTTTTTTTGTCACTGTTTTGGTATTGTGGGAATGTAGAAAATTGCATTTTGATTGTGGATGAAAGAAAAAAAAACCATTAACAGTAAATCTTAGCTAAAGAATTTATTAGCGCCACATGTCAAAGGAATGTAAAAAGTTCGAGTAAAACTTAGGTCAGGAAATGATCCTAATCCATTAAAAAATTGCAACGTAGCAATGTTTTTAGAGTTTTTCCTATCATCAATTGACAATACAATACAAATTATTAGTGATGCAGATCCACTTTGAAGGCGAAGGCAGCTAGAACAGGACGATCAAACAATATTTTGTTTGCTAGATTGGGGAGGAGTATCAGTACGGTAACGGCAACACCAACAGCAATAACAACGGGCAGCAAAGCAAGAGACTAATTTCAATATTATTTTCTTACTTTTCTTGTACCACGCTCTTAACCTTTCGGAAATGCCTAGAAGACATCTTCTTATCATGCGGGAAATTTCGGGGCCGTATGTGGAAAAAAGAAAGTCGCGTAGGAGGGGATACTGCCAAGAGAAAAACAAGAACAGAGGCACTGAAGCTGATGCATACACTAAATAAAGGATCCAATAACCCTTTCTGTCACCAAACACCAGATAAACAGTGGAACAAAAGGCTACCATAAGCGCTGTCAGAGAGAGGAACAACATAACAAGACCCCACATAAACTTTGTTGGAACAGAGTAAAGAAAATCATGTTCGGAATACCGCGCAGTGAGAACAGAAAAAAATATTATGATGGCAGCAACTGATGAGAACAGAGAAATTGAATCTGAAACGGCAAATATCTTGAAGGATGCCCGTTTGTGAAAAGTTGGTCGACCATCATCGCTGTAGTCACCTGGTACTGTGATGGCTGCTGCAAATACTATAGTGGCAATGAGTGCCGCAGCAAGTGAGAATGAGGTTGCAGAATCTTTCATCCATTTCTGACCTTCTTTGACAAGTCCTTTATGTTCTTCCATAAATACCATTCGTGGAGTTTCTCCTTTAGAATTTTTTTCCTCTTTGTAATCAGGCGGCACAAGTTTCTCCACTTCCTATATAAAAGATAAAATCCATAATTAACTGTCTTATACCATCTTAATATATTTGATATAGTATTAGGTGTATGCAATGAGTAAGCTTAAATTTCTTTAACAAACTAATGAAAGTAATTTAAATAAAATCATTTAATACCTGAACTTAAAGTGTTAATTATAGCATCATAAATAAAAAAAGTATGCAAGTATGCAGTGATTCAATATTTAGTCTAATAGTTACATTCACAAATACACGAAAGAAGAACACTCAGAATAGATCCATATACACCCGACATTCATATAAAATTTGGATTTTATTTTTCTAGTTGAAATATGAGGAATCAAACTTAACTTTTAACTATGATATATACCATAATAAATTACTACTTGAACTAGAAGATAAAAGCTTGACTAGAAGGTAAAGCCCTAATACCAGCCTTGTATCACTATATATAAAAGTCTTACCTTGTACCATTGTAACTCATGTTGCATCTGTATAGCTGCACTAGGAATGCGGTTTAGTTGACTTTTGGGTGCCAAATTTCCTGCCAAGTGCAAGATATTGTTCTTGTCAATGTCTTGAGACATCAATAATAATTCTTTACGACCACTCATATGATATATGAGTTGGAATACATTTTCTCGACGCTGCAGAACTGCCAAATGGAATATATTATGATTCTTTTCATTTGTAAACCAGATTGCATCAGGAAATGAATCTATAATCACTTCCACAACTTCGGAAATCCCCAATTCTGCTGCTAAAAGGAAGGCTTGTTTTAGGATTGAGGAAGATCTTCCGTAGTTGTCTTGATTCTCTATAATTTCCTTGCACAGTTGTTTGACAAGTAGAAGTGCTTGGTGATGCGTCGACTTTGTCTTTCCTTTTTCCTTCTTATAACATACAACTGCAAATTAAATAGACTCAACAATGAAATAACTATGTTGCCGGGTAGAATATTGCAAGTCAGAAGAAAACAATTTATTGAACTCTCACAAAATATGAGTCCATTTAAACCTTACTGCTGACTCCTAGTACGAGGTTATAGAAATCACTTTATTTTCTCAAATATCCAATGTTTTCAGAAAATTTTAAGGGAGGAAAAAAAAAAAAACTCCCCTAAAATTTTTAAAAGCCACTAAAATGCATTTAAGAAAAAGAGAATATATTCTTATAAAGAGGTGAGTAATATTTTCTCAAAATAATGGATGTTGAAAATTTTAATCATCCTTTACGGGGTTGAATTTTTGTTTAGCTAACACCACAAAATGTTTTTGAAAGCTGCCTGAAGGAGTTTTTCAAATTCAAATAATTTAATGAACGGATTCTCTTAGGATGCCAATTACTAAATACCCTCATGAAACAACATAAATTGTGAAATAAATTTATATTAATAATAATTTAAACTTAAAAAAGAAAATTGGTTGTGTCATTGGACAATAAGCATTAGCCGATCTATTAAATTAAAAAATTTCAAATGCGCTATTCTTATATCAGTTGAATAACAGAGATATTCATGAGTTATTGGCTGATAGAAGATTACTAATTATGAAATATATACTCACACTTGAATAATTGGTAAAACTTAGGCTTTTCCCCTTTTTCTGCCGGAATTGCAGACGGCTTTCGTGCTATTGCACTCCATAATAACAAAGATAGTCATGAGAGATCTGATAATAGCAGCAGTGGTGGAACTTGGAAATTTTACATTATTTTCCATTAAAAATTTATGAAAGATTATAAATAATTACATAATATATATGAATTTGACCAAGTCAAAACCTTATCAAGTAAGTCTAATATTATTATTGATTTTTGTAAAACTTTTAATATTAGAATTATAATAATCAAGTGAGAGTAAATTAAAATATTATGAATAAAGATAAATTAAAAGCTAATATTACAAATAAAAACAATCCATATCACAAATTAATTGATTTTTATATAAATAAATATGAAAATATTGAAAACTAAATAAGTGTTGCATTGATGTAACAAAAAGTTCGTTTTTTTTTTTTTTTTTTTTTTGTTGTTTTTTTTTCAAAAGTGTTAGACACTTAACTCAAAAATAAGGAATTTAACATGATATTTATGTTTCAAAATGTATAAAATCTTTCTTCATTCATACACAAAATCATTTTCACCAATTTTTTGTTTAGAAGTACAAAAAATTAATCTTCTTTATTTATTTTGTAAAATAGTTTTAGAAATGAATTTGTAAATCGGCTAGATGAACTTAAAATATTTCTCAATGTTTTATAAAGAAATTGTATTCACCTCCTAAAGTTCCATCCTAGTTCTGTATTCAGTAATTATGAATATATACTCACGTTTATAATCTTTGAAGAATTGCAAAAACTTTCGCTTTGTATTTGTCCACTCCGAATGCAGACGGCTTTCTCTATGTACTCAAAGAGACTCACCAGTAGGTAACTGCTCTTTGTAGCTAAATTTCCATGTTTTTAAGCAATTTTGTGCAAACGAACATAATGAGGGCAGAAAAATGGCTTAAAATATGCATCAATATAGTAATGAAACTTGCAGTACTAACTAAGTTTCTAATTGGCAATGCATTGAATGCATGAAAAATATATATCTTACCATAAATCCAGATATAAGCGAATTTAGGAAAGAAACACCAGATTATCACTAAAACGTGTTGAATCTACATAAAGTTCAAGTAACTGTCGCTGAATTGCATAAAATATTAATCATCTTCTTTTGGCCATGTCGAGCTGCCTCAATCAAAGGTATTCTTTTAAAATGTTTGAATCGAATTAAGTTAGAATTTACTTTCATCAATATCATGGGGCTGCTGGAGATTGCCAACGATCGCTGCAACGGAAAGAATCGTGTTGCCCTCGTTATTTTCTGTGCCAGTTGATCCATTGACATCCCCTTTAATAGATACTCGACATATGGTTGGCCTTGCCTGTCCCAACAGCTACATGAAGAGCTGTGTCAAAATTTACCGTGATCCGGGCTTTTAATGCATCTTTATCTTTATCACAGAGCGTTCGTACAGCTTCCAGGTTGCCTTCGAGTATAGCTTTATATAACAGCAAGTATTTCTTACATTCCGCTTCAACTTCTTCTGCAATAAAAACAAAGAGAAAATTTTCATACTTGTTTTAATTTGGCTGGCTGGATTGTTTATTTACTACTGAAATTTTATTTTAAGTTCGTACTACTTACTCCTTTCCTTATCTGGTAATATGGTAGGCTGTGATGAAGAAGAGACGATTAGTTGTAATGAAGAAGAGACGATAAGTTGTAATGAAGAAGAGATATTGTAGTTTGGCAGCGCGTACCTGTGTATTGCCTTGGAACTCTTCTTTCAAAGTGTTCCATGCTTCTTTCGCCGTCTTAACTTTATAAATTTTTGAACAAATGTTATCATCCACCGCTTGTTGAAGGATGTAAAGTGCTGCTGCATTTTTCTGCCAACTTGCTTTCAACTGCTTTCGTAACCAATCTGGAGTGAAGCTGGTGATCTCTGGGATAGAGAGTTCTTCATTAACAATGTCCCATAAGTCTTGGGAGAAAAAATATGTCTCCATCTTAGTACTCCATATATCATATTTTTCCCCAGTAAAGATGGGGATAGGAAGAGTAGGTGGATTTGAATTCCCTTTGGCCATCATAAGGGATTGAATGTTTAGCCTTGAACCCAACACCTCGCCAATGTATATATATATTGATGGACAGGGCTCTTCTACCAAATGGGATTACCGGATTAGCATTTGGTAGCTGATTGGTTGGTAATTACCCGAAAGAATGTGTGAAAGGGTTGATATGCATTGTGCATTTGTGATGGCTATATCCTTTTAAAATAATTGCAAATCATAAAAGTTGAAGTCTTAATGCAAAGTTGGAGTTACCGAAAAAAAAAAAAAGTTTCATTTTGTATAGATATAATTATTCTTGTCATGAATTTCTTCATTTTATAGATATAATTTGCATAAATACTTGGATGATTTTCATTTGTTAATACAAGAAAACATAAGTAAAGGGTCAACTAGTGTCATGTGTGAACATTTTATAGATATAATTTGCATAAACACTTCGACACACTTTAATGGAGATAACCATTCACATAAGTAAAGATTTTGTAATCTACACTATCCTTTAATTTATAAGGAAGAACAAAATCTTTTTCTATCAAGTCTTGGTCAACACTCGCCATATTTCAATATTTGATTTATTTGTATTGTGCCTCTATTTTCTAATCTAGTAGATCTTTTAAAATTTAATATTAATACTATGTTTTATAAAATTTAATAAAGAAACACGATTAGTTAGGATGTTAATGTCTATTAATTTAGTTACATTTTGGGGGCCAAGGGATAAGTCCAAAAACTGAGAGGGTTGAAAATGAGTTTTGAGGGACTAAATATAATGTTTCTATATAATTTTTAAAAAGTTCGTCTATATAATTTTTAAAAAGTTCGTGGAGCCATTTTTTTTAACTTAATTTAGAACACGAACCATCATTCGGAACCCTTGAATTAGGTCTTTTATATACAAACATTGCGAACACGCCATATGAGATGTAAAATTTGGAAATGAATATTTAGGACGATTAGTATTACTCTTATCATAATTTCTTCCATTCTATAATTTTTAGATTACATAGATTATATTTATTTGCACAAGTACTTTGATGATTCTCATTTGTTAATACATAGAGTTCAATATGGATATCTTCAGTCAATACCTAAATAAGATCTTCAATAGCATGACAGAAGACATTCATATGAGAAAACATAAGTAAAGGATCTCTACTTAAAAGCCTCTAAAGATACAATTACGTGAACAACTTTTTTCTTTCTAATTTGTCTTAATGTTTAATCCATTAAGAACTCTCTAGATAATCGCAAATTTACATAAGGGTAATCCAAATATGAAAATATATAGAAATTTTTTTTTAAATTTAATTGACATGAATGTAAATTATTAACAAACTTTTCATCTTCATTGTAAAATAGAGAAAAAAAAAAAATCTAAAATACTACAAGTACTATATCACGTATATCACCATTAAGTGAATTTGTACTTTCATCTATCTTTAGATTAAATATGATTGATAATTATTTGACAAGTATGTCTTTACTGATTTTTATCACATCAGTTATACCATCATGACATCATAGATTTTCTCTTATAATTCACACAAATGATTCAGGCTTTACCAAAATGGGGTCAATATGTAATTTTTAATGGATGACAAGGCCAGAGATTTAAAAGTTACATTTTTGGGGCCAAGGTTAATTTCAAAAACTAAGGGGGCTACAGTGAAAATTCAAATTAGAGGGACCAAATATTTTCTATATAAATTTTAAAAAAATTCGTGGGCCTCGGAGAGCCTCCGCCTTTGGGTTGGAACACTAACCAACTACTATTAACCTGTATTTAATCTAATGGTTGGGTGAGGTTAGTGAAATAAAACTATACATCACTCACGCCCAATAATTTCCTTTAAATCTTAAACAATTACACAATCTTTCAACTATACCTAACAAAAAATAATAATAATAAAGCATTATACATAGAACAAGAAATCAAATGAAACTTTGATTTCAAGAATCGTAACTTTTAATTTTAAAGTTTTTCTTAACATATTAATCTAAAGAAAATATTCTCGAGAAATAACAAATATGTATATATATATATATATTAATTTATTTCACATACAACTTTTGGGGCAAAAAACACTCAGTAAGGAATACATAAATGACATAATAAATCCAGGTGAACATGAAATTTTTTTTTTTTTTTTTTGAGCGATTACCAATTTTCAATCTTAATTGGTAATTCTCTCATCAAGAAGTCCTAATATAATTTTATCACAATCAGGCATTATGTCATGTTCGACCCAAGCTCAAGTCCGTATAAAGCCCAATATCCAATTAAAAAGGATTAACCCAAACTTGACTCAGAAGTATCAAAGAATTTGCCAAAGAATATTTTCAAAAGTTTCCAAAATATTCCTTCACCCAAAAGGCAACAGAATAAGACTCTGATCATATTGCTTACATACTTAATCTTAACCATTCATTTTAGTGGATATGTACAGGTCTGTACCGTCAAATCTATTCATAAAATCCTATATAAAGCTAGTTAGTATTAGATTTAATTCATTCCAAACATTGTATTTGATAAGAGCTTGAAAGTATACATTTTGTTAGTGATTTAATTGGACTATTTGTGGAAAAATGTGTTTAATTTGTGGAATTCGAATTGATTATTTCATAAATACCTTTTATGGGATCACGGGTGTATTTTGAGTATTTTCAGGTTCAAACTGATATTTGAAGGAAAAAGAATGATGTCGATGAAATTTGTGACGAGTTGGAACAAACGGTGCAAGAATCGGAGTTGAAACAAGAAAGTTGTGATGCGTCGAAAATACAACGTAAAATCTGGAAATCCTTCAAGATGAGCATGTTTCGATGTTTTGATCATAACTTAAGCTGTAGTAATCGGAATTCGACGATTCTGGTGGTGTTGGAAAGCTTATTCAAAGAGCTAAAAATTTTATGTTGATGACTTTACCAAATTCTGAAGTTCACGGACTCTAGAGATGGAAAGACTGATCACCGCAATGACCGTTTCTCATCACCACAGCGATGGGTCACGGGCCTGTTTGTCTTATTGCATTCTCCTAATCCAAATTTGAGTGGGTTAAGGATTTTAATTCTTTTCCTAAGTAACGTGAAAACCCTAGCATTATAAATAAGGATTTTTAATTAGTTTTAAAAGAGATTTGAAGGAGGACAAAGGATGGCTACTACTTTGGAGATCGGAATTCTTGCGATTCTCGTTCACAAATTAGATAAGTTTTTCTATTTTTCTTTCTTGAACTCATGTTATTAAATACAATGGTTGTTTTTATTACTGTAANTATATGCAGTATTCAAACCAAGCAACCACAAAATCTACAACAATAATCAATAATCAAATATGACAAGAAAATAAAGAACACAAGATTTATAGTGGTTCTGTAATCTGAAAGATTACCTACATCCACTCTTCAGGGCAAAGAAAAGAATCCACTATGAGAAAATGAGAAAACCTTACAAAGATTAGGCTCACCCCTTTTACACAAGGCACAACCTGAGAAAAACCCTCTGATTTACACTCGTACACCCAAATGCTCTCACCCCTCATACATCATCAAATAGATAGAATTAGGGGCAGATTTATACAACAAACAAAAGGTGAAACAGATAGGACAGCTAAGACCTACCATTACCGTTTGATTCCATCAACGTCCTTCGGATTTCCAGCATAGCAGATTCTAACAGTTTTCTCTCTCTGTTAACCAAGAGAGAATGATCGAGAATGAGTTGCGCAAAACCTAATTGAAATTAGGTTTATTGAAGATACCAAAAAAGATAAAATGCCCCTTAAGTCTTTAACTATTAACATTGACCACCCAAAGTAAAGGTTGACTTCCACATGTGTACATGTCAAGTGCCACATCACAACAAATCTCCACGTTGGCATTTGATCTTCTCCCTTTCTCATTGCCCTGGAAAAATTATTTTAGTCTTCTTCAATATGCAAAAGGCTCTTAAAGAGCCTTAACTTGTCCAAAGTTACTAATTTTGTGAACATATCTGTTGGGTTCTTCTTCCCAGGAATTTTCTCCACCTTAATAACTTTATCTTCAATCAGATTTCTGATGAAATGCAGCCTAACATCTATGTGTTTCGACCTCTCATGAAAGACCTGATTTTTGTACAGAAAAATTACACTTTGACTATCACTCTTGATTGGAACTTGTTGCTGAACCAGTCCCATCTCATCAAGCATTCCCCTGAGCCACATTGCCTCCTTAACTGCCTCTGTAATTGCAACATACTCTGCTTCCGTGGTGGACAGACTTACAATAGCCTGCAAATTAGCTTTCTAGCAAACTAGATTATTCCAAATGGTAAAATAGAAACCAGTCATGGATTTCCTATTGTCTACATTTCTAGCATAATCAGCATCCACACATCCCATGATGGGATTCTCTTGAATTTGCCCTCTGCTGTAAACAATGCCAGTGGACAGTGTACCCCTCACATATCTGAGTATCCATTTTACAGCTTCCCAGTGAATCTTTCTAGGGTTACTCATGAACCTACTTACTGAACTAATTGCAAAGGCCAAATTTGGTTTGGTATAGACCATTAAATACATCAAACTCCCTATTGCATTTGCATATGGTATACAAGCCATTTCCCTATTTTATTCTTCAGTTTCTAGACATTGGGTTACACTAAGTTTAAAATGCTGACCTAATGGTGTTTTGACAGGTTTAAAGTCAAGCATGTTAAACTTCTTGATTAATTTTTCAGCATACTCTTTCTATGACAACATAAGACTCCCAGTTTTCTTATCCCTTTCAATGTTCATACCCAAAATCTTTCTAGCTTGTCCATAATCTTTCATCTCAAATTGTTTACTCATCTCCCTTTTGAATCTATCAATTTTAGAAAAATCCTTGCAAGCTAGCAACATATCATCCACATATAAAGACAAGTATATATAGCATTCACCATATAAACATCTGAAATAGAAACACCCATCAAAACTATTTTGGATGAAACCAGCATTCAACATAAAATAATCAAATTTCCTATACCACTGCCTAGGTGACTGCTTCAAACCATACAGAGATTTTTTCAGAAAATAGACTTGGTTCTTAGGCCCCTTCTCAAACAGTTTAGGTTGTTCCATTAGAATTTTTTTCTTCTAAATCACCATTTAAGAAAGCCATTTTGATGTCTAACTGCTCTAGTTCTAAACCAAACTAAGCTACCAAAGATAAAAGTATTCTAATAGTGGTATGTCTCACTATAGGTGAGAAAATCTCTTTGTAGTTCACCCCTTCAACTTGTGTAAACTTTTTTGCCACTAATCTTGCTTTAAACCTAGGTGCTTCTACCCCTGGTATGCCATCTTTTCTTTTGAAAACCCATTTGCATTTAATCACCCTACTGCCTTCAGGTTTGTCAATCAAATCCAGGTTTGGTTTTTGATTAAGGAATCAAATTCTTCTTGCATAGCCAGTTTACACTGCCTAGATTCTCTACAACTCATGGCTTCCCTAACAGTTCTAGGTTCCTCATCAATTTCTTCAGCAACTTGAAGAGCAAAGGCTACCAAATCAGTATGTAAATACCTACTAGGTAATCTGATTTCCCTTCTTTCTCTATCTCTAGCTAGTTGATAATTTTGCAATTCATTTTCAACTCTATCATTATCACCATTATCCTCTAGGCTAGGTTCATCCTCCTGGGTTTGAACATCTACATTAGGGTCTGGACCAGGACTTTCCAGGTTTGAAAAATCTCCACCTAAATCCAGGTTAATCATCTCTGTCCTAACTGTATTATCACTTTCATTCTCACTCAAACCATTTTGATTTAGACCATTCACCTCATCCTCATTAAACCTAACATCTTTACTAATTATACATCTTTTTCCTGCAATATCCAAACACCTATAACCTTTTATGCCATCAGGATATCCTAAGAAAATACATCTAATGGCCCTTGGTTTTAGCTTATCAGTTTTCTCATGAACAAAAACAGTGCATCCAAAAACCCTAAGACTGCTATAATTAGCAAGATACCCAGACCACTTTTCCATGGGTGTTCTGAAACTAAGAGCTGGGGAAGAGATTCTATTAATTAGGTAAACACTGTGTGAGTAGCCTCTGCCCAAAACCTGGTGGGTAACTTAGAACATGAAAACAAGCTTCTAACCTTTTCAAGAATGGTCCTATTCATCCTCTCTGCTAAACCATTCTGCTTAAGTGTGTGTCTAACTGTTCTATGCCTCAAAATTCCACTCTCCTTACACAGGTTATCAAACTCTTCAGTGATAAATTCTAACCCATTATTTATCCTAAGTTTCTTGATTTTCTTCCCAGATTGATTTTCTATCATAATCTTCCAATCCTTGAACTTCCTAAAGGCCTCTCCCTTAGTTTTCAAAAAATAAATCCACACCCTCCTAGAAAAATCATCTATGATGCTAATTAAGTACCTACAACCTCCCAAAGATGGATGTTTGGTTGGCCCCCACACATCAAAATGAATGCAGTCCAAAATGCCCTTAGAACAGTGGTTTCCCACACTAAACCTAATTTTGCTCATCTTCCCATAAATATAGTGGTCACAGAAATCTAGCTTCTCTATTTTATCCCCTCCTAAAACATTCTGCTTGCTTAACTCTATCAATCCTCTCTCACTAATGTGTCCCAACCTTTTGTGCCAAATAGAAGTCTTGTTAGGTTTTTATGAGGTCATTGCTGCTGTTCCAACAATAGTAGATCCATTTAAAACATATAAACCATTCTTTTTCTCTCCTTTCATAACCACTAAAGACCCTTTAGTAACTTTAAGCACTCCACCTTGAGCTTTGTAACTAAACCCATTTAAGTCTAAGCTACCTAAGGAGATTGGGTTCCTTTTCAACTCAGGTATGTACCTAACTTCTGAAAAGACTCTTGAACTGCCATCATGAAGACTTAACCTGACATCACAATGCCTAAGACACCACATACTGCATTATTCCCCATTAGAACCTTGCCAGATTCTCTTTTCTTAAAATTCATTAGTGAACTCCTATTTGGAGTCATGTGGAAAATGCATCCATAATCCAAAATCCACTCAGACTCAGATCCTCTATCAGAAGCTACTAGGACATCAGAGCTTTCATATCCATCTGAAGCTATATCAACACTGCCACTAGCCTCTTTCTCACCTGATCTTTTCTTCCTATCTGGACAGTCTCTTTTAAAGTGCCTTTCCTTATGACAATGAAAACACTACCTTACAAACTTGGATTTAGGCTTAGATCTACCCCTAAAGTGACATTTCTTTGACAATTTTTTCTCAGATCTACCTCTGATATTCAGTCCTTCCCCATCTAGCTTACCCTTATTTTTAAACTCAATATCCTTAGTAGTAATGGCTACTACTACTTCATCTAGTTTAAGAGTTTTTCTACAATACTTAAGAGTATCCACAAAATTTGAGAAAATTTTAGGAAGAGAATTAATAAGGATCACAACTTGATCTTCATCCTCAACTTTAACACTAAGACCTTCTAAATCCTGTACAAGCACTACAACAAAAATGGCCTACGGTAACACTGGACAGTAGCACTTTTCCTTAAAGTGTTATCGTAGACTATCTATAGTAACACTTGATGTTAAAATGTTACGATAACAATTTTTATATATAGCACTTTAACTTTTTGTAACACATTTTTTATCAATGGTAACTTTTCTTCTTAAATGTTATGGAAAATATATCTATAGTAGCATTTTTAAAGTGTTACAATAAACCTAATAATATAGTAACTTTTTTATAATGTTACCATATAATCAAAATACAGTAACATTTTATAAGTGTTACCATAAACCCAATTATTTACCGAAAAACAAAATATTATTCCCACCAATATGAAATGAGGTTGATTTTGTCTCATTTTTATTGTTTAGGGGTCAAATTTACTATTTGGAGTTTACTTTGTTACATCTCATTCATGTAGGGACCAAACAAATGTTTTTACAAATAGTATACAAGGAAGATGGAAGGTTAAATGCAAAGCCAAAAACATCCACCCATCTTCATCCATTTTCCGAAGACCATCCAACTTCCACCTTCGATGACCATTTTCCTTCTCTAATGGCTAGCCGTCATCATGTAACACCTTCTTGGATTCCAACAACCATTAAGCCTCCTCTATCTGTGACCATTCATCTTCTTGATGACTTTAATTTCTTAGTTTTTTGGCAACTTCTAGAGATCCTAGGGGCTGGTCCACACTCCCTAAGGTTAGATCCACCTTCCGTAAGCTTGGTTGACTCGAAATCTCGCTTGAAAAAGCCATTTCACTGTCTTGACTCTTCACCTTAATCTTTGGTGTGATTTCATCACTTTTTGGTGTCGTTTCGTCTCCCAAGTGTTGGAGTTGTCCATCACTTCAACAATAAGAGGTCACACATATGCATTCGGAGTCTCGTTGCTCGGTCAATGGGTAGGGGTGCAGGGGGTAGCACATCCCGACCCGTAGGCAATTTGCGTGTATTGAAATCATATTGATTTCATTAAATTAAAATATTCTAACACTTAAAAGTGTTACTAAATCAAAATATAATAACAAATTTTATTTTCCTAAACTTTAATAGGGAAAAAATTTGTCTACCCGCTAAACAAAATTCCCCGCCCCCCTACCTTATTCACTCATCTTCTCCAATTCCCGCCACCTCTTCACTCATCTTCTCCAATTCACACCACATCTTCTCCAATTCACGCCACCTCTTCACTCATCTTCTCCAATTCCCGCCACCTCTTCACTCATCTTCTCCAATTCACACACCTCTTCACTCATTTTCTCCAATCCATGCCACCTCTTCACTCATCTTCTCCAATTCACACCACTTTTCAATTTTGCTTCTTGACTAAAATTTCAGCTCCAAGCTTCTTTCTAACACAATTTTCGTTATGTCAATGAAGCCACCCTACACCTAAAGCATTTTCAACTCATCAAACCTACTCATTCAAACAAAATACCCTACTCTTAACCATCTTCATTCAGAAAAATCTAGTGAAAATCATTGGTTTTATCAAATTTTTAGCTTAAAATCTCCAATACCCATAACCTATTGAACCCTAAATGGAAGCCCACATCCTTTAAGAAGCAAATCAGTAAAGCTTTGGTTCAGGTGAATCAATTTCTTACATTTTGTCTCTGCATTTTTGAGTAAGAGGGGAAAGAAAGCTGCTCAAGTGAGTAAATTATTAGTGTGATTTTAATAAGATTGAATCATTGTGGTCCTTAATAAGATTGATTTATTCTTTTTGTGTGCTGAAAGTTGTTTTACTTAACATTAAACTAAACTTAGTGCTATGAATCATTGTGGTGCTCTTTTCTGCCTTCTGTTTTGGAAAGTTAAGTGCTTTGGGAAAGCAAGCTTTTTGCTCTGTGCTTTTGGGAAATGCTACATGTTTAACACAAAATCTTAGATTTATAAGCTTGCGAACTGCAGACTGTAGTTTGCAAGCCATTATTAACAAGGCCACAATGCAGTCTTTTGGGATTTTTGTAATTCATTTATTTTCACTCTTTTGTGGGACAGGTAGAAGAAATTCCAGCTAAACCTGTGGAAAGCATTGAAGGTACTGTAAAATAGGAATATATATATATATATATATCTTACTATAATGTTCAAGGTCCGCAGTTTGCAAACTGCTTGCAAAACTGCAGCTGCCAAAACTGCAAACTGCAGTTTGCAAGCCATTATTAACAAAGCCACAATGCAGTCTTTTGGGATTTTTATAGTTATCAAGGACCATCCAATGAATACCAAATAATATTTGAGTTTACTCAACTGATTTATGTGCTTTAATAGTTGATGTCTCTCTCCTATAAGAAAAAAGAAAAAAGGAAAAAAACAGTTTATGTCTCTCTCAACTAGTAGAGTTCTTGGTGTGAGCTACATTCATTGTTGAACTGGTCATTGAATTTGCAGTCGTATGTGCTCTGAGTGCTGAATTTGTCACTCTTTTAGAATTTTTGGAGTCAAATTGGTGCTACATTGATTTTATTATGCCAGAATTTGATATGGGAGTCTATCAGATTTTGTTTTTCCTAGGTTTGTGAGCACTCCAGAGGTCTTGGAGCGAGTTTATACAATAGAATCTGAGATCTTACAGATTGAGGAGGCGATTGCGATTCAAAGCAACAATGAGATAGGGCTGAGTACCATGAGTAAAATTCTCTGATTTTCAATATTTGTGTATACACCAGATCAGAAATTCATTTATTTTCACTATTTTGTGGGACAGGTAGAAGAAATTCTGGCTAAATCTATGGAAAGCATTAAAGGTACTGGAAAATAGGATATATATATATATATATATCTTACTATAATGTTCAGGGTTGGCAGTTGCAGTTTGCAAACTTTAAACTGAAGGATTGTGTAGGTGTAATGAATATAGTATTCTGAAGATTAGCATAGAGATTTGGTGTTGGTGCTTACTTGGAGTGAAACGCTTACACCTCATGAGTTAAAGAAGTACCAACACATAGAGGGGATCAAAGCCAATAAGGATTAAGAAGCTTCTCAAAAACAATAAAAAAAAAAAAATAAAAAAGTTGAATTCATTTTATCATTTCTATAATATTAAGACAAGATTCATGAGTGCTCTTTTTAATTGCCCAAAGCTGCCCCTCTTCTTTTTATGAAGTACATTTTTGTCTGGTCGTGCGAGAGAAGGGAGACTCGTATGCCATAAGCCCTTTGTTATTTGATTTTGAAAGGGTTAATAACTAATATCGTCTGCAGTTTTGCAAGCTGCAGTTTTGCAAGCAGTTTGCAAACTGCAGCTGCCAAAACTGCAAACTGTAGTTTGTAGCTTGCAGACTGCAGTTTGCAAGCCATTATTAACAAGGCTACAATGCAGTCTTTTGGGATTTTTATAATTATCAAGGACCATCCAACGAATACAAAATAATATTTAAGTTTACTCACCTGATTTATGTACTTTAATAGTTGATGTCTCTCTCCTATGAGAAAAAAGAAAAAAGGAAAAAACAGTTTATGTCTCTCTCAACTAGTAGAGTTCTTGGTGTGAGCTACATTCATTGTTGAACTGGTCATTGAATTTGTAGTCGTATGTGCTCTGAGTGCTGAATTTGTCACTCTTTTAGAATTTTTGGAGTAAATTGGTGCTACATTGACTTTCTTATGCCAGAATTCGATATGGGAGTCTATTATATTTTGTTTTTCCTAGGTTTGTGAGCACTCCAGAGGTCTTGGAGTGAGTTTATACAATAGAATCTGAGATCTTGTAGATTGAGGAGGCAATTGCGATTCAAAGCAACAATGGGATAGGGCTGACTGCCGTGAGTAGGTTTCTTTGATTTTCTATATCTGTGTATACACTAGATCAGAAATTCATTTATTTTCACTCTTTTATGGGACAGGTAGAAGAAATTCCAGCTAAACCTGTGGAAAGCATTGAAGGTACTATAAAATAGGATATATATATAAAATGTTCAGGGTCCACAGTTTGCACACTGCAGTCTACGGTTTTGGCAACTGTAGTTTGCAAATTGCAGACTGCAAACTGCAGCTGCCAAAACTGCAGACTGCAGTTTGCAAGCCATTATTAACAAGCATTACAGGCCATTAAGTATTCGGAGAGTAAGCATTGAAGGTACTATAAAATAGGATATATATATGTCTTACTATAATGTTCAGGGTCCGTAGTTTGCAAACTGCAGTCTGCAGTTTTGCCAGCTACAACCATTAAGTATTTGAATATGAATTTATTGTATTTGTGAAATTGTAATAGTATTTCCGTTTGTGCAGATCAAGATTTGTCCGATATCAAGAGGGAATTAAAGATTATTGCACCAAGAAGGATTGGAGTTAATAAGCTACAACCATTAACCATTAAGTATTCAGAGAGTAAGCATTATTTTGTTATTCAATGGAATTTGCATATTATGTTGGTTACATTCAACTCATGTTTTGTTGTTTTCATAATATTTTGCCATGTTTACCTATAATTATTCACGTATTGTTTGAATTTTAATAATTGTGTAGATTAAGTAATGATGATGATGAATAAGGATTGGGTGCATCTGAATAGGTAAGAAAAAGATTAAAAGACACAATTCCATATGTGTATGAAGTAATGATGATTTTCCTTAACAAGGTTTTTGATGTTTTAGGTTTGTTCCCTTTTTTTTTTTTTCTCTTTTGATAGAGCTACGGATGCATACATTCAAGGTGCATGGGACTTTGTCAAGATGGCTGAAAAAAATGCAGGCTATGAAACAAAAATTTTATGCCCTTGTAAAGATTGTCGCAACTTGACTCATCATGGTATAGACATTGTTTATGAGCATCTGATTATACGAAGAATGGATCCTACATATACAATTTGGTTCCATCATGGTGAAATAGAAGATATTACAGAAACTGTTTCTCAAGTAAACAGTTCGGATGCTTTTAACTTAATTACTAGTGCATATATGGGAGCCAATCATTATGCATCAACATCAGAAGAGAGAAGAGACAATGATTTCACGCAATCATTAGAAGATGCTGAAACTCCTTTATATCCTGGTTGTGCCAAGTATACAAAAATGTTTGCCATTGTAGCTTTATATAAACACAAAGTTATGAATGGTTGGATTGACAATAGTTTTGATGGCCTTTTAGAGATGCTTGGAGACATGTTACCAGAGCATAATGTGATTCTCAAATCAGTCTACTCTGTGAGAAAATTTATTAAGGAGTTTGATTTGGGGTATGACAAAATTCATGCTTGTGCGAATGATTGTTGCTTGTTTAGGAAAGAAATAAAAAACTTGCAAAGTTGTCCAAAGTGTGGCTCTTCGAGATGGAAGGTAGATGAAAAGAATGAAGAAAATTAGGAGGGCTGTCCCAGCTAAGTTTTGAGATACTTTCCTATAATACCAAGGTTTGAAGGATGTTCAGTCACCAAAATGGCGGAAGAATACAGTGGCATTTCAAACACAAAAGTGAAGTGGAGATGCGTCACTAGTGGATTCTGTAACATGGACTTGATTATTATAAATGGCTGGTTTTGCAGAAGATCCTAGAAATCTTAGACTTGGCTTGGCTGCTGATGGCTTTAATCCTTTTTCAAACATGAGTACAACTTATAGTTTTGGCCTGTAATGCTTGTTACATACAATTTCGCCTGGTATGCATGAAGAAAGAAATATCATGTTGACTTTATTAATTCCAGGACCTAAACAAACGGGTAAGGACATTGATGTTTTTTACAGCCTCTGATAGAAGATCTACGAGAATTGTGGAATAATGGTGTAAGTTTATGATTCGTACACTAATCTTGTTTTAATTTAAGGGCTATTTTGATGTGGACCATAAATGATTTTCCAGCCTATGGAATCTTTCTGGATGTACAACAAAGGGAAAAGTAGCATGTCCGTTGTCGGTGACAAGACAAATGCTCATTGGTTAAGTTTAGTAGGAAATCTGTTATATGGGTCATAGAGATTTTTATCACCTACTCATCCATTTAGAAAAAAAAAAAAAGGCTTGGTTTGATGGAAAGGAAGAAAAGGGAAGAAGACCCTATGATCATGAATGGTGCAAAAAATTTGTCTGCTCTTAAGGATTTTGAGAATGTTGGGAAAGAGTTCTAGAAGAAAAGGAAGAGAGATTGCGAAACTACCATTATGGAAAAAATATTATTCTTTTCAGTTGCCATATTGGAAGGTACATCTTATTGGTTTTGTAGAATTTATTTATGTGTTATCCACAATTTTTATATGATTTGTATTGCTTATAACTTTTTGAAAATTTTTTTTAGGAGTTGCCATTACCCATAATTTGGATGTTATGCACATTGAAAAGAACATTTGTGAGAGTATCATTGGCACATTATTGGACATCAGTGGAAAAACAAAAGACGGAATCAATGCTTGAAAAGACTTAGAAGATATGGAATTCGTCATGAGTTGCATCCAAAAGATCATGGCGTAGAACATACCTGCCACGGCTCCACATCGTTATCAAAGACGGGAAAGAAAAATTTTGTAAGAGATTATTTAATCTAAAGTTACCTGACGGTATAGCTCAACATTGGGATGTGTATCAATTGAAGAATGCAAGATAACAGGTCTTAAATCGCATGATTGTCTGTATCAAACAATTTTGGTGGTAGCATTAAGAGGGTTGTTACCCAAGGGACCAAGAATGGCAATTATGCGATTATGTGCATTTTTATAATTATGCAACGAGTTATTGATAGAGAGTTGTGGTTGACTAAAGATGAAGTTGTTGAAACCATATGTATGTTTGAGGATTCTTTCCCGTCATTCTTTGATATCATGATCCACCTTTCATTCATTAGGAAGAGAAGCACGACTAGGCGGACCCATTCAGCGATGGATTATCCGTTTGAGAGGTGATAATTTAAACCCATCTTGTTTGAATCTCTATTATTTAAAGACATTAATTAATGTGATATTTTTATTTAGGTACATGAAGATTCTCAAAGGATATGTTAAAATCGTGCCACGACCTAAGGTTGTTATGCAGAATGTTATCTGTTTGATGAAACTGTTACTTTCTTAGTGGGTATTTAATCATGATTTTGGAGGAAATTATCAAAATGCTTAATCAATTTCTTTCCGAGTAATTCTAGAAGGTCATCCAATCTTGGGAGGAAAGTCAATGTCATAAGTGATGAGTGTTAGAGCGGAGCACATCGTTATGTGTTTATTAACCACAGTGACCGAACCATTTCTAAGTAAGTATTTATCTAGATTCCAATTTGAGAACTATTTACATTTATATGACTTTGCACTATTGGTTCATGTTAGGATGCATTTGGAAGAGTTAAAGAATCCAACAGAATCTTGAGAGAAATCACAACTTACTCCAAAGAGACCATGCAAATAATTTGCAACATGTGTGAAGAAAGGTATTATCTTTGAATGATTGCTAAGTACTTTGTAAGTCATCTATAAATAATATTAACACCTCTTTAAATTGTTGTATAGGTTGTTCCTAACCTCCATGTGAGGATGGAGAACAACTAAAGTGGCTTGCAAATGGTCTAAGGAATCATGCCATGAGTTATAATGGTTATGTTAAAATGGACAAAGGTTTCACACAAAGGATGTTGACAAATCAACACAAAAAATGGTGTTCAATTGAGGCAACAACAATATGTCGAGCAAGTGCAAAAGATACTTCACAAGTTGTTGATGTAGTTGCTACTATGGGGTGATAAAAGAAATTATCTATTGGATTACTATCAATTTCAACTTCCAATATTCAAGTGTCATGGGCGAATGGGGACATGGAGTTAAGTTGAAGATGGTCATGCATCACCAAAGTAGAATCAGTATGTAAGGGAGCCATTTATCCTAGCAACTCAAGCGAAACAAGTGTTTACTCTAGAAATTGATTCACCTAATTGGTACGTTGTGTTGAAGGCACCACGAGAGGTTATATGAGTTGGAAGTATAATGAGGATAGGATTGACTAGTAGACCCGTATGTTACAACACACCATATGAACATTTTGATGATAGTGAGGAAGTTAGTTACGTAGAGAGGACTGTGAAGGTGTATTGGTGTGTTTATGTACTTTTGTAAAGTTAAGTTAAACAAACTACATTCTTTTTATGTACACTGTTTTTACTTTTTATTTTGTGGATTGAAGCTAGTTATCATTCATTTACATATTTGCGTTAATTGTAGTTGTGCCTTGTTTATAGGTAATGGGGCTTTTGTATTTATAATTTCTTAATAATAATTGTAATTTAAACTGATTTACATTCTTATAATTAACTTTCTTTGATTTCAGGTATTGAGGCAAAGATAAATACTTATGGAATTCCACTACTGTGCCTAAGAAAAAAGAGGTCCAACTAAAATGAAGACCATTGCTTTGAATGGTGATAATCGATTGAAATCAAGTTCATGACAAGGTCAACCTATTGATGAAGAATTGTTAAGCTATCTTATTCTTGGACCTCTTGGGAGAGAAATTGTACCTTTTACAATTCCTGATGGAGAAAGCTTCTGCCACTGAGAGAGAAATTATGGAATGTGTTCAGGTTATGTATGAATCTCCCTGTTTATATATCATAATCTAGGTTGTTTTAATAATTTACTTGTATCTCTCAGGCAAGATATAAGTTGGATCAGGAATGGCAGAAACACTATGTGTTGAAGGAGATGGGTGCTCTTTGGAGAACTTCAAAGTCTAGGCTGGTGAGTAACATTAAGATGGCTAAAAATGAAGATGAAAGAATGGCCTAAAACCTGATAACATCAAGAGTATTAGTGAATTGAAAAAGTTTGTGGAAAAAAACTAGGGCCAAGGTTTAAGGTAATTATAACATTGCACACATATGGTCATTATATTATATATGCATATGCTTATTGTTGATGTAGTTGCATACGGTCATTTTAGGGTAAAAGTGAAGAAATGAAAAATAGGAGGAAAAAACAAACTTCCTACACAGGTGGTCAAAGGGGTTATGCTCGCATGACTGAGGATATAGTAATGTCTCATTCTTTGTTATATGATTGTAGTTTAAAATTGAAAAATAATGTAAACATTTATGATTACTTTCAATTTTTTGATAGAAAAAGAAAACTGGGAAGCAGGTTGTGTCCAGAGTTGAGGTATGGATTGAAGCTCATAAGAAAAAGAATGGTGAGCCAATCAACACCAAGACTGCCGAAGCAATTGTAAGTACTTTGTTATCTATATGGTATTATATAAGTAGAAAAATCTTGATATTGTGTTATCTGTATTTATAGGAAAAGTTACAACAAATGGGTAATGATTCAAGTTTGCTAACTCCTACAAACATTGAGAGAAAATGTTATAACAAAGGTATTAGGTCCTGATAAAGGTGGACATGTGAGGGGACTTGGAAGGGGTGTAACTCTTACACAATTTTCCATAATAGCTCAAAGGGACAGCCTTATAGCTCAAATGGCACAACAACAAGCAGAGATGAAAATGGAAATGAACCATATGAAGGACTTGCTCAACCTAGGTTTGAATCAACATCAGGCTAGTATCACTAAAACCTTTTCTTTAATTTCATAATTATACTTTGTATTTTTCTTATATTCTCACATGAACTTTATAGGGTCAAAGACAAACAGTTGAAGAATCCGAAGATGTATCAGTTAGATTATTTTTATATTAAGATGTTTACGTGTCAATAAATGTATACGTTTTCCCTTAGTCGTTTCATTTGAGAATGAAAATTGTTTTATTGTATCCATTCGGTTTTACAGATTGTGAAAACAATCCCCCACAAAACTAAATGCAAGTTGCTTGATTGGAGTGGGTCTACTGAAGTAGTAGCTGAAGGACGTTTCTCATTAGATGATCCAAAAGCACTTGTTCATCATGTTCCTATTGGACCTAATGCTATAAGAGTTTGGATTGATATAGCCAAGGTCCCTAATGTGTTTTTATGGAGGTTTGCATCCGAAATGGTTTTTGTTGAAAATGATGTTGGGAGTACAATTGCTTGGCCTTCTGACAAAGTTGTCCTACCTTTTCGAAAACAATTTTAGGTAACTTATTTTCCATTTTAGGTACCTAATACGTTTTTGTTTTGAGTCTAGTAACTAGTGAAGTTGGTTTATGTTGCAAGTGAGACTTCTTTTCTCTTTTTCTTCATTTACTGGGAGAAAATAATTCAAATTCCCTCTTATTAATGTGTGACTAACTGTGTGATCAAATACTTATTGTTGCACTTCCGAGAATATTTTGTTTTGTGTTTTTATTTTCTTTTACTCTGCATTATAGTATTGCAATATCATTACTTTGCCCATCGAAAATGGTGTATTTTGTTTATATCCTGTATAGTCCAAATACGGTTTGGACTTCATTATTTCCTATTGAGGTTGAGGTATAACTTAGAAACTTACTGTTGCTCTTTTAAATTATTAGATGCAGGAAATTTTGGGCAAGGTTATACTCTTCGTGTCATTAGTGTAGCTGCTGGTGAGGTATGACTACAGTTTAGAGTACATGTCATTACTCTTCATGCAAGAAATTCTGGGCAAGGTTAGACTACAGTTTGCAAACTGCAGTCTGCAATTTTACATACTGTAGTTTGCAAACTGTAGTAAGTAATTTTACATACTGCAGTATGCAAAATTGCAAACTGCAGTTTGCAAACTACAGTCTACAAAATTGCAAACTACAATCTGCAAAATTGCATACTATAATCTGCAATTTTCTTGCCACAATAATCCTTATGTTTCCTTGTATGGTTCTAACTTTGGTCGTCTTGCACTATGTAGTGAAGTAACCACAGTTTCCAAAGATGGAAAAGCTTTTTGCTTTATACTCTTTCATTGGCTAGGAATTATTTTGTGATAAATTGTTCTTTAGAACTAAAATTTGATGAGCCTGTGAACTTGGGGTTTGATAAATGAGACTTTGCTGGTGGAGAAACGTGATTAACTTTGTAATTTGTACCATAGTTTGTGCCAATGATGACAGTATATCATTAACGAGGCTTTAGGTTTGTTTCTTGTTTATTACAGTAAAATATGTACTTCTCATGACCATTTTTTGTGCCTATGATGACAATACTTCATTAACAAGGCAGTTTGCAAACTGTAGTCTGCAAACTGTAGTATGCAGATTGCAGTATGCAATTTTGCAGACTGCAGTTTGCAATTTTGCAGACTGTAGTTTGCAAACTGCAGTATGCAAAATTGCATACTACAGTTTGCGATTTTGCATACTGTAGTCTACAATTTTCTTGCCACAATAATCCTTATGTTTCCTTGTATGTTTCTAACTTTGGTCGTCTTGCACTATGTAGTTAAGTAACCACGGTTTCCAAAGATGGAAAAGCTTTTTCCTTTATACGCTTTCATTGGCTAGGAATGATTTTGTGATAACTTATTCTTTAGAACAAAAATTTGATGAGCTTGTGAACCTTGGGTTTGATAAATGAGACTTTGCTGGTGGAGAAACGTGATTAACTTTGTAATTTGTACCATTATTTGTGCCAATGATGACAGTATATCATTAACGAGGCTTTAGGTTTGTTTCTTGTTTATTACTGTAAAATATGTATTTCTCATGACCATTTTTTGTGCCTATGTTGACAATACTTCATTAACAAGGCTTTAGGTTTTTCTGTTAGAACTGTTATCATAGTATGCTTGTGAAGTTGGAGATTTAAGCATGTTCTTTTCCTCTTTGTTTTGCATTAAATATTTGGGGTGCTTTTGTCTTGATCTGTTCTTGAATTTACAATATATATGTGTTGTCATCTTTGAGAATATACATGGGATTTGAAGATTTTTTTGTATTAATGGTTTTGTAGGTTGTGAAAATGCAAGAGTACTTTTTTGGTAAAGCACAATTTGGAATGGAAGATGGTTTGCATGATGGTTTTTGCTGTTAGAATTTTTTGAATGATTGGAAGGTATTCACTATTGCTCAGTTAATTTTCCAATCATCTAGGTATTATAATGTAAAAATGATAGGTGCATATTTGTTAGGCATATATAAAACTTTTTGTATAGAAAGGTTTATATGTTACAAAATGTGATATGATATATGAAGCATATTAGATTTTATGGATGTAAAGGATTTTGGGTGCCTATTTATTAGGCATATATGTAAACTTTTTGTATATGAAGGTTCACCATCAATGAAATGTTCTTTGGAAAATTAGTGTATCGTTGTTTATAATTTGTATTATTTAAATAACAACTATAACAATTTTATATATGTTATAACAGACACATTGATAACACTTTCAAAATGTTATGAAAAATAATTTTGTAACATTTACTAAATGCAATGAATGATACTTTGGTAGCACTTTTAACATGTTATTAAAAACTCTTCTGTAGCATTTTAACAATGTTACAGAAAACTAAACAGTAACTGGTTAAGAATGTTACAAAAACCTTATTTATAACAATTTGAGATGTTACAGAAAACTAAACTGTAACAGGTTAAGAAAGTTACAGAAAACTTATTTATAGCATTTTGAGAATGTTACAGAAAACTAAACTGTAACAGGTTAAGAATGTTACAAAAAACTTATTTATAGCATTTTGAGAATGTTACAGAAAACTAAACTGTAACAGGTTAAGAATGTTATAGAAATTTTTTTTGTAGCATTTATGCAGTGTTACCAAAAATCATTCGTAACTATGAATAAGTGCTACAATATACTTAACAACAACATTTTATGACAGTTATTGAAATGATTAGTAATATGCAAAAAGTGTTACGAATGTCTGCTTTTTAGTAACATGGGCTGTCATAGCATCCTCATAAATGCTACGAATTACCTACGGTAACACTTTTTGCATGTTACCGTAGGCCATTTTTATTGTAGTGAAGCTTCATAAAGTCATTCATATTGTCACCTAATATTTTGTTTTCATCCATTTTAAAACTGAAAATTTTCTGTTTTACTAACCTATTAGGAGAAGACTTTGACAAGTATAGGGAATCTAACTTTTCCCAAATTTTTGTTGGTGTTTTCATCTTCTTAACCTTTCTTAGGACTTTATCTCCTAACCCTAGAATTAAAGTACTGTAAGCTTTATCTAACAGATCTTTCTTTTCCTTCTCGGACAAAGACACTGGTAAGCTATCCTCACCCTTTAAGGTATCAGACAATCCATCCTTAACTAAGACAGCCCTCATCTTCATTTTCCATAACCCATAATTATTGTCTCTTGTAAATTTTTCTACTTCAAACTTAGTCATTTCTAGGTTTCTAACCTTCCCAGATACTTAGAGTATAAAAGCCCCAATTCTAGAGACAAATTGAAAACCCTAAGTTAAAGGAATAAACAACTGTGAAATACAGTCAAACCCTAGACTACTGCAAATCCGTAAACTATATCTCACAACCTAGAATAAGACCTAGGTGCTCGAAAATAGAGCTCTGATACCACTTGTTGTAACATGAGATCAAGAACAAGTATATATATAGGCAGTATTCAAACCAAGCAACCACAAAATCTACAGCAATAATCAATAATCAAATATGACAAGAAAATAAAGAACACAAGATTTATAGTGGTTCGGTAATCTGAAAGATTAGCTACATCCACTCTTCTAGGCAAAGAAAAGAATCCACTATGAGAAAATGAGAAAACCTTACAGAGATTAGGCTCACCCCTTTACACAAGGCACAACCCGAGAGAAACCCCTCTAATTTACACCCATACACCTAGATGCTCTCACCACTCATACATCATCAAATAGATAGAATTAGAGGCAGATTTATACAATAAACAAAAGGTAAAACAGATAGGATAGCTAAGACCTACCATTACTGTTTGATTCTATCAACGTCCTTCAGATTTTCAACAAAGCAGATTCTAACAATTTTCTCTCTCTGTTAACCAAGAGAGAATGATCGAGAATGAGCTACGCAAAACCTAATTGAAATTAGGTTTACCGAAGATACCAGAAAAGACTGAAATGCCCCTTAAGTCTTTAACTATTAACATTGACCACCCAAAGTAAAGGTTGACTTCTACGTGTGTACATATAAAGTGCCACATCAAAACAAAATCCTTATGGGATGTAAATCTAAATTACGTAACATTGCTGGGCTTTGTTTTAGAAGTCCATGTTTCATCCTTTGAGCTCATAACCCAAGTTGTCTTGTATCAACCTACTCATAATCAAAAGATTGAAGCATCGTTTTTCACTTCTCAGCCAAGTTGTTATCCCAATTTTTCTTTCCTCTCAAAGAACATGGCAGAATCATTTCCGTCAACGATTGCAGCTAACATTTTGACAGAGATAGACTTCCTTACTTCCTCAGACAATGGCTTGTCATCAAGGATTCTAAAAGAAATAATGAAGGCCAAAGAAATCTTGTTCAAGGGGAAAGCTATACTCATGAAGGCAGAGGCACAACAGTTACATAACTACGAGCTGTAGGACAGGCTCAAAAAGCTTTCAGAACTGTTGTATGACGCTGAGGATCTGTTGGATGAATTGAAGTGTGAAGTACTGGCGAAACAGGTAGGCAAACTCAATATCGTCGAATATTATCTTAAAATCAAGGTGACTAGAAAAAGATTAGATGAAAAGATGGATAATATTCAGTCTATATCTATAGCTGTTAAAGATCCAGACACTAAGCTTGTTTTTTCAGGAGAGAATGTAATGAACCATCCCTTTGTCGGTACTCCTCAAGTTTTTGGACGAGACACTGATGAGGAAAACATTATAAAATTGTTGATGAAACCAAACAAAGAAGCTGAAAGGGTGTCTGTAATTCCTATAGTTGGATTCGGAGGTATTGGAAAAACAACTCTTGCCAAACTAGTGTATGATGACAAAAGGATAGATGAGCACTTCTAGTTAAAAATGTGGGTAAGTGTACCTGAGGACTTTGATATGATTAAGATAATGAAAGAAGCCTATACTTCTACAACTGGTAAAGATCAGTCTGAATTAGGAGTCGTTGAGTCAGAAGACTGCTTGTTAAACGAATTGGCTGATAAGAAATTTTTGCTCGTCTTGGATGATGTGTGGAATGAAAATTATGATCGATGGAACAAGTTAAAACAATTATTCACGCAAGAAGCAAATGGAAGTAAAATTGTGGTTACAATGCATAGTAGCCAAGTTGCGTCAATAACAGGCACTGTTGATAGTTATCTTTTAGAAGATAGTTATCTTTTAGAAGGCCTTTCTCCGGAAGATTTTATGTCGTTGTTTGTGAAATTCGCGTTTGGGGATGAAACTATTAGATTTCTAGCAATTAGGGTTTACTTAATCCTAATTTAGCGGTAAATCGTTTATCAACTCAGCAATCAGAGATATAACAAATGAAGATAAGGAATCAATCAAGCATAATCAAGACACATAAATTATAGTAGTTTGGCTTTACAGCCTACATCCACTCTCCAAGGCTCACAATAGGGCATTCCATTATCAATCAACACAATACAGAGTAAAGATTAGACCAGAACATAAAAGATTACAATGAGGAAAGAACACACCCAAATCCGAAAACCCTAGGTTTTCTTCAATCTGAAATATGCCTCTTCCTTCAGCATCATCATCCACTTGTCTTTGATTACTCCATAATCGTAAGATGAAATCAATTCTGGAACTTTCTCTTAGGTTAAGAGCTGTCAAACCAAAACAGAAAGGAGAGAGATGAAGGCTGTGTAAAAGTGTGATAGTCTAACAAATAACTCATTAGGTTTTGCCAAAACGACGTCGCTCCATGTGTTTTGACTTTTAACAAAGAAAGCTAACTTCCACCGTGGCAAATGAGAAGCCACATCATCACCGAAACAGACAAAGTAGAATCAAAATTCATTGGAATTGGGAAATAAATAGTGGAAAAATGTGGCGGTGTTCCCTTATTTTTAAAAACTTTAGGAGCCCCACTTTATAAAAACACAGATCCGGCGGAGTGGAAATTAATTAGAGATAGTGTCAAATGGGAGCTAGAAAAAGATAGAGATAACAATCTATCAGCGTTAAAATTGAGTTATGCTCATTTGCCATCTCATTTGCGAAGATGTTTGGCCTATTGCTCTTTATTTCCAAGAATACTTGTTTTAACAGTGATTATATGATTTGTAATTGGATGGCGCATGGTTTTCTTAAATTTCCAAATGAAAGTGAAGATTTGGAAGATGTTGGGTTGCGATATTTGAACAAATTATTTTCGAGGTGTTTCTTTTAGGATATTGAAGATCGTGGTTAATTTTTAACATTTAAAATGCACAATCTTATATATGATCTTGTGGAGAAGATGGCACAAAGAAACTACAAAACGGTAGATCTCAGAATCTTGCTTGACGATGTAAATTGTCGACAGTTGTGATTTCTTGGCAATGCTCGACATTTTTCATTTCTTGGCATTGCAAATGGTAATAAAAAAGTTCCATCTATTTCGAAAAACTTGCAGACCATCATCATGCAAAGTCTACAATCTCAGCGTGTTGCTGAATCTTTCATCAGTAAGTGGATATCAAATTTTAAGTGCCTCTGGCTATTATGCTTAAGCGGTTTACAATTCAAAGAGCTGCCAGATTCTGTAGCTGCATTGAAACATTTGAGATTTCTTGACTTATCAGGGAATTCAGATTTGGAGAAACTCTATGATACTATTTGTAAGCTTCTGCGTTTGCAAACCTTAAAACTTCGTTGTTGTTCAGCTCTTAAGAATTTACCCCGTAATATACAGAAGATGATTAGCCTTAGACATTTGGAATTAACTATACAGTGGGAGCGTCTACCACTAATTGGAGCTGAATGTTTCAAATCTCTCCAGTATCTGCACTTATACAAGTGTAAGAATCTAGAAAGTTTGCGTGAAGGCATGGAAAGTCTCACCACCATCCGGACATTGATTTTGCAAGGTTGTGATAGCTTGACCACGTTGCCAGACAACGTAAAACTTCTGAAGACGTTGGAGAAGCTAGTGATATCCAGCTGTCCGAAGCTTAATCTGAAGATGGACTTGCAAGGGGAAGATCTCAGCCTTGTTGGAGTTGTCGACTACTTCAGCATTAATGGGTAACGGAGATGCACTCGGCGGTTTTGGGCTTTTCCATGTATAACCGCTGTAGGATTTCTTTTAAGTTATTAATTCCTTTTTGGGTTGGGCTTAGAAATAAAAATCAATGTAAAACTAGGTTTAATCTCTTAAACCTAGTATATAAACATACTTTTCTCTTGTTATGAGGTGAGAGCAATTCATTCATTGTAAACGAGAGAGGTGAGGCATATTTCAATAATATTGACTCGGCTGGACGTAGCCCACATTGGGTGAACTAGGGTAAATCGCGAGTATAATTTCTTTGTTTACTGTTTGTTTTGTTTTACTATTATTATTTTGTTCCTGTTGCTTCTCTATTTCGTTCAAGCCTGAAGCTTAAAGTGTTCATGATTTATGAATTGAAAGAGCTAGAGGACTTACCCCAATTGATACTTCAAGGGTCTGCTAAACACTTCAGAGTACATCCGTATTGAAGAATGTCCCCAAGCTCACAGAATTACCAGCATGGCTTGCAGGTCTCACAGCCCTTCAAAAACTTGAGATTGTGAGTTGCTCAGGATTGTCATCTCTGCCACCAGGGATGGAGACACTCGCTTCCCTTAGAGAATTTAAGATACAAAAATCTCCAGCCCTGAGTGAAAACTGCAGACGGAAGCCGCTAAACATTCTTAATTTGGAGAGTCATCTTGACCCTGAAGTTGCTTCATCATCGAGGGACAATGAATGATCGATCAGGTACGTGTAGAAATCTCTCTTCTTATTTTCATTGTTATAATTGAGCTTGGAAAATTGTTTAAATGTGCTAGCTATAATGTTATTGTTGGAATACCCTTCAATACTGGTTATTGCACTAAGGAGAAATTAATTTATTTCTATTTCTATTCATGCTTCCCATAACGTAAAGTTGAAAATAAATTTTCATAGTTATAGGTTTTACCGGCCCATAACAATCCACATGAAAACAAGCTGTATGATGATAATATATTCTTGTAGTTTTTGGATTAATGTTTCGTTGTTGTAGTTTCTGTGTACAAATGTTTCTATAGGGTTTTTTTTTTTTTTTTTTTTGGGTATTATTATTTTCTAATGTCTGCTTTTTACTTATTGTGTAACTTGTTTTTGTTCAACTGTCCGTTTTTCCTGGAGGGTCTGTCAAAGTCTTCAGCAAGTGCAAGAAGTTTCGTTTCCGATTGCTTAATGTGATGTTTTTTTATCTTTGTGTTCTTGAATTGTATTTGGGGTGTATTTGTCAGTTTTTGAAATTTGCGGTTGTTGTACTTTATTGAGCTTGAAGGGAAAATAAATTCCCTATTTTTCTGCTTGATTGAGTGCATGTTTGTACTGAATAACGCTTTGGAAAGTTTCCCAATCGACTGTTTGTTTGGTTATCTCTATTTCTATTATTCTGAATATCTCAAAATTAAGTAAAGCGTAGTCTAGATAATTTGTCTATTTACTGATTTTTCCTTAGTTGAGTCAATAGCTCTCTCTGTTGATTTCTCTCCTATATAATATAAAGAAAATTAACTTTGATTTTCAAAAGCAATAAAAATAAAATAATAAAATTGAAGTGCATGAATTTAGTTCTTGCATATGCATGAGCAATCCCTTCCCAAGACTCTATTGCTGCAATTATTAGAAGTGTTGGAGGTAATTATAAATATGATTTTCATTTTTCAGACTGAATCTTCGTAGTGCAAGAATATTTATTATTATTAGAAACTTATTGTACAAGCCCAATATTCTTATAAAGAAAATAACACTTATGTGTATAATACTTTTGAAAATAATGATGTTGAAAACTTGCTCTAAAAAGTTTTTGTTATGGATTGAGAATTGATCTTTGTTAGGGCCAAAAATCGTCCTTGGCCCAAATAGGGAAACAGATCACTAGTGAAGAATGACCAGGCCCAGTCTTGCGAGGCCCAATTCGGATTAGCCCTATTTGATACGAGGTATAGCCGGTCCAAACTACATGGGCGCGCCTCTTAACCCTGTCCAATTCCTGGGCCCATGGGCAGTCCAGAGCCCATAGCCCTTCAATATTTTCCTGTTCTTGATCAATCCCCTATTCGGTCGCCTTCCCCTTTCCTGATGACCTTCCCCTTGGGAGTTATTCTCCTAATCAGAATGAACTTCCTATCCGATACTGATAAGACAGCTGATTACGGCCCTGATTCTTCTAGGGTTGCATCGAGTCATACTAGACTCCTGCTCCCGCCAGGATAGGAAACCAGACGACCACTATTAGTAGAGGCCAGCCTTCTCACAAGGACATCGACATTACACCTTCACACCCTAAACTCTTTACTTGATAGTTTCGCTTCATCGTCGTAGTCACAGTCCCCACTAGACTTCCGATAATCTCTCGTTCCCTAGCCCTCACTATATTAGCCTTTCACCTTGCTGACTTGAGCGTCGGAGTCCTACGGCAAACACCACCCTGGTGTTTCCCGTTCGCTTCACGCGTTTGTTTTTCTACGTGTGCAGGTACACAGATCGCTAGTGGCCTCACCCTCGCAGGATCAGACCCCCCTTTCCGCACAAGTAGATTTAACATCTACAGTTTGGCGCCCACCGTGGGGCCTCTAGCAATCATTCCGCGTGGACGAACCTTGCTATGTGGAGAATATTCCATCGCAGACAATCCATACGACGTTAACTCAGCCTCGAGGCCAGACTGGAGGCTTTGACCGCCCTCATGCAACAAAACTTGGACAAGGTGGCTGCGCTGGAAGCCGAAAACACATCCATCAGGGTCGAGAACCAGTCGCTAAAGGAGAAAGTAGTGATTCTATGAACTCGAGTTTCCGCCCGACCAAGCACCCCCTAATCGGTTCCGCACCACTATCCCATCCATGCAACCCCTCTCCACACCAAGCATCGCCCTCAATTCTGGTAAAGGGCCGCGTCAGTTTAACGCACTGGCGCTTGACTCTCCGTTCTGACTAACGGAGATAAAGATACAACAGTGCGCGTTCTAGTCGACCCATCCCAGCCTCATGATCAAAACGATCTAGCAATAGAGAACCCGAAGGATCAACCCATCCCCACCATACCACTTCACCTCCAGTCAACCCAACACAAACCCCATCCGCTCGGCTCACCCTCGCGGGTTGAACGCAAACCAAACCAACTCCACTTGAGCCCATCCATCCTAAAGGACCGAACGACTACCAGACAACTCCCCTGACATTCATGTAGGGAAGAACAATAGAACATGACAATGGGAGTCACCAACCAGAAGGGATGAACGAAACATATGCTACCAAGGCGCACGATGGACTGATTTATTAGACTACCCCCCGAGGATGACCCAACGAACATACCAGACCCGTAAGACGGGATGACCGATAGTATCTCCTTCCCCTATGGAACAGTTGCTGGCCAAGAGACTGGCCGAGTGAGGCAGTAATAGGCGCATCCCAGGAAGCCAATCCCAACCAAGAAAGCAAACCAATTGCTACGCCGATTCACCCTTTGTGGATGAATCGCCCTGGCTGACATGCCCCAGAAATTCACTATTCCCAACATGAACCATATGACGGTACCACTGACCCGATGACCACATAGCCTCATACAAGCAGCGGATGTTCCACTGTCTCCATACCCCGACCGCTTAGAGAAGCCTGCATGTGCAAATTTTCGGTTCTAGTTTGTCAGCCCCAGCGCTCCAATGGTACACGAACCCCCGAACGGTCCATCGATTCATTCGCTTAGCTTACTGACACCTTTGTGGAACAGTTCGCCACAGCAAGAAGCTAGAGAAGTTTCGGCCGACTTTGTACCGAGTATACCAATGAAGGGGAACCATTAAGAGAGTATGTTAGCAGATTCAACAAAGAGAAGATCTCTATTCCTCATGTAACCCCGAGACTGCTGTGGACCTTTCAGAAAAGGCCTCCTCCGGATGAAGAACATACAAAGAACTTACAAAGCTGGGCTGCCACCACAATGAAGACGCTCTGGCCCAGCCGATCCAGATAAGGTGGGAGGAAAATGAGATGAACCGAGCTGCCCATTCCAGATATGACCCAGGCGGAGCGACAGAAGCCAGAGCCTGACCTGTAGAACACCGTCACCACCTCCCACACACAATATGGCAGAACCAAAGACCATATGATCGCCAACCCTTGAGAAATGATAACAGCATTTCGGATCGAACCAGTTCAAAATACCAGAGTACAGCCTCAACGTCGAACCAACCCAGGTCGTAGCGATTGAAAGGAATGGGATCTGCATTCAAGTGGCCTGGAAGCTCAATCCCGAGGCGAGGAGAGACAACCAAGTGGTGCGAGTTCCACAACGATCACGGCACAACACCGCAGACTGCATCACCTTGCGGCTCGAGGTTGCCACACTTCTGAAGAAGACATCTACTGATCTACTCACTGACAAGGGGAAGACCACCATTAGCCGAAAAAGCTCCAACAACAGTTTGCCCCCTCCGCAGAACCCACCCCGAAGGGTTTCTGCTCGCTAATCTCCGGAGGATCAGAAATCAGTGGGATAAGTTACTCATCAGCGAAGCGGCATGCTAGAACCAACCATCATGAAGTCCAGTCCATCCACCCGATCTCGAGGTCATACTCCCTCAGTAATTCAGTTCGAGGATGACGAACCGGTCACCCTGGCCGCTCCTCACCACGATGCTTTAGTCCTCTCCCTGCAAATAGCCAACATCCTAGTGAAAAAAGTGTTCGTAGATGGAGGTTCGTCAGCAAATATCTTATTCCTCGAAGCAGTCAAAGCAATGGGGCTGGAAGAAGCAAATATCAACAGGCGACCGACACTGCTAGTTGGATTCAGCTCGGAGCAGAAATACACTATCGGGGAGATCATCTTTCCTATCTATGCTAGTGGAGTAAACAAACAGATAGTCTTCCTGCTGATCGACTGCCCATGCCCCTACAACGTCATTTTGGGCCGCCCCTGGATCCACGACATACAGGCAGTCCCATCTACTTTCCACCAGACAATCAGGTTTCCGACTAAGTGGGGAGTACGGGAGATCAAGGGTGACCCTAAAGCTTCTAGGGACTACTACAAAAACGCCTTCAAAGGCAAGGAAAACTCTTCATAGCAATTACAGTCTCATCCAACCCCTCAAACAGAGCCTGACCAACCGACCATTGAGGAGTTGGATGAAGTGCAGATACATCCAGATGACCCAGAGAGAAAGACACGCATAGGCTCTCGCCTCGAACCCGAGACAAGAGAGAAGCTAATAGAATTTCTCAAACGGAACGAAGACTGTTTCGCCTGGTCCCATGCCGACATGACCGGAATCAACCCAGACGCAATGGTCCACCAGCTCAAGGCAGATCTGGATCACCCGCCAGGCAAGCAGAAGAGGAGGAAATGCGCACCTGAGCGAAACCGGATCGTCAATGAAGAGATTGAAAAGCTCCTAAACAACGGCATGATCAGAGAGGTCCACTATCCCGAATGGCTGGCAAACGTTGTAGTCGTAAAGAAAAAGAACGAGAAGTGGAGAGTCTGCATCGACTTCACTGACTTGAACAAAGCCTGCCCCAAGGATTCTTTCCCCCTTCCACATATCGACATGATGGTAGACGCGACCGCAGGGCATGAACTCCTCAGTTTCATGGATGCCTTCTTGGGATACAACCAGATTCTGATGCATGCGGACGATCAGGAGAAGACAGCCTTCATCATAGAGAGGGGAACCTACTGTTACAAAGTGATGCCATTTGGACTGAAGAACGCCGGAGCCACCTACCAACGTCTGGTCAACAAAATGTTCTCTGACCACTTAGGGAAGACCATGGAAGTGTACATCGATGACATGCTCGTCAAGTCCCTGATCGCCGAACAACACCTTGACCACCTTAGCCAGGCATTTGCCGTTCTCCGGAAGTACAACATGAAGCTGAACCCAGAAAAATGCTCATTCGGCGTCTCATCAGGTAAATTCTTAGCCTATATGGTTACTCAGCGAGGGATAGAAGCAAACCCCGACCAGATCAGAGCGGTCCTCAGCATACCATCCCCGACTTGCATCAGAGATGTCCAGGGCCTTGCAGGACGAGTGGCCGCCCTGAGCCGCTTCATCTCCAGGTCCGCTGATAAGTGCTATCTCTTCTTCCATGCCCTCAAAAAATCCAACAAGTTCGATTGGACCCCCTCATGCGAAGAAGCCCTACAACAACTGAAGAGGTACTTAACCACCCCCCCGCTGCTTTCCAAACCCATGGACGGGGAAAAGCTCTACACTTACCTAGCGGTCTCAGAGACGGCCATATCAGCGATGCTAGTTCGGGAAGAAGAAACAAAGCAATCACTGGTCTACTACATTAGCAAGTCACTCCTAGACGTAGAAACTCGATACAACCAACTGGAAAAGCTTGCACTCGCCCTCATCCATGCATCCAGGAAGCTTAGACCGTGTTTCCAGTGCCACCCTATAGTTGTGATCACCTCCTTCCCGCTCAAGAAAATACTGCACAAACCAGAACTATCAGGCCGACTCATGCAATGGACGGTAGAGCTCAGCGAGTATGACGTATCCTACCAACCACGCACCGCTGTCAAGTCCCAGGCACTGGCAGACTTCATTGCCGACTTCACACCAAGCGCCACCACCCAGGCCGAAAGAGAATTACTATGCATGAACGGCTCACCACCCTCAAAGTGGACCCTCCTAGTAGACGGATCAAGTAATGTCAATGGAAGCGGACTCGAAATAGTACTGATCGCGCCAGAGGGAGACATCATCCAGCGAGCAGTCCGGTGTGGGTTCAAGTGCATGAATAACGAGGCCGAATATGAAGCCCTTCTAGCTGGACTTACCTTGGCCAGAGAAATTGGCACCAAGAGACTAGAAGTGAACTCGGACTCCCAACTCGTGGTCAATCAACTATAAGGTACGTATCAAGCACGTGATTCAAAAATGACATCCTATTTGAGCATGGTCAAAGAGCTGCAGGCCGAATTCGAAGAGTTCTCAATAGTACAGATCCCTAGAGCTGAGAACAACCATGCCGATGCCCTCGCCAACCTTGGCTCAGCACTCCCATGCTCCTCCCAGTCATCCATTCCCCTCTTATTCATGCAGTGGCCAGCCAACTGGAAGGAACCGCCACCAAACAAGTCTCCTGTAGAAGCCATGGGCGTTGAACAAGCTGACTGTTGGATGACCCCGATAATAAGGTACCTGGAAGACGATGAGCTCCCGGCTGGCAAGAACGAAGCACGCCGAATGAAGGCAAAAGCCGCCAGGTTCACCCTACATGAGGGCCAACTCCTCAGAAAGTCGTTCTCGGGCCCCTACCTTAAATGCATAAGCCTAGAAGAGGCCCAAAGTGTTCTAGCCGAACTACATGAAGGCGAATGCGGCAACCATGCAGGGGGGCGTAGTCTTGCTCACCGGGTGATCACCGCGGGGTACTACTGGCCGACCATACTCGTCGATTCGACCGCTTACGCAAAGAAATGTGACAGTTGTCAGAGGTTTGCTCACGTCTCATACCTCCCACCAAAACGACTCCATTCCATTCTCACACCGTGGCCATTCATGAAGTAGGGAATGGACATCGTGGGAAAGCTACCTACTGCACCGGGGCAACGAGTCTTCATGTTGGCTGTGACAGACTACTTCACCAAGTGGATCGAAGCCGAAGCCTTCGCTCAAGTCAGAGACCAAGAGGTAAAAGCTTTCATCTAGAAGAATGTGATCTGCAGGTTCGGAATACCAAAGGAGATTGTCACCGATAATGGGTCTCAGTTCATTAGTTCAGGCTTCAGAGATTTCTGTGACATGTGGGGAATAAAATTGAGCTTCTCAACACCCCACAACCCCCAATCTAACGGCCAGGCCGAGTCATCAAACAAGACAATCATGCAGACATTGAAGAAGCGATTACAGAAAGCTAAGGGCGCATGGGCAGACGAGCTAACCGGAGTCCTCTGGTCATACTGAACCATGGCTCGATCATCAACTGGTGAAACCCCTTTCTCCTTGACATACGGTTCCGAAGCAATCATTCCGTCCGAAGCAGTCATTCCGGCCGAAGTATCAGTCCCGTCCACCAGACTCCAATGGGCGGACGAGAAATCAAATAGCCAAAACCTTTGCCAGAACCTAGACATTGTGGACGAGCTACGGGAACATGCGAGCATCCGCAACGCAGTCTACCAGTAACAGGCCGCCCCACATTATAACCGCAGCGTGAGGATCCGTACTTTCAAGATAGGCGACTGGGTCCTTCGTAAGGTCTTCCAAAACACAAAGGAGATTAACTCTGGCAAACTCGGACCCACCTGGGAAGGCCCCTACAAGATAATCAAAGAAGTAGGGAAGGGCGCCTACAAAATCCAGACCCCTGAGGGCAAAGACATCAACAACAGTTGGAATGCCGTTCACCTCAAACGTTACTACTCATAGGTGAACCTTGTCATTTTTGGGAATTTTGTTTTTTCATTTCTTTTCATTGTTAATAAAAGGATGAGTGGGCCTATCCACCACCTCTTAGACAGTCGGCCTCATGGCCAGATATTTAATGAAGTATTATTCAGTAGTTCTCATCTTCAAGTCGATCCCGGTCGATGAATTACTTGCACCTTCAAATCGGCCCTGCCCGATGAACGTACGGATACCTTCAAATTGGCCTTGCTCGATGAACGTACGGACACCTTCAAATCGGCCCTGCCTGATATACATACGGACACCTTCAAATCAGCCCTGCCCGATGAACGTACGGACACCTTCAAATCGGCCTTGCCCGATATACGTATGGACACCTTCAAATCGGCCCCGCCCGATGAACGTACAGACACCTTCAAATCGGCCTTGCCCGATGAACATACGGACACCTTCAAATCGGCCCTGCTCGATGAACGTACGGACACCTTCAAATCGGCCCTGCCCGATGAACGTATGGACACCTTCAAATCGGCCCTGCCCGATGAATGTACGAACACCTTCAAATCGGCCTTGCCCGATGAGCGTACAGATACCTTCAAATCGGCCTTGCCTGATGAACGTACGGACACCTTCAAATCGGCCCTGTCCGATGAACGTACAGACAATCGGCTCTGCCCGATAAACGTACGGACACCTTCTAATCGGCCCTGCCTGATAAAACGTACGGACACCTTCAAGTCGACTTGGTCGATGAATTACTCACACCCTCAAATCGACCCCCCTCGAGACTCGAGAACACCTTAAGATCGGCCCTGCCCGATCCAAGACTTGGCACCTTGGGACCGGCCCCATCCGACCCAAGAACTGAAATAAAGATGCACCGCCATTCATCTAGGGGACTACACACTCGGTCGACCTGACCGAATGAATGATTCCTATACCGTTGTCAAGCAAAGCACCAACCCAGCTCAACATAAGGCCTACATGCCTTAGCCATTGGGCCACGCTAAGGTAACATGCACAAAAATAAAGAAGAGAAATAAAAAGAACAGTTCATTCATCCAAGGAGACAACACGAGAAACCAGAACAGTCAAAGGTAATATATATGGCATCAAACGCCCCAATTCAAAATACAAAAAAGGGCACAGACGCTAGACAAAAGGGCATCGCAGGCCCCAAAATACAAAAAAGGAAAAGGGGGAGAGCGCTAAGCATCCTCAGCACGAGCCTCATCCTCCACCACCAAATCAGTCGCCGCGCAAGTACCACTAGTGCTCTGCCCCTCAGCCAGGTCGCTCATGTCCCCAACACCCGACTGACTAAGCTCAGGCGCCAGCTCCTCGTCCTGTCCCACCGGATGACCAGTTCCTTCCTCCAACAACTCCTGCATGAGCAGAATGTCTTCATCCGGATCCCAATGAGAGGTCCGCCCTTCCTTAAACTCCAGCATGAGCTCGCCTCAGGCCTTAATGATGGCGTTATCAGCAATGGAGATACACTGCTCCCTGAGGGACTCGACCTCCGCGGTCCTTTCCGCTAACTCGCGTCGTAACCTCTCGACCTTGGCCTCACTATCCCTGAGGCGCTGCTGACTCTCCTATTCAGCCTTCCGGGATGCTGCCTCCCTCTGCCACAAACCAGCGTTGGCCTTGGATACATCCTGTATCCGCTTCTCCTGCGCCATGACAGACTTCCTTAGATGGAGACTGCTAGTGAGTACCTACACAACAAAACTCTGCAATGAGAACAGAGTCAAAAACAGGAAAAATGAACAAATACTACCATACTTGGACGGCACGGGATACACCCCAATCAGTAGCAGCAACCGCACCCATCTGGTTTAGGCGCGCCTCGTCCGTCGGGAACAAGAAGGAGTCAGCCAGCTTACTCATAGATGTCGCGTCAGAATAAGTCAACGCAGTAGCCAGAATCGTGATGGTAATAGTCTCGGCCTCCTCATCCACAACGGCAGCCTGGGATGACCCGGCTCCCGCTGAAGGCTGTTGACTCGGTGGCTGCCGACTGGGCGGCGTCGCCAATACGTCCTCAACCCTCGCATCCGCCCTAACCAACGACTCCCTCTTCCTTTTCTCTCGACGCCTAGCGATGGATTCGCTCACGCTTGGGACAGTCAACTTCTTCATCAGCGACTCTGCAAGTGCAAACTCTCCAATGGTTAGTGGGTTCAGCTCAGAATCACCAAAAATGATATGGTTGCAGTATCGACTCAGGAGCACATCCCAAGTCTGCTTCAGCGAGGGGAAGGGAGTACCTCTCTGAATAGCCTCTACTCCGGCCCAAAGAATACTGCTCCTCAGATTAGACTCTGCTAGCACTACTCGCCAATCCCTCTGCTCCAACGGAATGGCTAACACCTTCTGGGTAGCTACGTCCAAGCCGTCCCCGCTCTGCCCAGCACGATTGAAATCAAGCTCTGCAAACAAAAAACACAATCAAGATTTAGTAATCAAAAGTACGAAAGAAACGACGAAGTTCTCACCAGTGGCTCGCCAGCAAATCGGGATCTCGCCTGTGCCCCTCTATCTGAATACGGCCTGACCCTTCAAGAAAAAGTAGCGGTCTTTCTAGTTTTTATCACTAGACCGCAGGTCGGTCACCAGATGAGACCGGTCGTGCCTCAAGTTTAGCAGATATCGGCCCTTCTCCTTATCATTCTCCTTCAGGAAGTACGAGTATAGCAGCTCGTGCAACCCGAACACAATTTGGTGTCGAACACACAGATCCTCCAGAGCCATCAGCAATCTCCAAGCGTTCGGCATAAGTTGGGAAGGGGCGATAATGAAGTGGTTCAGCACCTCCTAGACGAGGCGAGGCACAGGCAACCTCAACCCATCATGAAACCATTTCTCGTACACACAGACCCAGCCTTCAGCTTCCCAATCAACCTGCTCATTCGACCACGGGGTCCGGACTTTGACCGAACCAGGGATATGATACAGTGTATGGATGCGTCACACGTCACTATCCTTCAGCACGGGCGGATAATCCCTAGTTAGAATCCCACTGCCCTGCTGGCTCGACTCTTCCTCGGAACTACTACCGGATGAAGATGGACTGCCAGCCCCTCTGGAGTCTTCCCCACTCCTACCATACCGGCCCGAGCCACTCGGCCCAGCTCCACACGACCCTGGAGTAGTAACACTAACTGCGATCGGCATGCTGACCGGAACGCTTCCCTCAGGCATCATCACCATAGTCGGGGCACGCTCATACTCGTCCCCAACATCCACCACATCTCGACTCGACTCTGCTGACGTATCGTCTGACATAGCGGGTGACTCGCCCGTCCAAACCGACCGACTCGTTCCTTGTTATGGAATTCAACTACAAGAAACGCTTAAGTGTCAACCTAGCTACCGGTCGTCCTCCAAACCGACCGACACCCACCAAAGTCACTCTTCAATCTCAGTCGCCCCACCTAATTGGCTGAATGAAGAGGCACGCTACTAGTCGACCTGCCCGATAACTAGACCTTACCCTATCCTTGGTCGACCTCTCCAACCGACCGACCCGAGAACCAGGTTTAGTGGAATACTTCGCTCGCCCCAGATGACCGACCCACCGCCAAGCTCAAACCAAGTCACCTACTAGCCTCGCTCACTTTCCTACGAACCTAAAAACTCCTACTCGCCCTGGATGACCGACCAACCCTTCAGTCCGCTCCACGCGCCCCTTCTCCACCCGGTTGGACGGAGCGGACGACCTAACTTAACTCCAGAGGTTACACCTTATTCGGTCAGGCGGACCGACCGAACGACCTCGTACTAAGCACGACTTCTTCCCGATTTTACCAGAAAACCCAGAAAATGCTCGAATTCGCCGGATTCTTCCCGGATATCCACAGGAAAACTTAAATCTATACCTTTTCTCTGAATCCTAACACGAAAACACTTGGAAACCCAGTATAAACCCCCTTAAAAGTTCAAAAAGAAATCTTCATCCTACCTCCCAAAGTTTCAACCACCAAAAACCACAAAAAAAAGAAGAGAAACCCACAAACAGAATAGCAAAATGGCCTAAAAAGAAAAAAATGGTTACCTTGTTGCAGAAAAGACCACCGTCGCTCAAAGAGACTGAAAACAAAAAAGAACAAAAAAAAAAAGAGAGATTTTTTCCTTTGGTGAAAGCACGAAACAAACACGGACGGAAGATGAACAGTCTGCTCCCCAATTTGTAAAGAGAACACAGACATGTGGCAGGACTTGATTGGCTGGTTGTCAGGGGGTCTCTTTGTTTTCCCGCTCTCAAAACGACGGATCGATCGCCATCATACACGTGGCAGCGATCCATACCACCTGGGAAACCGTGGCTCTATACGGATTTTGCGTATTTGTAGCCCGACCCTTCCGGCCGACTCAGCTTGAACCTCCCAAAGTGAGTTCGACGCGCATCCAACGTTCACCCAGCAGTACACTTGGCCACTCAATCCGTTTGACCGACTCAGCTTTTCAGGTCAGGAGCCCTCCCAAGCATCCCATACTCGGCCAGCCCGGAAGGCCTGGTCGATCGATGCACGAGCTTGGAATAGCCCGGGTTAAGCCCTCTTTAGAACGCATCAAGCCTCGCCCATTCGTCCGTCCGTGGCGAACTAGTGATCAACGTGTAGTTCGGTTACCTCACCTACCTGGTCGTCCCAACTGCCCGACCGAATGAAGCCTTTTAGTAAGCTTACTTAACTCGTCCGATCCGGCATGACGAATGACTGCCCCCTACGCAGTTTCCTTGCTAGTCGCGCGGAGGCACCGAGCGACCATACCTAGTTCTCTGCTCTTCGGCTCGTCGAACCAATCAGGCATATCGCGATGGTGGCATGCTCTTGGTCAGGAGTGGATACCGAACGACGTCCAATCAAGGATCACCTGCAACGGTTAGAGCGATCACTTCAATGATCGTTCGTCCATGAGGGAAGACCGAGCTCGCCTTGAGCGTAACCTACTCTCTGACTTGAGTTACTCTCAACTCAGAGAGTGGGGGACAAACTGTTAAGGCCAAAAATTGTCCTTGACCCAAATAGGGAAACAGGATCACTAGTGAAGAATGACCAGGCCCAGTCTTGCAGAGGCCCAATTCGGATTAGCCCTATTTGATACGAGGTATAGCCGGCCCAAACTACATGGGCGCGAGCCTCTTAAGCCCTGTCCAATTCCTGGGCCCATGGGCGAGTCCAGAGCCCATAGCCCCTTCAATATTTTCCTGTTCTTGATCAATCCCCTATTCAAGGTCGCCTTCCCCTTTCCTGATGACCTTCCCACTTGGGAGTTATTCTCCTAATCAGAATGAACTTCCTATCCGGATACTGATAAGACAGCTGATTACGGCCATGATTCTTCTAGGGTTGGCATCAGAGTCATACTAGGACTCCTGCTCCCGCCAAGATAGGGAGACCAGGCGACCACTATATAAGCAGAGGCCAGCCCTCTCATAAGGGACATCGACATTACACCTTCACACCCTAAACTCTTTACTTGATAGTTTCGCTTCATCGCCGTAGTCACAGTCCCTGACTAGACTTCCGGTAATCTCTCGTTCCCTAGCCCTCACTATATTAGCCTTTCAGCCTTACTAACTTGAGCGTCGGAGTGCCTACGGCAAACATCACCCTGGTGTTTCCCGTTCGCTTCACGCGTTTGTTTCTCTACGTGTGCAGGTACAGCAGATCGCTAGTGGCCTCAACCTCGCGAGATCAGACCCCCCTTTCCGCACAGGTAGATTTTTACGTCTACAATCTTCAGCGGTTAATATGGGTTTAGAAATTTATCACTAATATTATTTTCATTACCCAAAGGATTTTACATCAAATAATTTGACATAAAATGAATGGATATATATATATATATAAAAGAATTTTTTTCAATAAATACTTAATAAATGTGGATGAATGATATGATAAATACATATAAGTTTGTAAAGAAAAAATTGTAAGTGTAGTTTGTTTATGTAAGACAATTATGTTGGTTAATGCAAGGTTTAGTTTACAAGTCTACCTTTAAAATTGAAACTGGTATTACTGCTATTATTGTTAGATGTCAAAAACACAATAATATATTTATAGTTGGCTAATCATGTGTTTAATTAAAGACCAACTTGCTCCTCATCTACCATTATTAATTTATTGGCACTATTATTATTATGTAAAGAAATCTTATATTTAAATTTAAACTTAGAGGTAAAATTACTTTAAGATATTATAGTTGGCTAATTATGTGTTTAATTAAAGACCGACTTGCTCATCACCTACCATTATTAATTTATTGGCACTACTATTATTACGTAAAGCAATATTATATTTAAATTTAAACTTAAATGTAAAATTACCTTAAGATATTATAGTTAGCTAATTTTGTGTTTAATTAGAGGTCAACTACTTGTTCACCGTCATTTATTGGCAAGACTTAACCTTGGTCTTTCTTTATTTTAGTATTGTCTTAATCAACCAATTGTATTCGTCACTGAGCCAACCCCCTCAATCACATCATTGGATTAACAAAGATGACCAGATCTTACTTAATGGGTCAGGATATTGTTACTTGAATTTTTAACTCAATTTTTTGATACTGTTTGTGAACTAATGCAATGATCTTAAACTTCTCTTCTATCATCATTGGATTAACAAAGATAAATGATTCATATTAAATGTCTAAAATTAAATCAAAAAATTTAAGTCACAATATCTCATTCCTTACTTATTTCAGCTTAGTTTATATTCAAAGAGACTCATAAAGAGAAATAAAATTAAAATATTTTTTTTCGTAATTCTTGGTCAACTAGTGTCATAAGTGAACAATTGGTTTTGTATCGTGCTTTGATTTTATAATCTACTAGACTATTAACTTTACTAAGAAACACCAAGTCTTTTTCTTTTTAATAAAATAGTACTCCATCCTTTACTTTAATAATAAAAAGGCGAATTTAATAAGAAAACACCAAGTCTTTTTTTATTAATTCTTCGTCTACAAGTGTCACATGTCAATACTTGATATTTTATAGTGCTCCGATCTTGTAATCTACTATAGTTTTTTAGACTTAATATATTAATACCCTATCCTTTACTTTGTTAAAGAAACACAAATTCTTTGTTTATTAATTCTTGGTCCACTAGTGTCTAGAAAATTACAATATTGGATCTTGTAATCTAAAAGATTTTCTAAAATTTACTCTTTTAATACACGATTAGTTAGAATTTTGATGTCTATTCATTTAGGATTAATCTCCTTTACTCGCATCCAACCATTCCACAAGTGCTACACTTTTTCCTATAATCATCTGAATACTTTTCTTAACGCGCAAAAAAAATCATTAGAATAACATACAACCATCTGGTTATGAACAGCGGCCGACATATATATTTGGGTAAGAGGTGCCATACAACTTTTGATGATAATAATAATAATAATTTATTTATTTATTTATTTATTTTTTTGGGTAAACCTGATGGTATAACAGTTGGGCTTGGATCCACAGCCCAAATAGGGATGGTAATATATGAATTAAACAATATGAATTCGGTTTCTTAAGTCCGTGGGAGGAAGAATGGAATTTGAACATCACCAAAATTCTTAATTTCTAGCTACTATTTAAATAAATTATCTTTTTAAAAAAAATTAAATAGATCTTACTTTAATAAATAAAAATATGATTTCATCTTTATAAGCTTTTATTTTCTGTATTTTTTTATTTTATTTGGATTCAATGGCATTAGTAAAGATAAATAATAATACTAACATCATAAATATCTCTCACTAACCCCATGTGGTAGCTCATAATTGGCTTAGTCAAGCAGGACCTATTGTTGGGCACGCAAGACCTATGTGAGCTGACCAATTACTAGCTGAAAGGTCGTGTTTGTGAGAAAAAGTTAGTGAAAAATATTTATGAGTGTAATATTACTTAAAAAAAAAGTGTGAAGTACTTGTACTAGAAAGTTGGGTCCGTTTTCGTGTTTTATCACTTGAAATTCAACCCATTAAAATTAAGCCTAACCCATTGACAACCCAACCCATTTTAATTTCAATTTCATTATTGTTATTTATTATTATTATTATTATTTTGGTCCATTCAGTTTAAATAGACCCAAGAAGTATAAATGGTCCAATCCAAAATATTGTGAGTAACAGGTGTATTAGGTTGGCCTTGGCTTAGTCCAAACACAAGATATTGTAAGTAAGAATAATGTTAGGTCTACAAGCCAACCTCACGACCTTCTCTAACAACTCGCAATATAGAAATTCGTCATTGGTCAGCTCGCAAAATGGGTCCTACCTATCCATTTGCGAGCTAACCAATGACGAGCTATCATGTCAAAGGTTATGAGAAAATGTTGTAAGGGAAGGTTGTAAACCTAGCATTATTGTGTAAGTAATGGGTATATTGGGTTGGCCTTTATTTTTTTCAAAGGGAAATCCAAATCCTTCAATTGTTGTAAAAACAAAATTTTCTTGAGAGAGAGAGAGAGAGTTACCTTGTAGTTACAAAGGTAACGTAACTGCTTAGATTTAGAGCCTGTTTGACTGAGCATATGAAAATTAGCTTATAAGAAACTAGTGTTTATAAGCTAATTTGAGCTTATAAGCATTTGAAATTTTAAGCAGTTACGTGTTTGGTTAAAATACTTATAAGTGACTGATAAGTAGTTGACGCGTTTGGTAAAATGTGGTTTATAAGTACATTTTATTATTAAAATGACTAAAAAGAATACTATTGAGACATCCCACATCGCTTGGGAAGGAGGGGCCTGAGCTAGTTAAATACCAGGGGAACCCCCTAATAGTCAAGACGCGTTTTGGGCTTGAGCAAGGGTTCTTGGGCCTGAAAACAAAACCTTGAGGGGTTGGGCTTCGGAGTCGGACCACCTAGGCTACCAAAGCAGACAATATCTTGACTGTGTTGGGCCGGCAATGTTCCAGGGTGTTACATGTCAAGTGATCTCAAATGAAAAACGGTGTCGAATAACTTAGGCTTGACTCTTCTTAAAAAAGTTTGACTCCATTGTGGCAATTAATAAGCCACAGCATCACAATTCTCTACCTTGGCTTTTAAATTAACACCCTAAGTGACCTTGGAACCATATTGATTATTCTTGGACTTGAAGGAGGCTCATATAGAGCCTATGTTTGTCTACAATCACTGGTTTAGTAAACATGTCTGTTGGATTTTGTGAGCCCTTCACCTTTTCAATTCTTATTTTTCCTTCTCAATCATCTCCATAATGAAGCGAAGTCGTACATCGATGTGCTTGGTTCTTTCGTGGAAGACTTGATTTTTAGACAGGTGAATAACACTTTGAATATCACTATTAACACAATAGTTCCCTGTTCTAGTTCCAGCTCATTTACAAACCCCTTCAACCATTTAGTCTCTTTTGTTGCTTCTGTCAATGCCACATATTCAGATTTAGTTGAAGAAAGTGTGACCATATGTTGGAGTTTTGACTTCAAGTTAACCACATTCCCCTTTAAGGTAAACACAAAACTAGATGTTGATTTTGTCCTATCAAAGTTTCCTACATAATTTGCATCGACAAAACCTTCAATGTAGCCATCTTTCTTTTTGTTCTTTCTAAATAAAATGACAACCGATTTAGTCCCATTTAAGTACCTTAGAATCCATTTTAGGGTAGACCAATGAGTCTTACCTAGGTTGCTCATATATCTACTCACAAGACTCACCGAGTAAATGGGATATGGTCTTGAACATACTATCAAGTACATTAGACAGCCTAGTGTATTTGCATATGGGACAACAACCGTTTCCAATTTCTCCTTTTAGTTTGGGGACTCTGATCATGAAACAATTTGAGATGTTGGCCAAGAGGTGTTTAAACAACCTTTGCATCCTTCATATTGACCTTTTGCAAAATTATTTCTACATAATCTTGTTGGAACAGCTTTATACTCCCATGAATTCTATCTTTGATGATTGTAATACCAACTATCTTTTGAGCTTGACCCAACTCTTTCATCTCAAACTTGGTATTCAGAGTCTTCTTCAGCCGAGATAGCTTAGTTGTGTAATGTTAGAACATTAACATATCATCCACACACACACACACACACACACACACACACACATATATATATCAAATCAGAAATTCTTTTAAAATAGAAACAACTATCAAAACTACATCTATTAAAGCCAATTTCAATCATGAAAGAATCAAATTTCTTATACGATTGTAGTGGTGATTGTTTTAAGCCATATAAGGATTTTTTTTAAAAGACAAACTTTACCTGCTAAATCTGAATACCCTTCAGACTGTTCCATCAGAATGTTCTCCTTCAAATGACCACGTAAGAAGGTTGTCTTTACATCCAATTGCTCTAATTCAAGGTTGAATTGGACAACAAGAGAAATCAGCACCCTGATAGATGTATGTTTGACCACTAGAAAGAATATTTCATCATAATCTAACCCCTTTATCTGAGTAAAACCCTTTGCAACTAACCTAGCCTTATATCTAGGTGGCTCCTTAAGAGTAAGGCCAGATTTCGTTTTGAAAATCCATTTGTTTTTTACCACTCTACAATTTGTAGGTTTATCAACTAGTATCCATGTCTGATTTTTTGTGAGAGAATTATATTGTTCAGCTATTGCTTGTTCCCAATGTGATTTTTAAAATCCTAAGATAGCTTCTTGAAAGGTCCTGGTTTCATAACTCATTTCTTCTTCAACTTGTAGTGCATAGGCGAGCATATCAACATACCCTAACTTGTCAAGGGGTCTAATAACTCTCCTGACCTCATCCCTAGACAGTTGGTAGTTTGTCAAGTTTGGCTCATCATCCTCTTGTTCAACCTCTTGCTCACCCGTATGATCTCCCTCAAGATTTTTAGAATTTTCTTCATCACCTTGAATCTTATTAGCTCCACCTAGGGCTGCTTAACAAACCAAGCCGCTCGCGAGCTGGCTAGACTCCGCTTGAGTCCGGCTCATTAACGGCTTGGTTAGTTTGATAACGAGTTGGCTCGACTCAACTCGTGAGACAACCGAGCCGAGTTCGAGCCGAGCCTGGCTCAAAATAGTGGGGGGTTTTTGAGAATTTCTGAACTATTGGGATTTAATTGAAAATAAGGCAATACAAGTTTTAAATAATAACAAAATAGCCCCCGTTATTAAAATCCCCAAATCATCGAAATCCAACACCAGTAGAACCCTTGCTGTAAAAGTTTGAATCAAACTCTTCCCAAAGTAACGATTTTGTTCTCCATCATCATCCAAATAAGTTTCATCAGATTTTCGTCAGCTTCGTGGGATCTTCATTGTCTAATTGTCGTCGGAACTTCGTCATCTTCGACTGATCGTCGTTGGAACTTCATCATCTTCGTCGCAGGATCTTTGTCAAATCTGAATCTTCTTTGTCGGATCTGAATCATCTTCGTCAGATTTGAATCTTCTTCGTCGGATCGTCATAATCTTCGTGGGATTTTCATCAGACTTTAATCGGTGAGTAGGGGGTTTCTTCATTGGATCTTCATCGTCTACGATGGTTGTTTGTTTGGGGTTTGGGGTTTCATCAGACTTTAATCAGACGCACAGTTACTGCCCAGCAATTTTTTTTTTTAAAACTTGAATTAAAAAAAAAAAACAAAATTATTTGGAGTTGGCTCGTGAGTCGGCTCGATTCGAAATGTGTCAAACCCATTACCGAGCCCAACCAAGCCATATAATTTATGACTCGGCTTGGCTCAGTCTCGGCTCATTTTTTTTCCTCCTTCACGAGCGGAGCTCGTTAAGCAGAAAACTCGACGCGGCTCAGCTCGATAACACCCCTAGCTCCACCTTGATTAAGAGTTTGGTCGGGAGTTGTATTTTGAACTTCCAGCTCTAAATGATCTAATCCCACAGAATTCTCTTCTATTTTTCCAGATTCATCTAGCCCAGGTAAAGTGTCTTCTCTAAACACCACATCCCCGCTTAAAATGCATTTCTTAGTCTCTAAATTCCAAAATGTATAGCCCTTAACCCCATCTGGATATCCTAAGAACAAGCACTTGATAGCTTTAGGTTTCAGCTTATCTTCTCTAACATGTATGTAGGATAGGCACCCAAAAACTTTCAAATTTTCCAGATTCACAGGATAGCCATTCCACTTTTCTAAAGGGACTCTAAAACCTGTTGCAGAGGATGGTGTTCTATTTATGAGATAGACAATGGTACGTGTAGCTTCTGCCCAAAACTTGATTGACAATTTAGAATTAGATAGGATACTTCTAACCTCTTCTAAAATTGTTCCATTCATTCTCTCACAAAGGCCATTTTGCTATGTAGTATTCTTGACTGTTTTGTGTTTGACAATCCCATGAGTTTTGTAGAAATTGTTAAACTCTTCATTCACAAACTCAAGATCATTATCACTCCTAAGTTTCTTTAGTTTCTTTCATGTTTGGGTTTCAACCATGGTTATCTATTCCTTAAATCTAGGGGATGCTTCATCCATAGTTTTGAGAAAATAAATCCACACATATATATAAAAGTCATCTACAAAACTAATAAAATACCTACATCCCCCAAGAGAATAATGTCTAAATGACTCCTAAGCATCTGATGAACATACTCAAGTGGTGAGCTTGAGTAATGTTGACCAGTTCTGAATTTAACTCTACTCATCTTCCCAAACACACAATGTTCATAGAAAATCAAATTCCCAATTTTTTCCCCACATAGTAAATTTTGTTTACTTAGTTATCCTAAGCCCTTTTCACTAACATGTACAAGCCTTTGATGCTAAAATGAGGTTTTTTTCTTGAACCTCTGGTGACCTTACAACAACCACTCCACAATTTGTTTTACTTTTTAACACATAAAGCCTATTTCTCCTTTTAGCCCTTATAACTACTAGGGATCTTTTCATCACACTAAGACTCCCATTTGTTGCCTTGCAACTTAGGCCTATTAAGTCTAGAGTGCCAAGAGATATTAAGTTTCTTTTAAGGTCAAGGATATACCTCACATTAGTGAGGATTTTAGTTAATCCATTGTGAAGATTGATTCCACCTAATAGTGCTTATGCCCTTGATATGACAAACTGCATTATTACCCATCACTACTTTCCCACCATCTAAGGGTTGAAAGGAATTGAACCACTCCCTATTTAGTGTCATATGATAGATACACCCTGTGTCTAAGATCCATTCTTCACTATTTTTGCCATCGGAAATGACTAGAATCTCAGAACTCTCATATCCTTCAGCTACAACTCCAGCATTGCCTTTTTCACCTTCCTTTTCATGTTTCTTTTTACCCTTTCTCTCAAGATAGTCCTTCCTAAGATGGCTTCTTTATGACTAAAGAAACACTTCCATTTCCCTGTTTTAGATTTAGACCTATTCCTATTGTGTCCTCCCTTTTTCCGATTTCTCTTCTCTGATATACCTCTAACCATAAGACCTTCACCATCATTTCCATGTTTATCTTTCATCCTATCCTCACCATCCTTAGCTGAAATAGATTTTACAGTCTTTTCTAATTTCAGAGTTTGCCTACCATACTTTAAGGTTTCCACAAAATTAGAGTAGGACTTAGGCAAAGAATATAACAGAATTATGGCCTGATCCTCATCACCAATTTCTATTAATATGCTTTTTAGATTTTGTAATATTTTTAGAAATTCATCATTATTATCTTTCAAGGTTTTTTATTCATCCATTTTAAACCCAAACAATCTCTGTTTTAAGAATAACCTATTAGGAACAGCTTTAGATTGGTAAAGAGTATCTAACCTGTTCTAGATTGCAGTAGTTGTTTTCTCCTTCTTAACCTCTCGGAGGACTTTGTCACCCAGTCCAACAATCAAGGAGCTTTTAGCCTTATTCAGCACATCCTGCTTCTCAATTGCTGTCATCATTTTAGACAGTTCAAATTCTCCTTTCAACGCCAGAGCCAACCCTTCTTTTACTAGCACAACTTCCATCTTCACTTCCATAAACCAAAATCATTTTCTCCTGTAAACTTTTCAAGTTCAAACTTAGTTGACATGTTTTCATAGAGATGTTAAAATAACAATACAGAAGAAATACTTTGGTACACGAAATAAATGAAGAGCTAGTATTCCAGAATAGATTACAAACAAGAAAAATTAAATAGAACCCTCGCAAAGCCCTAAACCAGGCTCTGATACAAATTTGTAGAAATCCAGGGTTAAAAGTGTGTCTTAATCTAAATCTCAAATGGGTTTAATTTGATAAACAATCAAATATAAATATGTGAATCAATCAACCAACACATCCAGGATAAACAAATCAAAAAAATATAGCAATTAAAGAATAAAGACACTGCAATTTATAGTAGTTCGAGTGTAAAGCCTACATCCATTCTTCAAGGCTCACTTTGGGGTATTATTACTCATGAATTTCAAAGGTACAGAGAAGAATTGAAAAGAAAAAAGTACAAGGAACACACCCGAGAATAGCAATTCCTAACTCTCTCTATGAAAGGCTCTGCCCTTCCTTCAACAACCAACCTAATTTTATACACCCATACACCTCCTAGATCAACCTCCACCTAGATTGAAGCATTCCACAACTGAGAGATGAAGAAATACACTAGAAGCTTCTCCATGTTCACACTTCTAATGAGGTATAGAGAGAAAAGTTTGTTGCTGGAGAAGTGGATCACTTGACACGATATGTCAAGTGATCCCAAATGCAAAACAGTGTCGCATAACTCAGGCTTGACTATTTTTTAAAAAGTTTAACTCCAGCATGGCAATTCATAAGCCACATCATCACAGAAGATGATCAACCTTAGATTTTTGGAAATAACGATGAAAGAGAAGAGTTTACTGGAAGTTGGAGATCAATGTATGATTGTTGTGAGAGAGAGATATCTGCACGTATACAACTATCTCAATCTAGTTAGTTTGCCTGAAGGGATAAAAGGTCTCAACAATCTCCGAATGTTGATTTTGCAAGGTTGTGATATGTTGAACTTGTTTCCTGACAATGTAAAGCATATGAAGAGATTGGAGAAGCTGCTGATATACAATTGTGTGAGACTTAATTTGGAGATGAACGGGAAGACCTTCATCTGAACTTAGAGTACATGCGTATTAAAGCATGTGTTAGTCTCACAACACTACTAGCATGGCTTTCAATTCTCACATCACTTCAACAACTTGAGATTGTAAGTTGCCCGAAATTGCTATCTTTTCTAGAAGAAATGGAGAACCTTACCAAACTTAGAGAATTGAAGATACAAAAATCTCCCACCCTGAGTGAATGGTGTAGACATTGTCCAAACATTTATCATGTTCAAAAGATTCATCTTCACCCTGGAGTTAGCATGAAGGGACAATGAATGATCAGGTATGTCTAAAATATCTCTACTTATTTTCATTCTTATAAGCTTGGAGTTTGGATGTGCTTGCTTATAATTTAATTGCAACTATATCCTTATATTGACTTTTCCTATGAGAAGAAATTAGCTTATATGGATTCATGTTTTGATATTCCAAAATGTTTTTATAACTTTATGGATTCATGTTTTGTTGCTGTAGTTTCAGTGTACATTGTTTCTGCACGCTTTTTATTTAATTCAAAATTTTAAACTATACTATATGCTACAGTAAGTGAAGTATGATCATTTATGATATACAATTGATGTTGAATGTTAATAGAGATTTACTTTCTAATAATTTTTTTGTAATATAGTTTGATATCTTCTTATAATAAGAAAGTAAAATTATGCTATGCATGTTTTACCATTAAGTTTCTCGGTACTGTTATGAGTCTGGTAACATAACTAAATATATAGCATGACAGATCGAAGCTTTTTTTTTTTCCCAATATCGATTATGACCTTTAAGACTGTAATTAAACTCATTTTCCTTTTTAACTCATTGTGTAACTTGTGTCATTCTAACTGAAGGAGTTGAAGAAAATCAAGAAAAAGAAAACAAGAAAACTAGAGAACAAACGAGAGAATCTGTTACAACTAAAAAAATGAATTTCTTTTCTTAATGAATCAGTTACAGGTGCTAACAATATACATAAGCATTGTTAAGGCAAAACGCACCACATTTACACAAGCCTGATATTTTGTAGACACACCCTCAAGGTTATACAAGTCTAATATTTTGCAGACACAGCCCCAAGGTTATTAGTAATTCTATTCTTTACATAAACAACCCCAAATATACTTTATGTCTTCCCTTAAACCAAACTACTAAAGTGCCTACTCAGTAGCAAATATACTTCATATCTTCCCTTAAACCAAACTACTAAACTACCAACTCAGCAACCTTTATACTTCATATCTTCCCTTAAACCAAACTACTAAACTACCTACTCAGTAGCCTTTATACTTCATATCATCCCTTAAACCAAACTACTAAACTACCTACTTAGCAGCCTTATTGATACCCAGTATCTGCCCTTAAAAAGAAAACCTTTTCAGCATAACACAATCTCACTTCAAACAACTCTGTTACTAACATTCAGTCTGAATTAAAAATATTTTTCTTAACTATCAACACTACTTGGCAAAGAAGAACTGACTTTCAGCTTGTCCTTTAACATTGTGAATCTAGTACTAGCTAGAGCCTTTGTTAAAATGTCTGCTATCTGATATTCGGAAGCAATATATTGAACATGTAGCAACTTCCTGGTAACCAGCTCCCGTACAAAATGCACATCAATTTCGATGTGTTCTGTGCAGGCGTTAAAAACAAGGTTGGATGATAGTGCTCCAGCACTCATGTTGTCACACCAAACTACTGGGGTATGGTTTATAGTAATCCTAAGTTCAATAAACAGATGTTGCACCCATACCAATTCAGTAGCAGCTTGGCTTAGTGATCTATACTATACCTCAGTAGAAGATAAAGACACCACCTTTTGTTTTCTAGAAGACCATTGAATCAAGTTTCCACCAAGGAATACATTATAGCCACTGGTTGACCTACGATCAGTCACATCTCCAACCCAATCTGCACCCAAAAAAGCTTCTAAAGTAAAAGGTTTATCTCTTGTAAATAGAATGCCATACTCTAAAGTGCCCTTAACATACCTTAGGACTCTTTTACATGTTGTCTAGTGAACTACTATAGGATGCTGCAAAAATTGACTTAATTTATTGACAGAAAATGCCAAGTCTGGTCTAGACAAAATAAGGTACTGTAGCCCTCCAATAATACTTCTATAGAGTGTTGGTTGATCAAAAACTTCACCATCTTCCTTACCAAGTTTCAGACCTATAGCTATAGGTGTTAAGCATGGTTTACAGTCCTGCATACTAGCCTTTTGTAATAGATACCATGCATACTTAGTTTGGGTCAGCAATAGTCATGAATTACTCATCTTTACTTCAAAACCAAAGAAGTATTAGACTTCGCCAAGGGTCTTTAAGGCAAATTTGTTGTTCAAATCAGTCACAACTTGAGAAATGTGGTGAGAATCATTACTTGTCACAAGAATATCATTTACATATACTAAGAGATACAGCACTTGAGACTTCTTTTTGTAAAAAAATAGACTAACATTTAAAGTTGAATTGACGAAACCCCATTCAAGTAGACCATTTTTGAGCTTATCAAACCAAGCTCTAGGAGCTTGCTTTAGACTGTATAATGTTTTATGCAGCCTGCAAACAAGTCTGATTTGTGAAGAACTTGAAACTGAAAAACCTTCTGGAGGTGACATAAAAACTTGTTTTGTCAAATCCCCATTCAGAAATGCATTATTGACATCGAGCTGTTGTATGGACCAATTATGATGGACTGCTAATGACAACACAATCCTAATTGTGGCAGCCTTGATAACAGGGGAGAAGGTGTCAAAATAATCCAATGCCGGAGTCTGTTGGAAGCCTTTGGCAACCAACCTAGCTTTATATTTCTGTAAAGTACCATCTGAATTAAATTTGGTCTTAAAAACTCATTTACTTCCAACTACAATCATGCCTTCTTCATACGGAACCAATTTCCATGTCTTATTTTTCAACAATGCTTGATATTCATTCTCCATGGCCTGTTTCCACTCAGGAGTTTGTAGGGCTTCAGTTACAGATTTGGGTTCAGAAAGTATGGTGGATGATGACACTAAAGCTTGATATTTAGATGTAGCAATGTGACTCTGGGACCTAGTAACCATAGGGTGAACATTAAGTGTTGAATTAGAGGAACAAGGTAGCACTAACTCTAGTTGTATGCCAGGAAATTTGTCTCTTGAAGAAGAACTTGGTACTGAAGCAGATGATGGACACAATGCATCAAAAACAAGAGATACATTCACTAAGTCAGATAGAGTATTTAAGTCCTCTTAAGAAGAATGTGGTACTGAAGCAAATGGTGCACATACTATATTAGAAACAGTAGCGGCATTTGTGAAGGCTGATGAAGGAATAGTTGAGACCACAGGAGTGAAATTTGGTGGGTTAGGAGCAACTGAAGCAGATGGAATAAACTATGAACTAGATTTATCAAGTTCTAGATTAATAGGAAAATCCAATGATGAAGAACCATCTCTCGAAATATGCTGAGGAATAACCCAAGGTTGAGTTGTGTTGCTCTCAAATAATGAATTGGAGAAAGAGAAACAGCAGACGCATCCATCTGAAACCCAGTTTTGAAAGGAAATTCAGCTTCATTGAACTTCACTTGTTTGACAACATACACTCTACCGGCAGGAGAGAGACACAAATAGCCCTTGTGTGATAGACTATACCCAAGGAAAACACTATTTTCTGTGTGATAAGAAAGCTTATGTTTATTGTAAGGTCTAAGGTATGGATAACAACTACAACCAAAGACCTTAAACTCATCATAAGTAGGTTCTTGGTTAAATAGAGTATAAATAGAGGGATACAAACTCAATGGCTGAAGTAGGTAGTCTGTTAAGGATATAGGTAGTTGTACTAAAGGTTGACCACCAATATTTCAGAGGCATACCAGCATGTGCCAAAATAGACAGACCATACTCCATAATAGACCTATGTTTTCTCTTTACTTTCCCATTTCACTGGTGAAGATATGGATAGGGGAGCCTAAACATGATTCCATTCTATTGTAAATAGCCAGAAAAACTCCTAAACTCTCCACCCTAATATGTTTGTAAGCATTTCAATTTCTCATTCAACTGTTTCTCCACAAACAAGTGAAACTGAATAAACACAGCACAAGCCTCGGATTTCAGTTTTAGAGGATAAATCCAAGTAAACCTACTAAAGTCATCTACAAAAATAACATAGTATGTGTAACCTTCCCTAGATAGCACAAGTGTTGGGCCCCATAAATCAGAATAAACCAGCTCTAAGGGGGCCTTTGCTCTAGATTTAGATGTTGGAAAATGAAACTGTTTTAGTTTCCCATATTGACAGGCTTCACAAAAGGCAACAGGTTTATTACTCACATTATGCTTTACATTCAATTTTTCCAACACAGCATGAAGGGTTCTTGTATTTGGATGCCCCAATGTCGCATGCCATAACAAAGGTTAGTCTAGACTTGTATCTTTATTACAACTAAAACTACAAATAATAGAGTTAACAGCACTATCTAAAACTGAACTAAGATGTTGAATAGCTTCAGATGTCAAGCCAGCACCAGTAGTGTGAGGTCTAGTGATGCAGAAGCATAAAAGAAAAAGGAAAAGAAATTAAATTAATTTAATTTTAATTATATTGACTTTTTTTTTGTCCCACATGGGAAAGATATGTTTTACTTTTCACTTGGAAGGCTATAAATAAAGGCTTACTTTGTCCCTTGTAATTATCCTTGAATATTATTAAATATATTTAGAGTTAAAACATTTGCTTTCTCTTCCTCTTTGAGGTTATAGTTATCCTTGGCTTAGCCAACCAAGGTGGCCTTTTTGGCTATTATTGTCATAGCAGGGTTTATTCTAACCTCATCACGATTGGCATCCATAGTGGGGTTTTCAACCTCGCCAAGATTGGGGTTTTCTCGTGACGTCCCGACGTCATCCAGCATTGGAATAACACTCTGCTTTTATTGGTAAAGAAGAAATTGCATTGCTGTAGACTTATGTAGAAGGGCTAACATGCATGAGCAGTTCTAGTTGGTAAATCCATTCTTCACAGTCCCTTGAAGTAGCACAGTCCTGCTATCCTTATCCTTTACCAAGCAAATATCAGTATAGAACTCTACTATAACAGGATTATCCCTAGTAATCTATGAGATACTTAATAGATTCTTTGTAATCTTTGGAACACACAATATATTCCTAAGTTTAACAACTTTATTAGTATCAAATGAAGGCACCAAAAGCATAACTGTATGAGTAATGGGAATAGATTCTCCATTACCAACTTGGACTTTAGAACATCTTGGATAATTGGCTTTAAACATCAGGTTAGAGCCATCAGTTGCCATGTGATGAGAGGCACCTGAATCCATATACTAGGTTTGATCATTCATTGTCTGAGGAGTTGCTACTGCTTGATAAGTGTTTCCTACAGGTATTGATGACTCAAGGGCAGCCTTGGAGAATGAAACATTTGAGGTACTAGCATTTGTGTTCTGATACTAAGGTGTGGTTTGGTATGATGAAGAAACAACAGGTACAACAGGTGATATGTAGGCTTGATTTGCATTGGTCATTGCAGGAACAGTGTGGTCATGGAAGCCAGTAAATGAGTTGTTCAAGGGACCATGTGGTAGACAACCCCTGGATAAAATCATTGGAAACTGGAGAAAAATTATCTTGTGCAGGAACTGCTACATTATAGTGAGAATTCTGCATTGATGAACCATAAGAAGATGTAATAAAGCTTTGATATTCCTAGTCAAAACTATGGTAGCACTGTAGAGTCGAATAACCAAATTTGCCACATACTTGGCAAATTAATTTTGGCTTAAAGTATCATCTACCTCTACCTCTTCCTTTCATCACATTACCATGAAACTGAGTAATACTAGGAACAAAAGACTATGGACTAGGAGCAAAAGACTGTGGTGGTACAGCTGAGTAAAAGGATCTATTAAATCCAACTCCTTGGTAACCTGTATTCACAGAATTCATACTATCGTCTATAGGATGAGACATCCTATTCCCATGAGCACCAGGTGAGTAACTATGCTAATATCCTAATTCAGAAGTAGGGGAATAGTTGGACATTCCAGGTTGTATCATATGTGAGCTGTTCTGAATTGCAATCCCTGACATATTAGAATTCAACGACACTCTTATGGAAGAACCTACTAATCCTTGTTTATAAGCTATTAATGCAGAGGTTAGGTGCTCATGAAAGTTTGTTAAAGCCTTATTCTGTTGCTCCAGCCTTATCTCATGTTTGTGGAGCAAAAATTGAGCTTCCTGTATACTAGCTATACTACTATTGTGTGTTAAGCTAGCTACTACAACATGATATTCTGGTCCAAGACCATCCGATATGTACAAAAGCAATTCCTCTTCTCCAATATTGACTCCACTAGCCACTAGCTCATCACCTAACTCTTTCATCTTTAAAACATATTCATTGATACTTAAGGAGTCCTCTGTTGTGGTTTGCAATAAGTTTCTTAGGTGTAATGTCCTAGCCTTTGAAAAAGATTGAAAATGTAGTTCTAAGTGTAATAATTGCTTCATACTAGGGTACTCATAGAATTACATAAAGTAAAATGCATTTATATTAGCAAAAGTAAATGGGCCCGAAATTTTCTTTTAATACATATAATCATTCTTTATACAAAGTAAGGTATCATTTGTAAAAGTTATCAAAACAGTGGACAGTGTAGCTATTGCTCCTCGCTTGTCGACGCCATCCGACCACGTCCTCACCTAGATCCTGCAAACACAAAGAGAAACAACGGGGTGAGCACAAAACAATGCTCAGTAAGTAAATCCTCTACTCGTCTGTCCCCGTAACTTTTTCTTTTAATTCTTTCCTTACACTCTTCTCATCTCATTATTTTCTCTTTCTATTTCTCTTTCACATAGCTCTTTTCTATTAATTTTCTGTTGTATATCACGGCCTCATCTTACCGGAGGCACGGCTGAGTGGAGATCACAAAGCACCCACCCACTCTTCGTGACTTCTACTAATTCTCTTCCTCTATTCTTTCTCATATTTTCTCATTCTTTCTCACTTGAATGTCACGGCCTCATCTTACCGGAGGCACGGCCGGGTGGAGTTCACAAAGCACCAACCCACTCTTCGTGACTTCCGGGTGGAGTTCACAAAGCACCAACCCACTACCCACTCTTCATAACTTGCGAGTGGAGTTCACAAAGCACCAACCCATTTTTCGTAACTTGCAGGTGGAGTTCACAAAGCACCAACCCATTCTTCGTAACTTCCGGGTGGAGTTCACAAAGCACCAACCCATTCTTAGATTTTTCTCATTCTCTTTACTTTTAGAGTAGCTCATTCACAAAGTTCTCTACTCTTTCTCAAACTACTTCTCAATGCACAATTAATGCATAAGGATGGTTCATGCTTAAAGTTTCTTACTTAATGCACTTATGAAATGCACAAATGCAATATTGCATCAAAACAGTCATTCTGCGCAGGTCACACTCAAGAAGGCATAACTTGAGTTATACACTCGGATTGCTACGGTTTTGGTCTCGTTTTAAATCTTAGAGACAGGGCTACAACTTTTAAGTTTTGGTCTCAACCCAGGTCAATCTGTAAGATGCCCAAAAGTCACTCAGAAAGTCATAGATGTGACAGGACAGTTTTCACTTAGGCATATCATCAAACATTAATTGTGCATAAACAAACCCTAATTCAATTATCATTCTATTTAGTTTCAAACCATCCAAAATGAGAGAAAAACTCTCTTGTAGCATCACATACCTACATGGCAAACACACTCCCAAAAAAATTTCTCCAATTCTTCCAATTTCAACCCATCATCAAATCATCACATATACTTCTCATATTCAAATATAGCCAACAACAAGCATAATTCATCATCAATCTCATCTCAATTTCTCAATAATCACAATATATGCATATTTAAAAGAAATCTCTACTCACTTCAATCCTTAAATTTTAGCTTGAGTTGGATTTTGAGTGAAATTTACTTACCTTGTAATGGAGAGATTTCACTAACACTTTTCCTTTCCTTTGATAGCTTGTCTCTTCTCTACACCTTTAAACCAAAAAACCCTAAGACTTCAATATATATATATATATATAAGCAAAATTCATTACCTTAGAGTGCTTTAGATTAGGTTTCTATCCCAAACTACTCAAAAGGCTCTCTAAAATTCTTGAAATATCTTGAAATATTGAAAAAAAGAGTTGAGAGGAAGTGGTGAGAAGAAGTTGGCGGTGGAGAAGAAGAATGAAGGGTTTTGTAGACCCAAACCCTTATTAACTCACAATTAACACATGTCTTCCCATTTTGCCCTTGCTCTTTCTTTGAAATTCCATCTATGTCCCTTAGTCAATTATAATAATGCCCTCATTTTTATTACATTCTCCATGAAATTCTATCTCTTTTCACTCCCCACATTTTCAACTAATTTTGAGTGAAAAGACCATTTTACCCCTAATAAAAGTTTAAGGGATTTTCTTCACATTTTTCTCAAAATAACTTTAACAAAAATTCAACTAAAGGCCAACCAACCAATATTAACAATATATCAACCCAAATGAGAGTAAAACAATAAACATTCAAGCAATACACCATAACTTAGCTACGTACCTCAACTGGGGCGTTACACTAAGGTATTCCAAATTTCATACGAGCTAACACATTTAGCTACATGTCTGAACATAGATTTAGATATAGATGAAAACACCAGCTAACTAAAATTTGATCTGTGCGTCTCTATTAAAGTACCTAGGGTTTGGTATTTTAACAAATTCTTCACATGCAATAGCCTTTTCAATTAAAAACATGGGAGGACATGTGTTCTCACCAGTAATGAAGCCATCAAGGTCATGTGACGTAAGAGCAGGAAAGACTTGGGACCTCAAGTACCCATAATTCTTCTCTATTAGCTTCACTGAGAGTGTTGGTAATGTTGAATGAACAACTAAATTACCAGCTCTAGAGCTAGCAACTTGCTCAGATTTTGATTTCGCAACAAAATTGGAAAACTCGGGATCAGAATCAGCCATTGATGCTTGGCTATAGCTCTGATACCATGAGGGTTTGAAGAAAATCAAGAAAACCAGATAACAAACGAGAGAATCTGTTACAACTGAAAAAATGAATTTCTTTTCTTAATGAATCAGTTACAAGTGCTAACAATATACATAAGCATTGTTAAGACAAAACGCACCGTTTTTTACACAAGTCTTGTATTTTGCAAACACAGCCCCAAAGTTATTAGTAATTCTATTCTTTACATAAACAACCCCAAATATACTTCATATCTTCCCTTAAACCAAACTACTAAACTGCCTACTCAGTAGCAAATATACTTCATATCTTCCCTTAAACCAAACTACTAAACTACCTACTCAGTAGTCTTTATACTTCATATCTTCCCTTAAACCAAACTACTAAACTACCTACTCATATCCTTTATACTTCATACTAGCTGTTGCAATTCTTGGAGATTCTGTCAAAGTCTTTAGCAAGTGAAAAGAGTTCAATTCCAGTTGATCCTAGAAATTGTGTGGATGTTTCTTTTATCTTTTTTTACTTGAATTAATTGTTATTTGGTGCATTTGTCACTTTCGTGTTAATCTATAGGTTCCTTTGTTACTTTATGAAATCTCTAAGGACGAAAATATAATTTCCTTAGTTTATGACTTGTTGATATTAATTAAATATTGAGATGGTCCTTTTTGGTCATTTCAATATGCGTTCTCTGTTGATTTCTCTCCTAATATAAGAAAATTTCAACTTGATTTTCAAAGCAATCAAACATAATATATAATATTATATACTATATATATATATATAGAAAGAGAGAGAGAGAGAGAGAGAGAGAGAGAGAGAGAGAGAGAGAGAAGTGAAAGAACTTATATTTCGTGCATATCCCAAGATTCCATTATATCGATGATTAGAAGTGCCGGCCTTATTCTTATTCCTATTGAACATGTTCGCCAAGGGAGGTAGTAATTAATATATATGATTTTTCATTTTTTTTATTTTTTTGGACTGAGGTTTCAGAGTACAAGAAAATTTAATTAATAGCAAATTAATTGTACGCTTGATTGACCCCAAAAGGTTGGCCTAGTGATAAAAAAAGTTTTCTCCCTTCATTGACATCTTGGATTCAATTCATCTTAGAGTTACTTACCACATTTATGGCTTACCTGGAACAATGGATTATAGGGTGTTCAATAAATTTTGAAGATTAGTTAAGATGCGCGTAAACTGACTCGAACACCTCGATTATCAAAAAAATAAAAATAGAAAAGCACCTGATTAGAGGGAACTTAATGATTTTTAATGTTTCGATTATCTTTTTGATATTGATAAAGAAATCTAAATATATGTCAACCGTAAATATATGAACGAATAAATTGTCTCGTTTGCTAATCGTAATTTTGTTCTTTAATTTGGTCCAATCGCTTCTTTTCATTTTAGATAATTATATATTTATTTTATATGTACTTACTAATATAAATAGATGATGAATATTAATTAAATCACTAATAATTAGTTTAAATTTTGTTCATAAATGTTTGCTTTTATTAAAAAATAAAATTATGTTCGCCTTGGTAAGTATAAATAACGTGGTACCTCTTACAATTTTTTTTCTTTGAACTCATTAGTGTTGGTGATAACAGATTAACTATTAATCTAGAAGTGATTTTACCGAAAGCTATAACAACATAAAAATAGCCCATATACAATTTCATGTATTTCAGCCCTCAAAAGACGGCATTTACATGACAATGTCAGTAGAGTTTCTCATAGCATCAATAGAATACAAAATAATAATGCAAATCTTTAATTATTTAATCACTCTCTATTATTGAGACTAATTTCAATATATTTCCTCATTTATCTGATCTCTTAGTACATGAAATGTGTGCTTTGCTTGCAAAATTATTCATTTTAAGTAATTGATTGGCTTTCAAATCCTATTGGTTTTTACCCCCGCATTGAAAGAATCGTTTATGCAGGCATACATCTAACTAACATAATCTTTTTATGTTTAGAGACGAGATTAATTATTTCTTTGGACGATTCATGACTGCTAACTGGAATACATTATGACTATCTGCATCCTCTATTGCATCAAGAAATTATTATGAAATTTCTTTCGCAACTTCGCAAATCCCTAATTCTGTCGCTGAAAGGAACGGTCCTTCAAGTATTGGGCTTGCTCTTTCATGGTCTAGAATTGTTGTAATTTTGATGCACAGGAGTCGAACAAGTTCAAGTTTTATCTGTCGTATTTCCTCTATAAAACTTTGAACTGCAAATTAAACAAACGATAAATAACGGTGATATTCGTAAAATACTGGTTGATATAAGACTAAATATTATTTAAGAAAATATATACTCACACTTATGAAACTTGATCAAGTATTGCCAAATATTCCGCTTTCTTCGTCTTCCACTTGGAAATGCAGATGGCTTTCTCACTATTGCACTCAAAACTGGCTCACCAGCATGTAACTTCATTGCAGCATATTCAGTATGTTTTTTACCCAATTCTAGTGCCATGTCTGTTAACCAATCCTATGTTAGGTAGAGTGCAGAACAATAGAGAAAAACAGGGGATTAATAGTAAACAAAAGAGTAGAAGATCTATAAGCTGAATATTGATCCTTATTGACTTACAATTGAAGTACTCAACATGCCTTTAAATAGGCAGTACATAATAACAAACTAACTTAATAAAAGTAGAGATTATTGGCATTATCATTAACATGATCTAAGGAACAGAAAATAGAAAATCAAGGAGCCATGAAGTATCTGCATATGACTCGGTCAAACAGCTGATAGCACAGCTGTCAAATTTGAGTCATTCTTCAACACTCCCCTTTGATTCAAAGTTGCAAACACCAAGTTGAAGCCTGAAATAGACATGCTTGTCTCAAGGAAGGGATTTTGTTAGAATATCAGCCACCTGTTCTTTAGTATTATAGTACTTTAAAATGATTGATTCATTTGACACAAGATCTCGAATAAAATGAACCCGAATGTCAATATGCTTTGTTCTTCCATGGTAGGCTGGATTCTTAGTCATCGCGATTGTCACTTTATTGTCGCAATAAATTTCAGTTGCTTCCTTTTGTTCTTGACTGATGTCTGCAAGAATTCGCCTTAACCAGACTGCTTGACATGCTACTGAAGTTGCAGCTGCATATTTCGCTTCAGATGAAGACAAGGCTGCTGTTGCTTGCTTCTTTGAACTCCAGCATATGGCACCTGATCCAAGATTAAAAACATAACCGGAAGTGCTCCTTCTATCCTCCAAACATCTGGCCCAATCGTTGTCAGTGTAACCAAACATTTTGAATTCTGAAACACAACCATAACACAGGCCAAAATCAATTGTTCCAACAATATATCATAACACTCGTTTTGCAGTTCCAAGATGATGTTTTGAAGGCAATGCATAAATCTGGAAATGACTCCAACTGAGAAAGCAATATCTGGCCGCGTATGAGTCAAGTAGATTAAACCCGCAACCAAACTTCTGAAATATCTTGCATTTGCTTGTTCAGTACAATCATCAATCTACAACTTCTCATTCAAATTCATAGGTGTAGCTACAATCTTGCAATTCAGCATCATAAACATTTTAAGTAAATCAGTAGCATATTTCCCTTGTGACACAAAGATTCCATCTTCAACTTGCTTCACTTATAGCCCAAGAAAATAGTGCAGCATATACCTAAGTCTGTCATTTCAAACTTTTTCTTCATGCAAACTTTGAATTCATTAATGATAGAAGAAAAGGAACCCATATAAATCATATCATCCACATATAGGCAAATAATGAGAAGATCATTTTTACCTTGTCTTTTCAAATAAAGATTGGGCTAATTCTTACTTCTTTCAAAGCCATTATCAAGAAAGTAGGAGTAAATTTTGTTGTACCATGCTCGTGGAGCCTGCTTCAACCCATAAAGTGCTTTTCATAGCTTGTATACTTTCTCTTCTTTGCCTTCAACTATGAATCCTTCGGGTTACATAACATATACCTCCTCTTACAACTTGCCATTTAAAAATGCTGATTTAACATCAAATTGATATACTGGCCATTGCAATTGTGTAGCCAATGCCAAGATGGTTTCTACCGTTTCAAATCGAGCAACAAGAGAAAATGTTTCTTCAAAGTTAATACCTTGCTTTTGTGAGTAACCCTTTGCCACCAGTCAAGCCTTGCGCTTTTGTATACTTCCATCTGCATGATACTTAGTTTTGAACACCCACTTTAGGCCAATTACATTTTTACCATCGGGCAAATCCATCAACTCCCAAGTTTCATTTCTTTGAATTGTTGCAATTTCTTCTTTCATGGCACTATGCCATTCTTCTTTTTCTGCTGCTTCTTCAAATGTTGTTGGATCAGCTACAAACAAGGCTTGTGTATTCTCATATATCTCCCTTACCGATCTGAATTTTCTTGGAGATGTTTCCTCTGAAGATGAACCTGAAGAAGACAAGCTTGATGAAGTCGAAGGATAAGAAAAAGACGGCTGCTGTACTTCAATTTGTGGAGCACTATTTTCAGTTGAAATTTCAAATTGAACACCATCTGAATTCTCATACCAAGTCTAACTTGCCTCTTCATTGAAAACTACATTCTTGCTAATAATCACTTTTCCACACACAGGATTATACAACCTATATGCTTTAGATTGAGAGCAATAACCAACAAAAATACATTTTGTTGATTTATCATCAAGTTTGCTTCAATTATGTGAAGCAATCAAAGCATTGGCAACAAAACCAAAAACCTTTAAATGGCTGATAAGAGTGTAATTTATATATCTTGTATTCCTTCCATATTATGTTTTTGTTATGTTTTATGCCTATTTGAGTTGATTAGAGTTTATTTTGTGAGTTTGGCATAGTTGGATAGACTTTAGGAAATAAGTGATAAAAGATTAGGAAATTCCAGAATTTTTGTTATTCTGACCAGTGCTGTGTTTTTCAGGTTTTCATGGAGTCAGACTTCTCGATTGCAAAAGGGTTCTTCAGGAAAAGTAAAGTAGACGAATAAAGCTTTCCAGGAAGGTATTATGGGCGAGAATCCGAGTTCGATTGGGTCCTCATTAGTTGTTGCAAAACCGGACCTGGAATCCTACTCGCAGAAGGATTCCTTGTTGAGTATTGAGTTTTCAAATGGGCCTAACTGGAGCTTCAGAAATCGGAATCAGGTGATTCAAAAGCCCAGATTCATCTACACATCCAGGACTACAACCTTTATGAAGTGACCAAGCCCAGAAAAGTTCTTTTTCATTGCGAGAATCCTGGTGTAAGCTGGAGACATTTTGTTTTCCATATCTGATAAGATTTTGACAATTTTGGAAGTCTATCTTTTAGCAAAGATCTAGGAAAGTAATTTCTACGATTCTTGGGGTAGAATTAAGGAAAACACATGTTATTTATTGATGAGTTGTTAGGTTAAAAAGGGAGGAGAGGAGAATAGCAGTAGTTTTGAGTTTTTTTGGTTTTCTTTTACTTTCTACGTCAAGATGTGAGACTGATCTTTCTTCTTCAGTTCAAGGGGATTTTGAAGCCTAAATTCATGTCATTGGTGTAACCTAACTTCAGTAACATTATTCTTAATCTCGTTTTTATTGGAATTGTTTATGTTATTCTGTTTTAATTGTTTATAATTTTCTGTTTGGGTGATTTAGTAATGGCCTACTGAATTATTTTATCAGAATTTTATCTGTTAGAATTAGGAATTGTAATCCATAATTGTCCTTTTTCTATTCAATGGGTAACACATGATGATAGATGATTATGGACAAGTTTTCATTCTGTCATCCTTAATAACATAACCTAAGTTAAATAATCCGAGCTTATATGATTGTTTCTTAGATTGATTTATTTTCCTAATTCTTAAGGCTGCCATTGAATTAAACTTAGAGAGCTTATTCTAGGTTGTTCGAGGGTTAGGATCTATTTGAAGAGCTTATTTCAGTAGTGACGATTAAGGGAGAATTCGGATAACAGAGCTTATTGTTTCCTAAGGTCAGTAGTTCCATAATAACGAGATAGAATAGTGTTACGGTTAGTTCGTATCCAATGCATGTTTAGGTGGATCTTGAAACGAGAACTGATTGTTTTTAATCTGATTTTTTCTTCCATTACAGACTTCTTTGTTTTACTTTAGTTTGCCTTGATTACAAACTCCTTTCATTACTCTGTTGTGTTGTCCTGTTCACTGTTTAGGGTTTTATTGTGTTGTTTTCATTGTGGCTATTGGCATAGAATATAGGATTTAATCGAATTATTCCTTGTGGGATCGACCCTTGCTCACCCTCTATACAAGTTAGTAGTTAGGATAGTAAGGTTAATTAATTTGGTGCATTCGGCACGCTACCAATGGCTTACCCAAGGTTTCCTACCAATCCAAGCCTCATATAGTGTTCGGTTTGGAACAACCTTTGTTGGTGATAAATTCAACAAGTAGACAACAGTAGAAACGCCTTCTGCCCATAATTTTTTTGGTAGTCCCTTGGCCTTTAACATGCTTCTTGCCATTCCAACAATGGTTTGATTCTTTTGTTCAACGATGCCGTTTTGCTCCGGTGTGCTTGGAACAATCAACTCCCTATGTAAGCCTTGTTTTTCACAAAACTGAATAAATTCATGAGATAAAAATTCACCTCCTCTGTCAATACAAAGCACCTTAATGCATTTGCCACTTTGCTTTTCAACGTGTGCTTTGAACTTCTTGAAGGTCTCAAATGTTTTCGGCTTGAATTGTAGAAAATAAACCCAACTCATGCGACTATAGTCATCTGTAAACAATAGAAAATATCTACTCCCACCAAATGATTTCGTTTGCATAGGACCACACAAGTCAGCATGTACAATCTCAAGACAACTAAATGCCCTTCTAGACTTCCCTGTAGGAAATGGTCTTTTACATTGTTTCCCATATATGCACCCTTCAAACACATCTAATGACTCAATTTTGGGCAGCCCAAACACCATTTCCTTTTGACTCAACAATTTCAAAGCTTTTACATTCAAATGCCCATGCCGTAAATGCCACAATCTAGACTCTCTATTTTCTTTGACAACAAGTGCATGACTTTCAACACTGGAAACTTCAAGTGGGAATAACTTATTTGGTGTCATACAATCATCAACTATTATCTGACCTGAATTTTTGTAATCTCTAATCACACAAGAGACATCATTAAACAAAATGGAATAGCCACTAGCCATAAGTTGCCCAACACTCAACAAGTTTTGAGATAAATGTGGAATAAAATACACTATAAAGGAGCTTTACATGACCATGACCATTATTGATTGCCACATTACCTTTGCCTTCTACTTGCATCAGTTGTCATCTCCAAGCCTCACCTTTATCTTGTAAGACTCATTAAGCTCCGTAAACAATGACTTTATTCCTGTTATGTGATTAGAGCATCCACTGTCCAAAAACCAAATGTTGTTGGAAGTTTTTGTGTGTGCATGATAGGCCATGAATAGCTTAACCTCATTTTCCTCTTGTTCTGTATAGCTTGCTTGCTTTTCCCTTAATTTCCAACATTCAGCTTTTACATGTCTAAACCGTTTGCAGTAGTAACATTGGACACCACTTCTATTACCTCTTAGCTGTCGCGTTTCATCATTTTGCTCATCACTATGTCCTCTTCCATGACCACCTCTTCCATGAAATCCTCATTTGCCATGTCCCCAACTAGCTACCTCCTTTTCCTCATTTTGATTGAACGCCTCGCCCTTCACCTAAAAGGCTTTTCCCATTTTTCTCACTTGCCCTAGTCAATCTTGCCTCATGGGATTGCAAAGATCTCATCAGTTCATCAAACGAGTATGTAGTTAAGTCTTTGGACTCCTCAATAGCTACAACTACATGATCAAATTTTGGAGTCAAACTCCGCAATACTTTTGCAACTATAGTCTGATCAGAAACTTCTTCCGCATAGGTCCACATTTGATCAACAATTGCATCTACTCTAGATAGATAATCGTGCACTAATTTTCCATTTTTCATATGCAAGGTTCCGAAATCACAACGAAGAGATTGAAGTTTCACCGTGATTACTTTCGAGGAGCCTTTGTACTCTGTTTGCAAAGTCTCCAAGCATTGTTGCATGTATTTGCTGCTACTATTTTTGAAAAAAATTGACTCATGAACTGCTTGTTGAATGAAGAACAGGGCTTTAGCATCCCTTTTTTTTTTTTTTTTTTTTTTTTTTTTTTTTTCCGCTCTGTTTGCAGTGATCCCTTGCTCAACCACGTCCCATAGCTCTTGAGACTTGGACAAGGTTTTTATTTTGATGCTCCAATACTCATACTTCTCACCATTGAAAATGGTTAAAAGCGGTTGTGTGGTTACTGAACTCCCATTTCCTGCCATTTACATTCACTCACTCACCTTTTTTTTTTTTTTTTTGGTCCAGTCAAATTTCGAAGTCTTGCTCTGATACCAAATGTTAGGTAGAGTGCAGAACAATAGAGAAAAACAAGGGACTAATAGTAAACAAAAGAGTAGAAGATCTATAAGCTAAATATTGATCCTTATTAACTTACAATTGAAGTACTCAACATGCATTTAAATAAGCAGTACATAATAACAAACTAACTTAATAAAAGTAGAGATTATTGACATTATCATTGACATGATCTAAGGAACAGAAAATAGAAAATCAGGGAGCCATGAAGCATCTGCATATGACTCGGTCAAAGCGCTGATAGCACAGCTGTCAAATTCGAATCATTCTCCAACATTCTAGACTCTAGTGTCATGCATGTCTGTGACATCATGGATAGGAATTTCGGGTTATTAATTTAAAATTTTAACATAAAAAAATCTAGACTATGACAGTGATACTGCATCATTTTATTTTATTTTATTATTCTGAGATAAAACTTGTTAAGTGTTAAATATCTAATAAATTCATAAAACGTGATAACCAATCTTAGTTCGCAATGAGAGAATTAACTCACCCAAAAATCCGCCAGTGATAAGCAAGCATATAAAAAGAACACGGGATTCATTTTGTGTTCCAACAACATAGGACAAATAATTGTTGCTGAATGGCAATAAGAATTCGATCATCTTCCTTTTGCCTCGATAAGCAGCCAAAATCAAAGGTATCCAGCCACAACTGTTCGGAACATTAATTATGAATTGATGTTTTCTCTCCATAATAATCACGTTGACTCCTTGGACATTGCCAACAATTGCACCAACCGAAAGAACCGTGATGCCCTTATTATTAATTCTGCAGAGACACTTGATCTATTGACATTTGATTCAATAGATATCCACTATATGATTCGTCTTCCCTGTCCCAACAGCTACATGAAGAGCTCTGTCCAAATTTTCCATGATCCTGGCCTCTACAGCATGTTTATCCCCATCACAGAATTTTTTACAGATTCCAGGTTGTCTTCAAGTATAGCTTTATGCAGAGGAAGGTACTTTGTGAGATCGTCTGCAATAATACAAACAGAGAATTTCTCATGAATTTTTGATTGGCTGACTAAATCGTTTACTATCGTCTGCAATAATACAAACAGAGAATTTCTCATGAATTTTTGATTGGCTGATTAAATCGTTTACTTACTTCTAAAAGGTTATTTAATTTTCTACTCCTTACCCATAGTCTTTGAAGGAGGAGAGGTTTCAACTGAGTACTTCTTCCCTTCGCTTATATCATGCATGCTCACGTCCAGTTTCTGTATCTGATTGAATTAATTCTGTTCGAAAGGAGAGGTTGGCAAAGACTCCAATGTTGGAGAGGCCATAACGATTTCGACTCTTTCCTCCATAGCTGATTGAGTTAATTTATGTTTGGAAGAAGAGTGGCCACAGGCTGTGATGTAAATTCTGCGTTAGAGTGATTGGATGGCAAAGGAAATTTCCCATTTCTTCTCTGTTTCCTTCACCAATTCTTTGAGGTAAACACGTCAAAAATAATCCCAAACTTTCCCTTTTTTTTCTCCATCCATTCTTCTAAATGCTCAGAACTCAACACTAACGCAAAATTTTCCAATAAATTAGGGGTGGGACAAGTTGGGTTCAGGTTGAATTTGACCGTACGGACTACTGATCCTTTTTTCTCTTATAAATTATCAACAAATTCTGAGCTGTTGACAACTGTGATCCTGGTTTTAGCTTCTCATTTTCTAGCCAGTTTTGTGGCCGTTTAATTGGCTTGAACTATCCAAAAGAAGGTCAAACAGATAATTTTGTTCACTTTAAGTTTATAATGATATAAGATCTGAAAATTAGTTCATGTTGTAAAGCTTAAACTTGAAGTAATTTTGATTATTGTCATAGTTTTAATTTACTTGTGAAATTATGAAATCTAATTGATTTAAATTTCTTTAATTTTTTGATAATTCGAAATATTAAACCCTGAAATACAAGTATGACGGAGGAAGAATAAAATCGTTTATTAACAATTTCATTCTTATTTAAAGTAGAAGATGGGTTAAGGTTAAAGTGAAAGAATGACGGAGGGTTAAAAAACATTTCCCCTAAATATGAGTCCAGGTCCAATCATAAAATTTGGATCTGAGTGGATCCTATTTTCTTTAGACCAATGCTCAATTTTTCTCTTTCATATTTTCTTTCCTAAATATGAATAATCTCTTTCATTATTTTCTTTCCTAAAACACAAATTTTTATTTTAAATTAATATATTTAACACAAAATAAAAAACGGAAATCCACCATTGACATATTTGAGACAAACACTTTGAGATAAATAAAATAAGTTTGAGGGGGTTTTATCAATTTTGGAGGTGATTAGATTCGTACATTCTTTCTTTTCATTTTTCCCATTTTTAAATACGTTTTCAGACATACATATTAAATGCATTTTCATTTTTCATCTGTTCTCATCATTTTAAATGTTTTCAGGAAAACAGAAAACGAATACACAAAATTCATAAAGCAACAAGCCCTAATTCTCTCGCACACGCCTAGCATATGTTGAAATTTCTCTGCAATTTACTGAAACTAAATTACGCAAGTTGCAGATGAAATATAATTATATTTATGACTTTACTGTACAATAATTCACTTAAAAGCTTACAAGATCAATGCTAAATTTATTAGATTTGTGCTTTAATCAATAAAATATAGTTTGATAGTGTTATTGCATGCATATATGAGGACCAAAATGAACATATATTTATTAAATAAAAGTATTAAACAATATTTTAATAAATTTTAAAAATCTTGAGATATATATTTTAAAACTTTATGCAAATAATTAATTTTATATTTAAAATTTAATTAATAGCTTAAAAAACTTAAGATTCTATCTAATGGTGGGTGCAACTGTTTGGTTAACTTTTAAGTTTTATCTAAAGGTTTTTTCACAAGAAACATCCTGTGTTTGGTATTTTTGTGTGAGCTTCCACTAGTTTTGGAAATACGATTTTAATTTTCGTGTGTTTGGTCTTTTTTATAGTGAGTATCCGTTGGTATAGAAATGTGATCCTAACTCCCATTTTTTAGGGACTATTAAGTTATTTTGTTTAAGTTTAAAGCAAATGATGTTTTATTAAAATTTGTCAACAATACTAAAAGGTTAGTATACTTTTTGAAGATTAAATTGATGAAATTGTTGATAAATTTGAAAGTTTAATTGATAATATTTTCAAAACCAGTGGATTCATACTATAACGAATGCAAACACTTAGGAATCAAGATTAGAGATGATAATAGGCCCGATATTTTTAGGTACCCGGCCCGGTTCATCCCAAAAAGGCTGGGCTTTACCCGATGTTCGAGGGCTTCGGCATGGGTCTGGGCCTGATTTTAAGGTCAGACCTTGGGTACGGGCCGGGCCTGGGTATGTATTTAGGCCTAGCCTAGCCCGACAATTTTAGTATTAATTATACTAAATTACCCTTATATTATATATTTAATTACAAGATTATCCTACATATATATATTTATTTTTCCCAAACCCCACATATGGATGGATGCACTTTGTGGAAAGTTATTTATATATTTGGTAAGTATTAAAAAATAAATTAATATTTAAAAATTGTTTCTAGAATTAAAAATATAAAAAAATTTAAATTTATTAATATTTAAAAATTCATTTTATGAAAATGAGCAGGTTTGGGCCGGGCTGAGGTCACAAAAAGTATGTTGGGCCGGGTTTGGGCTTTACCTATCATACCTGTGACAGGCTCGGCCTAGGTTTGGGCTTTTGTCATGAGGTCGGGCTTGGGCTTGGGCCAAGGGGTATCCGGTCTCGGCCAGCCCATTGCCATCACTAATTAAGATTATATTTCTAAAACCAGCTATGGCTCATAGTCACATTCCTAAACCAACAAATGCTGACTAAAAAAACTCAAACACATGGGATTACTACTAGAAACCCTTTATAAAATCATATTCTGTTTTATTGTCCCATATTTATTGCAATTGAATGTGATATTTCCTCCCAAGTGGAGAGTAATAAAAATTGTGTACTATTACAAAGATAATAGTAAAAAAATATTGTAGGAAAAATTGCTCACTTATTGAGTGGTACCGCTTTTACTGCTTCAACGGCATTAACTTGTGATAATTTATAAGATTATCACTCAATGAATCGGTTTAAAAACCCTAATTAACCCTATCTTCTCATTAAAAATAAATTATAATAAGACTCAGGTATTAATTTAATAAGTTTTAACAAACCTAGTTAATTACAAAATAAATACCGACATATGACACTGGTTGACCAAGAATAGTAAATAAATAAATAAAAAAGGAAGAAAACTTTTAACTTATAATCAATGATGCATTAAATAGAAGACACAATAAATAAAAAATAAAAAGACTCTCTTACCTCGAAGTTACCATGTGACACAAGTTTACCATGTATTACAAAAAGAAACTCTTGCCTCAGATGTTAGAAAAATAAAAATACAATAGAATAGTCATCTTCCATTAATAAGTTTCTGATTGCCTCTCTGTAAAAATGCAGTTCTTTAGAGTTCTCAACGGATTAAACGTTAACACAATTCAAAGGAAAGAGTAGCTCAAGGATTTCTACACTCTTCTCAATGATGGAATCCTAGAGCGGTTTCAAATGGAAATATCATATAGATGCCCCTAGGGATTCCAAGGGCCATTGAGAATCATCTTAATATATGTATATTGGGAATGACTTTGGGATTATGGTAAACCTTATACAATAAATAAGAACGGTAGAAATTATGTTTTTCCCAAGTAAGACTTAAAATCAGAACAAGTCAACCACTCCAAACTGGGCACTTGTCGAGTGGTTGCATGAGATTATTACTATTAAAGTTAATTACGATAGGGTAGGGGTAGGGGTGTTCAAAAGAACCAGTTGGAATCGGAACTGGCGGGTATCCTGGGTTTGGTTCCGGTTCCTATCCAGAACCAGTCGTCAATGGGTAGGTTCCAATTCCAAATTTTTTTTGGACCGTTACTGTGCGATTCCGATTCTGATTCCTATAGTTAGGAACCAGAACCGGAACTAGGAACCAGGAACCAGGAACCAGGAACCGAGACTATATAAAATAATTAAAGATTAGGGGGTTATAAAAACTTTTGTAGAAAAAGTAATGTGATACATTTATATTATATTTCATAATTTAAAGTAAGTTGATTTGACTTTTGAGAATCTACCTTTACAAAGTAATGGAGTTTGTAATTTTGAATTTATAATTTTGATTTTATTTTTGTTAACAAGTGCCGGGTGGGGGGGGGGGGGGGGGGGGGGGGGGGGTTATTTGTAAGTTTTTAAGGGTTTTTTTGCGATTTTAAAAACTTTGGGAGGTCATGTAATTTTACAGGGTACCCAACTGAAACCGGAAACCGTTGTTACAGGTTCTGGTTCTAGGTACCTAGAAACTGGAACCGTCGGTTCTGGTTCTGGTTCCAAATTTCAAGGAACCGTCGATTCCGGTTCCTTCAAAAAGTGCAGAGTACCAGAACCGAACCACCCTAGGTAGGGGTATCAAAATCAAAGGCACAATAAAAGAAAAATAATTGTCGACATGACTAGAGCGGGCAAGGGACCGATCCTTACGGGCCCAGGCCTGGGCCCGTTTGGACTGGTCCCATTTAGGACCAGTCTCTCATGGGCCTGGGACCGGTCCCAGGCCCATGAGAAAAACCAGGACCCGACCAGGCCTTAGGCCTGGTCGGGACTGGTCCATGGGGTTTGGAAAATTTTATTTTCCCCCCTCAAATTTTTTATATTTTGGGGGCAAAATGAAATTTTATAGGGGGTTTTAGTATTTTTTTTAGGGGTTGATTAGTAAGTTTCTAAAAATTAATTAATTTTAAAAAATAATAAATTAATAGTTAATTTTAATTTTTAACATAAATATAATATTCACATTTCCACACTTCACGCTTCACAAATAAACAATTAAATAATTTTTTATTAAATTATTCATCTTCAATTTCATCGTCAACACTAGTTACATTATTCAAATCTGTATTCCTAAAGAGTTCGAGTAGTTCAGGATCTTCAAGGTGCTGTTGTAGTCTTATTTCTGCATGAGTCCAATCTCGTAAACACGTTATCACTCAATCATCTCATCGGTTAAAGAACATCTTCTGTCTTCAACAATCCGACCACTCATTGAAAATGTTGACTCGGATGCAATTGTAGAAACCGGCACAGATAAAATGTCACTGCCATTTGAGATATAATGGGGAATTGACTTTCTTGTTGGTTCCACCATTGAAGAATATCATGTCAAGTTGCTCCTTCATCGTCATAAAGGTCAAGTCCACCTGTAGGTAGCGAGTTCATCTCATTTGGTCTATGTATGTACGAGCTGGAGCTAGAGCTGGAGCTTCCGCCCGTCCCATATACCGCCACTTGCTCGATCCTTGAGGAGGGGCTACATCAAGGTCCTGATCGCCTCTCCTAGACGTTCCACTTCTACTTCCACTTCTACTTCCATTGTATCCGTTCTCATATAAAGAAAAAAGCCTATCCAATTTGTGTTTAAGTCAGTCAAATAAGCGTTAATCATGTCCTAAATAATGGCTTAACTCAGTAATTACACCGTTAACTACGGATAATTTAAACGTAGGATCTAGAAAAAGGCCTAATCCATATAAGAATGGATATCTAACCAATATCTCTTATATTTTTCTTCCATACTTGAAACAATTTCACTAAAAAATGTTATCATATCTATATTGATCAAAAGTTTTAGCAATTTGAACTAAAATATCTAACACTAAATTAGTAGTTGGATAATATACCACTTATGTATTAGTAGCATCATAAATTTTTAAGAAATGAATAAAAAAGTTCACAAACCGCCCAATCATCATAGTTGACAACTTCCTCTGGATAGTTCTTCGGCTGACGAAATCTGTAATTTGTTTCGCGGTTGGCAAAGCTTTTTCCAACATCAAGTAGGTTGAGTTCCAACGGATAGGCATGTCTGTACTAACTCAAAGGTCGAACCGGTGGGTCCTCTTGCTTACAATATTGACGTACTCCTGCCATCTTTTATTGCTACCGCCGACGATAAATCCGATAGTTCTACGCACCCTCTCAATCTTTAAATGTATACATCTAAACCTGCTTTAACTATCAAATGATGATGTGACAAGCACATCTCTGGTGATAAAATTTGCCTTCACCAGCGGATCCAATTTCTTTTCAAATAAGATATTGCCACGGTGTTAGCAGCTGCATTATCAAGCGTTAGCGCTACAACTCTATCAGTTAATAATATTCTTGCAAAACTTCAAGAATTGTAAAATAAATGTTTCAGCATTATGTTTTTCATATAATGGTTTAAACTATCAATTTTGTTGTAAACCCCAATTATGATCTAAGAAATGTACTGTAACAGTTAAAAAATCGGTTTTTGATCTACAAGTCCATATGTCTGATGTAAGTGCAATAGATATATTCCTAAAATTTTGAAATTCATTTTTAAGTTTATTATTTATTTTGTATAAAGTTTTAGTATATCTCTTTCTACTTGTAGTTCTACTAAAGGGGTATATGCGACAAAATGCAGTTTTAACTATATTAACAAAAAAGGATTTTCAGATATAACAAATGGGAGAGTCCGTAGCAACTATATATCTTGCTATTTCCTCTCATGCAATATGTGTATTGTATTGTCATGTGAGAGAAGTGAGGATTGTGGATTAAAATAAGTTGAGTTTGAATTTGTCTACCTGATCCGCTTGAAGATGCATTTATTTGGGGATGCTTCTTCTCTACGTGTCGTCGCATCGTCGAAGTCCCCTTCTCAGCCCCAATTGGTTCCACATAAATTACATATCCCACACGATTCTTCCCCCTCTCCATTTGTCTTTGGCCTTTTTGATTTGGTGAAGTATCGCCAGACATCGGACACGACCCTCTTTGACGGTCGGGGGGGTTGGGCTATGTCCGTGCCCGTTGAATCGCAGCTCACATGTGTTTGGCTACACCTCGTCCCGACCGAATGTGGTTGTGGAATTACAGCTGCATCCTCTAGAGGAAATGGTGAAATGGATTGAAAGCTTCAATTTCTTCGGTGGATGGAATGTAAAACTCATTTGGGGAAGACATTATAAATTTATGATAAAATAATAAATAATTAAAATGAAAAGAAATTAAATAATAATATGAAATTATGATGATATTGAAAAATAGAAAAAAAATTGAATAATATAAATAAATAATATAAATAAATTATAAATATAAATTGAATGAGAAATTGATTGGAGATTTGGAGTAGAGAGATTGAGAGAATGAAAGAATGAGAGATTGATTGGTGTGAAAAAAATTAAAGGTTTTAGGGTTATTTATAGTGTAGTTGTGGGGGGGAAAATGAAAAAAAAAAAACTTATAATTATATAAATATAACCGTTGGGTGTCAGTTGACCATTGGCAGTTAAATTTTTTTTTTTTTAATAAATTTTATAAAATTTTGTTTTAGTCCTTTAATTTATACTTATTTTAGGGGGTTTAATGTAATTTTATAAATAACTAAAATGATAAAAGGTAAAAAAAAATTGGGCCCAAGCCTGGGACCGGGCCCAGGCCCGGGCCTTGGAGGAGGGCCCAGTGGAGGGCCTGGGCCCTCCTCCTTAGGTCTGGTCCTGTTTTGGGACCAAGCTTCCTAGGACCGGTCCTCCGAAGGACTGGTCCTAGGACCGGTTTTTGGAGTTGGGCTTTTGGGCCCGGTCCCAAATGCCCAGCTCTACATATGACACTAGTTGACCGTGGAGTGGAAATACAAGTTATAAAAATAAAATAAAATCTTCCAATTAATGCAGCGAATCTCTTCCCCTGATGCCCTCCTACTAATTAAATCATAACAATTGAATTTGATTTAATGATCGATCTGGATGGGTTCTTGTGAACAAGTATTATAAGAAGTTGCCTGTAAGAAGCATTAAAACACTATTTAATAAGAACAGCCACTGAGAAGTTCCTCGAGGAAGCATTTATCTATAGATACCAATTTCTCTTCTTCATCACAGTTTATCCCCTCTTCTTCATTACAACTAATCGCCTCTTCTTCATCACAGCCTACCACATTATCAGGTGAGGGTAAGAGTATGTAGTACGGAATTAAAATAAATTTTCAGAAGTAAAAAAATAATCTTTCCAACCAGATAACTTACAAGTACGAAAAATTTTCAGTTTGTTTTTATTGCAGATATTTACATGACGTACCTACAACTATATAAAGCTATACTCGAAGGCAACCTGAATTCTGTAAAAGAAATCCGTTCAACGGATAACTCTTCGTTAGAGGCCAGGATCACGAAGAACTTGGACACAGCTCTTCATGTAGCTGTAGCTGTTGGGACAGAAGAGGCGAATTGTATTGTGGAGTATCTGTTGGGAGAGATGTCAACAGATCAAGTAGCACTGAAAAATAAAGAGGGCAACACGGTCCTTTCCATTGCTGCAATTGTTGGCAATTCCCAAGCAGCCAAAATGATATTGAATATGAATAACCATCAATATAGCAATTTAACTGAAGTTCCAAACAATTCTGGAAGGATACCCTTGATTGAGGCTGCTCGCCATGGCCAAAAAGATATGATTGAACCTTTGGGTACTAGAAATTATTTGAACAATGTTGCCGCAACTGATTACGATAGTGCCGTCCCTTTCATAAATTCGCTTATAATTGCTGGATTTTATGGTGAGTTAATTCTTTCTTACAGTACTACCGTGCGATTAGATTTTATTTTAATAATATACCAGACACTTTAAAACTAATTTCCAAGTATATACCAAATCATGTATATCTTTTACGGTCCAATACATTGCAAATTAGAAACTTTGCTGGTGCAAGTTTCATCTAATTACTTTATGGATGCACATTTTTAACAATTTTCTTCATGTTTAAATTTGAAAATAATAATCCTAGGCTCCTATCTATGATTATGTCTCAGACGTGGCACTAGAATTGCTTCAAAACTATCCAAGTTTAGCCACAATGCAGTCATCTACTGGCGAGTCCGTTTTGAGTGCAATAGCAGGAAAGCCGTCTGCGTTTCCAAGTGGACAAAGAAAGCTAAGGTGGTGGCAATACCTCAATGTTTTAAGAGTCAGTATGTATTTCTCACATATTTACTGATTTTCTATCATGCATTCTCTCGTATGAATATCCCTGTTATTCACTCGTTTGTTTTCTTCTAGTTTTGTTACCTCATCATCTATTCATAAATATTATTCTTGGAGTAGCATTCTACAAATCAAGATATGTATGTTTTCACTAAAGCTCAATTTTACAGTTGAGTAATTTAATGCCAATTTGGTGACTTTGATTCGCAACATGCTATTGCATGTGTAATGAAATTTTTACTTATAATAAATTTTTTTATAACTTATATATTAAAACATACTCAAGAAGTATTTAAGAATTTAAAGTTTTTAAAAAGCATATTGAATTGACCAATACAAAACTCTTAGAATTTTTACGTATGAAACCCTAAATTGTTTTCTTTTGACTTATAATATTTTACTCAGTTATATATAGATATATTTATGTTAATGTTGACTGTTGGGTCTGTTTCATTTGCAGTTCCCAATTATAAAAACAGAAGACAAGAGACACGAGAGACAATGTTAATGCTTGAAAAAGTACTTGAACTCTTGTGCGAGAGAATTACTAACAATTCAGACGACTATGACATATTGAAACGATCACTCTTTTTAGCAACAGAATTAGGGGTTTGTGAAGTTGTGGAAAAAATTATAGATTCATTCCCGACTGCAGTTTGGTTTAAAAATGAAAAGTATCACAATATACTCCACTTGGCAATCATGAACCGTCAAGAGAAGGTATTCCAATTCATATGTCAAAAGATTGGTCGCATATGTATGTTATTGATGTCTCCAGACTTTGAAAGGAACAATTTATTGCACTTAGTTGGAAAATGGGCACCAAAAAATAAACTAAATCTCATTCCTAGTGCAGCTTCTCAGATGCAGTATGAGTTACAGTGGTTCAAGGTAAGAATTTTTAATTTGAATATAACATGATTACTAAGTAATAGGTTTTAGTGATACTTAAATATTCAGTTATCTTCTATTATAAATTGCTTTCCCTTTTTTATAACATAAATTTCAAGGATACATGTTTAGGTGTTAAATTCCTTCTAATTATCTCCTTAAAGAAATTTGAGCTTATTTATTCACTTTAAGAGCACTCTTTGAATAAGTTTTGCTAGTTATGAAATATATCTTGTTCAGAAAGTGGAGAAAATTGTACCACCTGACTACAAAGAGGAAAAAAATTCTAAAGGAGAAACTCCAGGAGAGTTATTTACCGAGGAACACAAGGAACTGCGTAAAGAAGGTGAGAAATGGATAAAAAAGTCAGCAACTTCATGCTCAGTAGCAGCTGCATTAGTTGCCACAATAGTATTTGCAGCGGCAATCACTATACCTGGTGAGTACAAAGATGATGGTGAACCAAAATTTTACAAACAGGTAGCCTTCACAATCTTTAGTATATCAGATGCATTCTCTTTGTTATCATCAATCGCTTCCATCATAATGTTCTTATTTATCCTCACTGCAACCTATGGAGAACGAGATTTTCTTCATGTCCTGCCCAACCTGTTAATGTTTTGTCGGTTTATGTTGTTCCTCTCCCTAGCATCGCTAATGGTAGCGTTTTTTGCTGCTGTTTTTATGGTGTTTTGTGGAAGAAGACTAAATTGGGTATTTGGTATAGTGTTTGCATCAGCTGTACTGCCTTTGTTCGTTTCTATAATATATCGCCTCCTTTCCCGCAAGCTAAAAAAATGGTATTTGAAATTGGTCTCTTCCTTCCCAAAATCAAACACTTGTTTTGCTAGTACTGGTACTCCTCCTTCCAAAATTAATGTTTGATGGTCCCTGTTCTAGCTACCATCGCCTGCCAACAGTGAAGGGTGTTTGTTTCATTATTTGTATTCCATTGATCTTAGGAAACTAAAACTCTACAAACACATAAAACTGTTTACGGGGCAGTTTGATATTGCTGTAATTTTTATTGTAGTCACTTGTACTTGTGATGTGGAAATAATGACTTAGTGAAAAAAAAAATTACAGACTGCTTTTATTTTTAAATTTGTGTGTGTGCGCGTTTCCAAGTGCTTTGTATGTATATACTTACTAAAATGGAAATCATTTTGTTTATAAAAACTCTTAATATTTTATTTAAACTAATTATTAGTGATTAAGTTATTAATTCATGAATGATATATTAATATCAGTAAATATGAAATGAATTTATACTTTTTAAAACAAGAAAATAAGTAATTGAATAGTTGCAACAGCATTTGAAGATCCATCGATACTCCGACCCCATCCGCAGTAAAGAAACGTCTTCTTGCCTTAAGAGAACAAGTGCGCATAAGGTGTTTTGGTGCACTTCCTTAGTGAACTCTTTTAGTCACTTGGCTCCGTGGGGCCTATCTGCCCATGGACATTTCTTGATCCCGACTATGTGCCACCAATTCCCCCTTCCTTCATTCAAACTCAGCCACCTAAACCAAAGATTAAAACTTTTGCTTCAATTCTTTCTAGTGCGGAAGATTATGGAATCATCCAGATCAATTTCCACTACCAACTATAAGAGGACATACCGTTTATGTTTCTATTGATACTAATGACATGACCTATCCCGACCCTTTCTATTTTATAGGCTCTAGGCACACCAATAAGAATCAAGAGGCCGAAACCTATCATGTGGAAAAGCTGAAAAACTTATAAGACTATTTTTTGGAATAACTTTCATAACACCTTTCTCTTAATTTCATCATAAAAGCATATACATGTATATAAATATATATTGGAAAATCTAATAACATAACAAAACTATTTTCCCCTTTTTTGAATAAACTTCCATAAAACTTTTTCATTGTCTACCGCATCCAAAAAACTACATAACAAAACTATTTTCCCATTTTCTAAATAAACTTCCATAAAACTATTTCGTTGTCTATCATCATGCAAAAAACTACATAAATAATATATCTTACAAATCCGAAAACATAAGGTATCAGGCCTCATATACTACACCAAAACATGAGGCAAGCAAAAAGGTAAAACATGAGTTTTATCGCAAGAAAATATACAATGTTTCACACAAAATGAGGCGACGTTGCATGGGCCTAACATTGACCAAAAAGTCACTGCTCAACATGATCTAGGTTTTGACTTGGAAATTCACTGTATTTTATCCATATGGATCCATTTTAAATATATCCAATGCATTTGGATAAAATCCATGGAGATTTTTTTTTTGACATCCCTAGAGGTTAATGTCATGACTCTTTGAAAGACTATCCACTAATCGAGCCTTTTAGCTTACCCTATTCCCTCTCCAAATCACCAGAGGGATTGTGCTAAGTAGTTATCCATTTTGTGCCTTTTTTTTTTTTTTTTTTTTTTTTTTTTTATTTGATCAATCCAGAATTGTATAGAAAAAAAAAAAAAAAAGAATACAAGAGAAAAGGAAATAACCCTTACAACCCGCCTACCTTGGACAGGCCCAAGGGACAAAAGCAAAAACTAACCAAAAAGGGACAAAGCCCAAGACCTAAAGCCAGTAGGCCCAAGAACAAAAAAGGGCCTAAACTAAGCTTTAAAGCTATAAAGCTATACAAAAATATATACAAGAGTTTCTGGCCCAAGGAGTTAAGAGTCCAAGTTCTGTACAAAAACAAAAAGGCCCGAAGAAAGAGAGCAGAAAGCCTCCTCCAAAATAACCCAGCCGGCCCAATTCCAATTAGTGGACAGTTTTGGAGCCAGGGAATCAAAGGTGAATAAATCAGCTGAAGTTAAAGCCATACTGGAGCTTGTGCAATTAGTACTTATGAACACAAAGTCCTTCATTAATCTGTTTCTTGACAGTCTTTGAAAGCCACTAAGATTTCTGCTTTCTGCAAAGTCGAAGGAAAAATCACTTGCCCAAGCAAACTTTGTCAATAAAAGTTTAAAAAAAAAAAAAAAGGCATCAATATCTGGATAAGCTTTCCCATGTACATCTCTACAATAAGCAAATACTTCACTTGTTTTTCCATCCAGAATGGTTTTCCAGGACATCACCCCAAAGTGAATAACTGAAGCATCCTTTACATGTTGCAGCCAGATCATAAAGAGAAACAACAACTAGCAACCATGCAACCCTTCATCTCCGAAATAACGCTTCCTCACAGCAGGCATGACTTAGATCCCATTCAGCCATGATTCTACGAACTCTTTCATTATCTTTGTACTTAAGGGAATGAAGTCGCAATCTAACTTTCCCCCATATCAAACCAGCAAGCTTTTCAGAACTTCTCATGGTATTTTTAAACAATCTAAAATTGCGCTCCTGCCAAACGAAATAGATAGAAGCTCCCAATAACAACCTGCAAACCACTGCTCTTATCCATTTCCCTTTAAACTTCTTAGTGCACCAGTTCACAATATCAAGCCAAAATGTCGAGGGGGCTTGAATTGCCCATAAGATTGAACTGCTTGCTAAATTCTTTGGGAATACATGTTAGGGCCAAAAATCGTCCTTGACCCAAATAAGAAAACAAGACCACTAGTGAAGAAAAGACTAGGCCCAGTCCTAAAGAGGCCCAAGCCAGATCAGTCCCATTTGATACGAGATACGGCTGACCCAAACCCTCTAGGCACGGGCCTCCCAGTTCCAGTTCACTTCATGGGCCTATAGGCAAGTTCCAAGTCCACGGCCCACTGATCATATTCCTGTTCCTGATCAATCTCCTACTCGAAGTCATTTTCCTGTTCAGAACACTTTCCTACACGAAGTTACTTTCCTGATCAGAATCACTTTCCTATCCGGACACTGGTAAGATAGCTTACCACGACGCTAATTCTTCTAGGGTTTGCATCAGAGTCACATTAGGACTCCTACTCCCACCATGATTGGGAGACAAGACAGTCATTATATAAACAGAGGCCCACCCTCTCACAAGGGACAGTACATTACACCTTCACACCCGAAGCTCCTACTTGAGAGCTTTACATCACCGCTGTAGTCACAGTCTCCAACTAGACTTCCGGTAACCTCTCTATTCCCTAGCCCTCACTATACTAGCCTCTTTCAGCCTTGCTGACTTGAGTGTCGGAGTGTCTACGACAAACACCACCCCGGTGTTTCCCGTTCGCTTCACACGTGTGTTTCTCTACGTGTGCAGGTGCATCAAATCGCTAGTGGCCTCAACCTCACAGGATCAGACCCCCCTTCCGTACAGGTAGATTTTTATGTCTACAGTTTGGCGCCCACCGTGAGGCCTCTAGCAATCATTCGGCTCAACGAACCTTGCTACGTGGAGGAACATTCCATGGCTGACAATCCCGACAACGTTAACTCCAGCCTCGAGGCCAGACTGGAGGTTTTGACCTCTCTCATGCAACAAAACTCAGACAAGGTGGCCGCACTGGAAGCCAAGAACAATGCAATCCAGACTGAAAACGAGACCATTGGGGCTGAAAACCAATCTCTAAAAGAGAAGGTGAATCATTTCTATGATCTCGAGTTCTTGCCCAACCAAGTACCCCCCAATCGGTTCTGCGCCCCTATCCCATCCATGCAACCACTCTCCACACTAGAGCATCGGCTCTCGGTCTTCGGTAAAGGGCCATGTCCGTTAAGCGCACTGGCGCTTGACGACTCCGTTTTGACTAATGGAGACAAAGATATGCCAGCAGAACACCATCCAGCCGACCCATCCCAGCCTCGTGACCAAGACAATCCAATAATAGAAAGCCCACATCCGCAAGACCAACCCATCCTTACCATCCCGCTCCACCTCCAGTCAAAAACCCAAACACAAACCCCATTCGGCTCGACTCACCCTCGCGGGTTGAATGGCCAAACCAAGCCAACTCCAGCACTTGAGCTCATCCATCCTGACAGACCGAGCGACCACCAGTCGACTTCTTTGACCATTCATGTAGGGCGAAATAATAGAACAGTGATAATGGGAGTCATCCAACCGGAAGGGATGAACGAAGATCCATGCTACCAAGGAATGCACGACAGAATGATCTATCAGACTGCCCCCCGAGGGATGACCCAACGGAATGTGTCGAGAACGAATGCAGTAGTAGACCCAGTAAGACGGGATGACCCAATAGTATCCCCCTCTCCTGTGGAACAAGTACTGGCCAAGAGACTGGCCGATGTCGAGGCAATGATGAGACGCATTCTAGGAATGCCGATCCTAACCAAGAAGAGTAGACCTCATTGTTACGCTGATTCACCCTTTGTGGATGAGATCGCTCTGGCAGACATGCCCCAGAAATTCACCATCCCCAATATGAAACCGTACGATGGTACCAACGACCCAGATGACCACATAGCCTCGTACAAGCAGCGGATGTTCACAGTCTCAATACCCCGACCGCCTAGGGAAGCCTGCATGTGTAAAAGTTTCGGTTCTAGTTTGTCCGACCTGGTGCTCCAGTGGTACACAAACCTCCTGAACAGATTCATCGATTCATTTGCCTAGCTTACCGATACCTTCGTGGAACAGTTCGCCAGCAGCAAGAAACTAGAGAAACTGTCAACCGACCTATACCTAATATACCAGAGAAAGGGAGAGCCATTGAGAGAATATGTTAGCAGATTCAATAGAGAAAAGATCTCTATCCCCTCATGTAACCCCGAGACTGCTGTGGACACTTTCAGGAAATGCCTCCTCCTAGACGGAGAACTGTACAAAGAACTTACAAAGCTGGGTTGCACCACAATGGAAGACGCTCTGGCCCGGGCGGTTATCTAGATAAGATGGGAGGAAGATGAGATGAACCGAGCTACTCATTCCAGATATGAATCAAGGCGGAGCGACAGGAAGCCAGAGCCTGGACCGGTAGAGCACCATTACCAACCTCCAGCACTCAATATGGGCAGAGTCAGGAAGCCTTATGATCGCCAACCTGTGAGAAATGATAACAGGCAGTTCGGATCGAATTGACACAAAATATCGGAGTATAACCTCAATGTCGAACCAACCCAGGTCGTAGCAATAATGAAAGGATTAGGATCCACCATCAAGTGGCCTGGCAAGCTCAATCCCGAGGCAAGGAGAGACACAACCAAGTGGTGCGAGTTCCACATCAACCATAGGCACAACACCGCAGATTGTATTGCCTTGCGACTCGAGGTTGCCGCATTTCTAAAAAGGGAACATCTCTATGATCTGCTTACTGACAAGGGGAAGAACACCATTAGCCAGAAAAGCTCCAAAGAACCGTCACCCCCTCCGTGGGAACCCACACCGAAAGGTTTCTATTCGCTCATCTCCAGAGGATCAGAGATCAGTGGGATAAGTTACTCATCGGCCAAGCAGTATGCTAGAGCCAACCACCACCATGAAGTCCAGCCCATCTATCTGGTCTCGTGGTCACACTCTCACCAGGTAATTCAGTTTGAAGATGACGAACCGGTCACCCTGGCCATTCCTCATCGCGATGCTTTAGTCGTCTTCCTACAGATTGCCAACATCCTAGTGAAAAGGGTGTTCATAGATGGGGGTTCGTCAGCAAACATCCTGTTCCTCGAAGCAATAAAGGCAATGGGACTAGAAGAAGTAAACGTCAACAGGCGGCCGACACTGCTGGTTGGGTTCAGCTCGGAGCGGAAGTACTCTATCGGAGAGATCGTCCTTCCCATCTACGCCAGCGGAGTAAACAAACAGACCGTCTTCCTGGTGATCGACTGCCCATCTCCCTACAATGTTATTTTGGGTCAGCCTTGGATCCACGACATGTAGGCAGTCCCATCTACGTTCTACCAGATGATCAGGTTTCCAACCAAGTAGGGGGTACGAGAGATCAAAGGCGACCCCAAAGCTTCTAGAGACTGCTACAAGAACGCCTTCAAGAGCAAAGGAAACTCTTCATAGCAATTACAGTCTCATCCAACCCCTCGGACTGAGCCTGGCCAACCGACTATTGAGGAGTTGGATGAAGTGTAGATACATCCGGACAACCCCGAGAGAAAGACACATATAGGTTCCTGTCTCAAACCCGAGACAAGAGAGAAGCTGATAGAATTTCTCAAACAGAATGAAGACTGCTTCGCCTGGTCCCATGCCGACATGACTGGAATCAGTCCAGACGCAATGGTCCACCAGCTCAAGGCAGATCCAGATCACCCACCAGTGAAGCAGAAGAGGAGGAAATTCGCACCTGAGTGAAACCGGATCGTCAATGAAGAGATTGAAAAGCTCCTAAGCAACAGCATGATCAAAGAGGTCCACTACCCCGAATGGCTAGCAAACGTCGTGGTCGTAAAGAAAAAGAACAGGAAGTGGAGAGTCTGCATCGACTTCACTGACTTGAACAAAGCCTGCCCCAAGGATTCTTTCCCACTCCCACATATCGACATGATGGTAGATGCGACCGTAGGGTACGAACTCCTTAGTTTCATAGACGCCTTCTGAGGATATAACCAGATCTTGATGCATCCGGACAACCAAGAGAAGACAACCTTCATCACACAGAGAGGAACCTACTGCTACAAAGTAATGCCGTTCGGACTTAAGAACGCCGGGGCCACCTACCAACGGCTAGTCAACAAGATGTTCTCCAACCACTTAGGAGAGACTATAGAGGTTTACATCGATGACATGCTCGTCAAGTCCTTGATTGCTGAACAACACCTTGACCACCTTAGCTAGGCATTCGCCGTCCTCTGCAAGTACAACATGAAGCTGAATCCAGCCAAGTGCTCATTTGGCGTCTCATCAGGTAAATTCTTGGGCTATATGGTTACTTAGCGAGGGATAGAAGCAAACCCCGACCAGATCAGAGCGATCCTCAACATACCATCCCCGACTTGCATCAGAGATGTCCAGCACATTGCAAGACGAGTGGCCGCCCTGAGCTGCTTCATCTCCAGATCAGCTGATAAGTGCCACCTATTCTTCCATGCCCTCAAGAAGTCCAAGAAGTTCGACTGGAACCCCTCCTACGAAGAAGCCCTACAACAGCTGAAGAGGTATCTGACCACACCCCCGCTTCTTTCCAAACCTGTGGACGGGGAGAAACTCTACTCTTACTTAGCGGTCTTAGAAACAGCCATCTCAGCAGTGCCAGTTTGGGAAGAAGAATCAAAGCAGTTACCGGTCTACTGTGTGAGCAAGTCGCTCCTCGACGTAGAAACTCGGTATAGTCAACTGGAGAAACTGGCCCTCGCCCTCATCCATGCATCCATGAAGCTCAGGCCGTACTTTCAGTGCCACTCTATTGTTGTAATCATCTCCTTCCCACTCAAGAAGATACTGTACAAACCAGAACTATCAGGCTGACTCATGTAGTGGATAGTAGAGCTCAGTGAGTTCAACATAGCCTACAAATCTCGCACCGTCGTCAAGTCCCAGGTGCTAGCAAACTTCATTGCCGACTTCACACCAAGCGCCACCACCCAAGCTGAAAGAGAGTTACTATGCATGAACGGCGTACCACCCTCAAAGTGGACTCTCCTAGTAAATGGATCAAGTGATGCCAATGGAAGCGGACTCGGAATAGTACTGATCGCACCAAAGGGAGACATCGTCCAGCGAGTAATCCGGTGTGGGTTCAAGTGCATGAATAACGAGACCGAATATGAAGCCCTCCTAGCTAGACATTCCTTGGCTAGAGAAATTGGAGCCAAGAGACTGAAAGTGAAGTCCGATTCCCAACTTGTAGTCAATCAACTACTGGGCACGTATCAAGCATGCGATTCAAAGATGACATCCTATTTGAGCATGGTCAAAGAGCTGCAGGCCCAATTCGAAGAGTTCTCCATCGTACAGATCCCTAGAGTTGAGAACTACCATGCCGACGCCCTCGCCAACCTTGTCTTGGCACTCCCATGTTCCTCCCAGTCATCCATTCCTCTCTTATTCATGTAGTGGCCAGCCAACTTGAAGGAACAACCACCGAACAAGTCTCCCATAAAAGCCATGGGCGTTGAACAAGCCGACTGCTAGATGACTCCGATAGTAAGATACCTGGAAAACGATGAACTCCTGGCTGACAAGAACAAAGCGCACCGACTGAAAGTAAGAGCCGCCAGATTCACCACACATGAGGGCCAACTCCTCAGAAAGTCATTCTCGGGCCCTTATCTCAAATGCGTAAGCCTAAAAGAAGCCCAAAGTGTTCTAGCCGAACTCCATGAAGGCGAATGCGGGAACCACGTAGGGGGCCACAGTCTTGCACACCTGGTGATCACCGCTGGATATTACTGGCAGACTATAGGCACGGACTCGACCATTTATGTGAAGAAGTGTGACAGTTGGCAGAGGTTTGCCCATGTCTCACACCTCCCACCAGAGCGACTCCATTCCATCCTCACACATTGGCCATTTATGAAGTGGGGAATGGACATTGTGGGAAAGCTGCCTACTGCATCCAGGCAACGAGTCTTCATGTTAGCTGTGACAGACTACTTTACCAAGTGGATCGAAGCTGAAGCCTTCACACAAGACAGAGATCGAGAGGTAAAAGCCTTCATCTGGAAGAATGTCATCTGTAGGTTCAGGATACCGAAGGAGATCGTCACCGATAATGGATCCTAGTTCATTAGCTCAGGCTTCAGGGATTATTGTGACAAGTGGGGAATCAAACTGAGCTTTTTAACTCCCTGCAACCCCTAGTCTAACGGCCAAGCCAAGTCATCAAACAAGACCATCATTCAGACATTGAAGAAGCGATTGCAGAAAGCTAAAGATGCATGGGCAGACGAGCTACCCAGAGTCCTCTGGTTGTACCGAACCACGACTCGCTCATCAACGGGCGAAACCCTATTCTCCCTCACATACGGTTCTGAAGCAGTCATCCCAGCTGAAGTATCAGTTCTGTCCACCAGGCTCCAATGAGCGGACGAGGAATCAAACAGTCACAACCTTTGCTAGAACCTAGACACCGTGGATGAGCTACGGGAACGGGCGAGCATCTACAATGCAGTTTACCAGCAACAGGCCGCCCAACATTATAACCACAACGTGAGAATCCATACTTTCAAGATAGGCGATTGGGTCCTCCGCAAGGTCTTTCAAAACACCAAGGAGATCAACTCTGGCAAACTCGGTCCCGCCTGGGAAGACCCATACAAGATAATCAAAGCAGTAGGGAAGGGCGCCTACAAACTCCAGACCCCCGAGGGCAAAGACATCAAACTTTGTTTTTTTTTTTTTTTCATTTTAAAAAAAGGATGAGTGGGCCTATCCACCTCCTCTTAGACAGTCGGCCTCATGGCCAAATATTTAATGAAATACTATTCAGAAGTTTTTCGTCTCCAAACCGACCCCGGTCGATAAATTACTTACACCTTCAAATCGACCCTACCTAATAAACGTACTGACACCTTCAAATCGGCCCTGCCCGATAAACATACGTACACCTTCGAATTGACCCTGCTTGATTCACGATAACACCTTCAAATCGACCCTACCCAATAAACGTATTGACACCTTCAAATCGGCCCTACCCAATAAACGTACGTACACCTTCGAATCGACCCTGCTCAATTCACGATGACACCTTCAGATCGGCCCTGCCCGATAAACGTACTCACACCTTCAAATCGATCCTGCCCGATAAACGTACTCACACCTTCAAATCAACCCTGCTCGATTCACGCTGACACCTTCAAATCGACCCTGCTTGATTCACGATGACACCTTCATATCGGCCCTGCCCGATAAACGTACTTGCACCTCCGAATCGACAACGTACTTACACATTTGAATCAATCCTGTTCGATTCACAATTACATCCTCGGATCGGCCCTACCCGATTCCCGAGTTACACCTTCGTATTGGCCCCACTCGGTCTACGAAACTCAGCACGACTTATGATTCACACCACCCAGTCGGCCCGATCCGACCCAAGAACTGAACTACAGTTTGACTTCGTTCATCCAAGGGAATGTACACTCGGTTGACCAGACCGAATGAATGGTCCTTACACCATTGACAAGCAAAGCACCAACCCAGCCTAACATAAGGCCTACATGCCTTAACCACTCGGCCAAAGCGAAAGTAACATACTACACCTACAAATAAAGAAACAACGAACAGTTCATTCATCCAAGAAGACAACACCAGAAGTCAAAATGGTCAAATATTATATATATAGCATCAAACGCCCCAGTTCAGAATACAAAAATGGCACACACGCCAGACAAAAGGGCATCGCAGGCCCCAAAATACATAAATAAAGAAACACGCTAAGTATCCTCAGCACGAGCCTCATCCTCCATCGCCAAATCGGTCACCATGTCCACGTTGCCAGCGCTCAGCCCAGCAGCCTGGCCGCCCGTATTATCAACACCCGATGGCCTTGGCTGGCTGAGGTCAGGCACCTGCACATCGTCCTACCCCCCCGGATGACTACCTTCTTCTTCCAGCAACTTGCATGAGCAAGATGTCTTCATCCGGATCCCAATGAGAGGTCCATCCTTCTTTGAACTCCAGCATGAGCTCACCTCGAGCCTTAATGATAGCATCATCAGCAATGGAGATGCACTGCTCCCTGAGAGACTTGACCTCTACGGTTCTCTCGGCCAACTCACGCCTCAATCTCTCGACCTCATGCTCACTATCCCGGAGGCACTGCTGACTCTCCTGCTCAGCCTTCCGGGATGTTGCCTCCTTTTGGAGCAAGTTAGTATTGACCTTGGATACGTCTCGTATCCGCTTCTCCTATGCCACGACAGATTTCCTCAGATGAAGACTACTAGTGAGTACCTGCACAACAAAACATTGCCATTAGAACAAAATTCAAGAACGAGAATATCGAAAAAAACTGCCATACTTGAACGGCGTGGGATACCCCCCAATCGGTGGCAGCAACTACACCCATCTGGTTCATACGCACCTCGTCCGCCGGAAATAAGAAAGAGTTGGCAAGCTTGCTCATAGAAGTCACATCGGAATAAGTCGATGCAGTAGCTGAAATAGTGAATGTAATCATCCCGGCCTCTTCATCCACAACCGCAGCATGGGACGACCCAGCTCCGACTGCAGGCTACTGACTCGGTGGTGTCGCCAACACGTCCTCCACCCTCACGTCCGCCTTGGCCAACGACTCCCTCCTCCTCTTCTCGCGACGCCGAGCGATGGACTCGCTTGCACTTGGGGCGCTCAACTTCTTCATCAGTGACTCTGCAAGTGCAAACTCTCCAACGGTTAGTGGGTTCAGCCCGGACTCACCAAAAATTAGCTTATTGCAGTACCGACTCAAGAGAATGTCCCAAGTCTGCTTTAGTGACGGGAAAGGAGTACCTCGCTGGATTGCCTCTACACTGGCCCAAAGAATGCTAGTCCTCAAATTTGACTCAGCCAGCACTACTCGCCAGTCCCTCCACTCCAACGGAATAGCCAACACCCTCTGGGTCGCAACGTCCAGGTCGTCTCTGCTTTGCTCAGTCCAATTATACTCAAGCTCTGCAAACAAAAAACACAATCAAGATTTAGTAATCAAAGCACAAAAAAAACTACTAAATTCTCACCAGTGGCTCGCCAATCGCCTAGGATCTTGCCGTGCCCTCTCTCTTTGAAAACGGCCTAACCCCTCAGGAAGAAGTAGCAGTCTTTCCAGTTCTTATCAGTGGACCACAGGTCGGTCACCAGGTGAGACCGATCATGCCTCAAGTTCAACAAGTACTGACCTTTCCCCTTATCATTCTCCTTTAGGAAGTACGAGTACAGCAGCTTGTGCAACCCAAACCTAACTTGGTTCCAAACACACAAATCCTCCAAGGCCATTAGCAATCTCCAAGCATTCGGCATAAGCTGGGAAGGGGCAATCATGAAATGGTTCAGCACCTCCCAGACGAGGCGAGGCACATGCAACCTCAACCCGTCATGAAACCACTTCTCATAAACACAAATCCAACCCTAGGACTCCCAATCGACCCGCTCATACGACCGTGGCACCCAGATATCAACTGAACCAGGGATGTGATACAAGGTTCGGATACGCCACACATCACTATCCCTCCGCATGGGAGGATAATCTCTGGTCAAAATCCCACTGCCCGGCTGGCTCGGTCCTTCCACAGAGCTATTACTGGTCAAAGATAAACTACCGGCCCCTCCGAAGTCTTCCCCACTTCTCCCATGTCTGCTTGAGCCACTCGGCCCAGCCTCACTCGACCCTGGAGCGGCTATACTAATTCCAGTCAGCACGCCCCCCTCAGGCATCATCAGTATAGTCGGGGCACACTTATACTCATCCCCTAGGTCTGCCACAATCCCGCTCGAACTAGCCGATTCAGAATCTGACATGTTGGCTTGATCGCCCAACCTGATAGATCAACCCAAGCCTCATTCCTAACTGCCAAAAATGCCAAGTGTCAAGTAACCACCCGAACATAGATATCGACCGATCAAGATCTGAAACAGAGTTGTCGCTCGTCCCTCAGTACCGGTCTGCCTACCCGGAAATAATTTCCCCTAAACCTTGGTCGACCCTCCCGGTCGACCGACCCAGCTCTAGATTCAAGCCTTCCTTGACTCGCCCTGGGTGACCGACCCAGCCAATCCCTGATCAAAGTATCCCCTCGCTCGCCCTGGACGACCGACTCGTCATCAAAGTCAACCTATAGTCGACTCGCCCTTGCTCACCGACCTATCAACTCAGAGTCACCCTCTCAATCTGGATGACCGACCACTACTTCATTCCGCTTAGCACAAATCCGTCTCCGCTCGTTCGGAGGGACAGAACAACCTAACTACTGCGATTCCAACAAGATTGCAACCTGTTTGGTCAGGCAGACCGATCGAACAAACTTACGTCTAACTCAACTTTGCCTTCCCGAATACCGTCCAAAACCTCCAAAAAAGGCCCAAAAAACCAGTCAAGACGTCGAAAACCCACCGAAAATACCAAAATTCATGCCTATTCCAAAAATCTATATTCTGAACTCCTCAAAACCCGTCGAAACTACTTGAAAGCTCAAGAACTTCAATCTATCTTCCAAAAAACACAGCAAAATCTACCAAAATAGACAAAGAAACGTAGAAACATCACGAAAATGAAATATTTACCGTGAAAGGAGCCAAAGTCTACTGTAAGAAACTGTCGTCATTGAAAAGAAACTGAAAATGCAGAAAGAAAAAAAAAATTTGTTGTTCTGTAGAAAAACAGAGAAAAAAAAAAAAAGCAAATGGGAGACGAACGGCCTGCTAGTTCGTTTTTTAAGGGAAATCTGCCAGATGAGGACAAGTGGCATCTCATGATTGGCTGGTAGTCAGCAACTCTTTGTTTTCCCGCTTTGAAAATAATGGGTCGATCCCCACCGAACACGTGGCAAGCATCCATGGCACCTAGAAGATCGTGATGCCATACGAGAGTTGTACTCGATCGCCCTGTCATGCCGACCAAGCCAGCACACTACTCACGCCTGGTCGACCAGCCGGAACGACCCTGTCCGAACTCCCTACATTTGAAAGGTAGGAGGCATTGTCCCTTCACCCCTCCATAGCAGAAGAACGGACAGCCAGTGGTCGAAACTTGCATATTCACTCTACTCGATCGTTTGACCCTCCTGACCGACTTAGCCCTTGACCCCTGAAGGCACTCAAAATGCCTCACGCTTTTCTAGCCCTGAAGGCCCGGCCGACCGATCAGTCAGTATGGAACAGCCCGGTTCGAGCCCTCAGAATAAGACAGGAGACCTCGCCCATTCATCCCTCCGTAGCGAACGAATGGACAACCTATAGTCGAGATGCCTCACCCACTCGATTGCTCCAGCATCCGGACCGAGTGAAGCCTTTTAGCAAGCTTATTAACTCGTTCGACCCGACATGACGAGTGAATACCCCATCTTAACTCACCTTGCTAGTCTAACGGATGTACCAAACGACTGCGTAAGCACTGATGCCTAGATCTGTCCCTTCGGCTTGTCGCACCGATCAGGCACACTGCAACGATGGCATACTCTGGGTCAGGAGTGGATACCGAACGATGTCCAAACCAAAAATCACCCACAACGGTCAGATCGTCCACGCCGATGATCATTCATCCACGAGGGAAGACCGAGCTCGCCTCGAGCGCTACCTACTCTCTGACTTAAAAGGCTCTTAACTCAAAGAGTGTGGGACAAACTGTTAGGGCCAAAAATCGTCCTTGGCCCAAATAAGAAAACAAGACCACTAGTGAAGAAAAGACCGGGCCTAGTCCTAAAGAGGCCCAAGCCAGATCAGTCCCATTTGATACGAGATACGACCGACCCAAACCCTCTGGGCACGGGCCTCCCAGTTCCAGTTCACTTCATGGGCCTATAGGCAAGTTCCGAGTCCACGGCCCACTGATCATATTCCTATTCCTGATCAATCTCCTACTCGAAGCCATTTTCCTGTTCAGAACACTTTCCTACACGAAGTTACTTTCCTGATCATAATCACTTTCCTATCCGGACACTGGTAAGACAGCTTACCATGGCCCTAATTCTTCTAGGGTTTGCATCAGAGTCACATTAGGACTCCTACTCCTACCAGGATTGGGAGACCAGACAGTCACTATATAAACAGAGGCCCGCCCTCTCATAAGGGACAGTACATTACACCTTCACACCCGAAGCTCCTACTTGAGAGCTTTACATCACTACCGTAGTCACAGTCTCTGACTAGACTTCCGGTAACCTCTCTATTCCCTAGCCCTCACTATACTAGCCTCTTTCAGCCTTGCTGACTTGAGCGTCGGAGTGCCTACAGAAAACACCACCCCAGTGTTTCCCGTTCGCTTCACGCGTGTGTTTCTCTACGTGTGCAGGTGCAGTAGATCGCTAGTGGCCTCAACCTCACGGGATCAAACACCCCTTCCGTACAGATAGATTTTTACGTCTACAATACCTACAATGAAGAAAGAGATGTTGGTGTGAGTCTATCTCTTCATTATACAATCTGCAAATGAGCTTTATCAATCAATAGATTTGTATATGTAAAATGTTATGTTTAATGAATCTCTCATGGCCTCATTTTGTTTTAACACTTATTTTCAAAGATATAAAAATATTTTAAAAAGGTAAAAAAAATGTGACTTTTATCCGACTTTGAAAAAATCATAACAAACACCTAAATTGAAATAATTACCAACTTACCATTATGTACTTACATTAATTACGTTATTTAATTATTAATAAATGTATATATATATATTTTTTAAAGTATTAAATTGGTAGCTGGTGGAGTCATCGATTGCTCGCCATCAAAGGAGCACTTATCTTTCTAAAATACTAATGTTTTATAGAAATTAATATTTTTTAAGCGTTAATGACATTGATTCCCTTGAGATTTGATTAAATTAAACAATCCCTCATGAGAAATTCGAAATAACAAAAACCTCATAAATATTAAATTTTAGATGTTAAAATAAACGTCAAAAATATAATTTTACAAATATTTATGAACTCATAATAGTATAAGGGCTAAGAACTCACTAACAATTTACAAGTTGGAGTAGAATTTTTACTATCTTTTTAACTCGGGAGGGGAATTTTTGGTAGATCAAGACACATATTTGATATAATTTTAAACATTTAAAATTAATACATTGCAATGATACCATTGAGATAACATCAAATTCTTTTTATTCTCTATGATATGTTGTCATAGTAGTTAAAAAAAAAAGAGCGACATAGTGAAATTTCATAAGAAGTTAATATACTTTAGAATCTACAAGTGATAATTTTCCAAATCCATGAGAAAAACGTTGAATCCATAATGAAATAATTCAAAAATAAAATGAACCATTATAAATTTTTTTATTGAAAATCCATAAAAAAATTCCAATAGTAGACCATTTTTAGTACTACTAAAATTAGACATTGAATGAAATAAGAACAACTTTATTAAAATAAAACTTCCGAAATTACTATATTCCTTATAAAATATATAAAACAAATGTAACATCGTAGTGAAAAATTCTAATTAAATAAGAAAATCAAATCAAAATCAAAATCAAATCAAATCAAATCCTATTTTAGAAAATCTATGTTACATCAATGACGCACAACTGAGAGGATATATATCAGTCGTTTAGACATGCTTTTTGAGTAAATACAATAGCTGTGAGTTTAGGATTTAGGTACAATTTCTGACTAAATACTGTATTGTTATACCTGCTCGCACAAATCAACCAAAACCAACCGCAAATCACACAGTACAAAAAGAATAACACACACACAACACGCTAAAATTTACCATGGTTTACTTGCTCAGATTGAGCAAGCTACGTCCACGTTGAGCTCATGAAACTAGCGAGCTCGCTGCACGATATTGATCAAGATTACAGAACACAACTGGACCAAAGATTGAACCCTTTCCAGAATCCGTAACACCCTAGAGACACAGATCTAGTACTCAAGATACACTGCGAACCCTAGCACCCTCAAGTGGCCTGCAAACCAGCCACTTAACACCCTGTTACAAGATTCAAGATCACAAAACAATAACCCAACCCTAGTAGAGATAGTTCGTTTTACAGAGAACGGGAAAAATCACGCGATTGGGACTGTAGTATTGCTTTTATACCGTTGACCATCAGACTGACTTGCCACCGTTGGATTCTCAGCCAACCAACGAACATGATTGATCTTTACTTGGCTCAAAACGATGCCGTCCCACTTAATGATGAAACGTCACCGTATAAAGCCATCACCCTAACATGTACTATAGCTAGCAGTTAAATAAATAACAAAAGATTGGGGTTGTTTTTTGAAATGTTTCCCGTTCTTTCCTACTCTATTGTTCAAGAAAGGAAGTTGAATCTCTCCACCACCGGCTTCATAGGGCTAGATTCTCTGTCTTTAGCAATATTTAAATATATAACAGTTTGGAATTGATTATTTATATGCCGAAGTTCAAGCTCGTGTTCACATCTTTATTAATCCAATGAATGTATTTGTTGTCTTATTGTCTTAGTCCCTCGCCTTCCCTAAGCTTTGTATTTTTCTGACATCTCACAAATTTAAAATAGCATCTCTCACCTCCCTTAGATTTAAAAAAATTCTCTCAAAACCCTCATTTTTACCGTTTGCTAACAAAATATATTGAATTCAATAATACTATACTTATAAAAAAATCTTACAAAATGAGGTAGCAAAAAATGAATGGATAAGTGAAACAAAAAATCAAACTCATTACATTCACTCTTTCATTCATTTCTTGTCACATCATTTTGTATAGCTTTCTTTGTAAGTGTAGCATTACTCTATCGGATTTACTTTATTTTTCTTAATATATATATATATATATCTGTATTACAACAGCCCCTTGAATTTTTGAAATTATTCTCAACCCCTTTGTTAATAAATCTAGTTTGCTCTCAACTCCAAAACCAATTAAATACCTTATTGACCTATAATTCCTCTAAAATGAAAAAAAAATAAATAAATAAAATTATACTCTATGGTTTTTTTTTTTAAATATCTATATACTTGAATGACTTTAAGAGCAAGAGAAGAAGAGTAGAATCGAGCTGAAAATGTTTGGAATTCATTAACTGAATTAGTTACAAGAAGGCGACTAATTTATATTGAGTCGTAGGGCTAAAACGTAGAGTTTTAACCTTCCAATTTTAGACTTTACAAAAGACACCCTATATGAGTAACAAACATAAATTCTAAAAGATTGCAAAAATAGGCCCCACTATACTTATATGCATCCTTAAACGGGACTATGTACCAAACCAAACATATCAGTACACTATACTAATATGCTTCCTTAAATTAAACAGTAATACTACACTCACAAACCCTTTTCACTAACTTTCTTTCACAAACGCGACGTGTCAGCTTATAATTGGTTAGCTCGCAATAGGTCTTACCTGCCCAATAGTGGGTCCCATCTGACCAAATGCGAACTGACTAATTGTAAGTTGCCACGTTAGTGTTTGTGAGAGAAAGTTGTGAGAAGTGTTTGTCAACCCATCTTTATTCTAAACTAAACTATATGTCAGACTTGTAAAAACATCATTCACCTGTATACTATATACTCCAAAATATCTTCATTATTTGTACCCTATGAATCCAATCTTAACATCTTAGTAGTAGAACAGTAGCTTAGTATCTTAGCAGCAAAGCAACAACTTAGGATCTTAGTAGCAGAGCAGCTTTCAGTCTCAATTATTTAACACGTTATCAATAGCAACCAATCAACAAGTTAGTTCCACTTCAGACTCTTCCTAATCAACGTTAGCTTTTCCATTGATCAGAAGAACACTATTTTCCTCCTTAGAATCAAGATCCGGGATAGCATTCAACTTCTCTCTTAAACACTGAAACCTATTCCCAGGCAGTGCCTTGGTTAAAATATTAGCAACTTGATACTCGGTGCCAGCATATTGAGCCACTAATATCTTCTCAGCTACCAACTCTCTAGCATAATGCACATTGATTTCAATGTGCTTTGTTCTAGCATGGAACACATGGATAGATGAGAGAGCTCCATTACTCATATTGCCACATCACAAAACAGTAGTTGTTTTGATACCTATACCAAGCTCTTGAAATAAATGCTAAATCCAAACCAATTCAATGGCTGCTTGACAGAGGGCTCTATATTCAGCTTCAGTCGAAAATAATGAAACCACCTTTTGTATTCCATTGATCTTAGGAAACTAAAACTCTACACACACATACAACTGTTTACGGTGCAGTTTGATATTGTTGTAATTTTTATTGTCGTCACTTGTGATGCGGATATAATGACTTGGTGACAAAAAAAATTACATGCTGCTTTTATTTTTAAATTTGTGTGTCTGTGTGCATTTCCAAGTGCTTTGTAATTGTATGTATACTTACTAAAATGGAAATAATTTTGTTTATAAAAACTCTTAATATTTTATGTAAACTAATTATCAATAATACTACACTCACAAATCTTTTTCACTAACTTTCTCTCATAAACGCAAAGTATCAGCTCGTAATTGATCAGCTTGAAATGGGTCTCGCTTGCCCACCCGTTTGACCAAATATCAGTTGACCAATTACTAACTGCCACATCAGCGTTAGTGAGAGAAGTGTTTGTCAACCTATCTTTATTCATTAATTGATTAGCTCGCAATGGGTCTCGCTTGCCCACCCGTTTGACTAAATGTCAGCTGACCAATTACGAGTTGCCACGTCAGCTTTAGTGAGAGAGATGTTTGTCAGTCTATCTTTATTCATTAATTATTAGTGATTAAGTTATTAATTCATGAAGGATGTATTAATATTAGTAAATATGAAATGAATTTATACTTATTAAAACAAAAAAATAAGTAATTGAATAGTTGCTATAGCATCTGAAGATCCATCGATATTCGAACCCCATTCGTATTAAAGAAACGTCTTCATGCTTCAAGAGAACAAGTGCACATAAGGTGTTTGGGTGCACGTCCTTAGTGAACTCTTTTAGTCACTTGGCGCCATGGGACCTATCTGCCCATGGACATTTCTTGACCCCGACTATGCGCCACCAATTCCCCCTTCCTCTATCCCACCTAAACCAAAAATTATAACTTTTGCTTCAATTCTTTCTGCTGCGGAAGAAAATGGAATCATCCAGATCAACTTCCCCTACCAACTATAAGAGAAGGTACCATTCATGTTTCTATTGATACTAATGACATAACCTGTCCCGACCTTTCCTATTCTATAGGCTCTGGGTTCGTCTATAAGAATCAGTCAGTTGAAAAGTGTCATGTGGAAAAATTGTAAAACCTATAAGTCTATTTTTTGGAATAACTTTCATAAAACCTTTCTCTCAATTTCATCATAAAAGCATATACATGTATATAAATATATATTGGGAAACCAGAAGACATAACAAAACTATTTTCCCCTTTTAGAATAAGCTTCCATAAAACTATTTCCTAGTCTATCATCATGCAAAAAAACGTAAGGTATCGGGCCTCATTTACTACAACAAAACATGAGGCAAGCAAAAATGTAAAACATGAGTTTTATTGCAAGAAAATATACAATGTTTCACACAAAATGAGGCAACATCGTGTGGGCCCAACCTTGACAAAAAAGTCACTACTCAACATGATCCTGATTTTGACTTGGAAAGTCACTGTATTTTATCCATATGGATCCATTTTAAATATATCCAATGCATTTGGATAAAATCCATGGAGAACTTTTTTTTTTTTTTTTTGACATCCCTAGAGGTTAATGTCATTACTCTTTGAAAGACTATCCACTAATCTGAGCCTTTTAGCTTACCCTATTATAAATTCTTCACTCTCCAAATCACCAAGGGGATTGTGCTAAGTAGTTATCCAATTTGAGGTTAATCCTCACGACATAGCCTTATTATGCATTTTGTGCCGATTTTTTTTTTTTTTTTTTGGATAAATCCAGTAATTGTATATAAAAAAAAAAAAGAAAGAATACAAGATAGAAGGGAATAATCCTTACCACCCGCGTACCTTGGACAGGCCCAAGGGGCAAAAACAAAAACAAAACAAAAGGGACAAAGCCCAAGACCTAAAGCCAGCAGGCCTAAGAACAAAAAAGGGCCTAAACTGAAGCTTTAAATCTATACAAAAATACGTACAACATTTTCTGGCCCAAGGAGTTAAGTCCAAGTTCTGTACAAAAACAAAAAGTCCCGAAGAAAGGGAGCAGATGGCCTCCTCCAAAGTAACCCTGGCGGCCCAATTCCAATTAGTGGACGGTTTTGGAGCCAGGGAATCAAAGGTGAATAAATAAGCTAAAGTTAAAACCATGCAAGGGCTTATGCAAGTAGTTCTTATGAACACAAGGTCCTCCATTAATCTGATTCTTGATAATCTTTGGAAGCCACTAAGATTTCTGATTTCTGCCAAGAAAAAACCACTTGCCCAGACTCCTCCAATGCCATTCGGGCCCAAGCCACTCTGTAAATAAAAAAAATATATATAAAATTAAAAAAAAAACCATAAAATGCATCAATATCTGGAGAAGCTTTCCCATGCATGTACATCTCTGCCATAAGACTTTTGAAGACTGAAATTGTTGAAGCTTTCACTAATCAAGGTGCCACAAATAGATTCGTTTCCTGTTTATCAGTTTTAGATATGTGTATTACTCATTTCATTTTAATTTATTTTAGGATTGAATCATACTTATTTTTTAGAGGTTTTTTATTCTAATTTGATGGAAAAATGCATGGATCTTGTGAGTTTGTTTTGTGTTTAAAATGTTCCTCCTTTCTCAAATTAAACCTTAACTATATTTTACTGAACATTATTTTTCACCCTTCACCTACTACTTTCCTATATTTCAAACGTCACGGTTTAGCTGCTTAAAATTATTAAAGAAGTTTGAGTCATTATCTATATTTATACTAAAAAAAATTTCACTTTTTTATTAATTCATAGTAAAAGTTAAGGTAACGTTGACTTAATTGAAGTTTTGGCTGACTTTAGCTTAGGCTAGACCTCATCAAAATCATGAAAATTTATTTTATAATCTTTGAAAGCCAAAAATAAAAAAAAATAAAAAATTAAAGAAAAAAAAGAGAGAGGAGAAATAAGAAATTTGTGTAGAATATTTTTTGTGGATTGTGATTGTTGTAAACTCTTTAAATTATATTGGATATAAGTGGATTATTAGATTTCCATGGTCTTTTGCTCTCTTTAATTGAAGAGGTTTTTCCACGTAAAAATTTTCTTGTGTTTCCTCGTGAATTAGATGTTATTTTCAACATAATTTGTTCAAAGTTTTGCTTCCCATAGATTTATTCAAGTAGTAAAATATTGTGTTATTATATTATTTTCTTTCAGATTATTGATATTGTATTATTTTCTTTGCTTAAGGTTTGATGATTTTTTTTTAAGTTTTCACTAGTTGTTTAACAAACAATGGTGGAGCCACAGAGGCCCCCCCGGCAAAAATCCTAGGTCTGCCACTGCATGCATGTACATCTCTGCCATAAGCAAATACTTCACTTGTTTTTCCATGCAAATGGTTTTCAAGGATATCACCCCAAAGTGAATAACTTAAACATCCTTAACATGTTCCATCCAGATCATAAAGAGAAACAACAACCAGCAACTATGCGACCCTTCATCTCCGAAATAACGCTCCCTCATAGCAGGCATGGGTTAGATCCCATTCAGCCATGATTCTACGAACTATTTCATTATCTTTGAACTTAAGGGAATGGAGTCGCAATCTAACTTCCTCCCATATAAATCAGCAAGCTTTCCAGAACTTCTCATGGTATTTTTAAACAATCTAAAATTGCGCTCCTACCAAATGAAATAGATAGAAGCTCCCAACAACAATATGCAAACCACTGCTCTTATCCCTTTCCCTTTTGTTATGCCTAAAAACAAGGACTGATATAAGTTGATATCAGTGAACACTAATCAGAGTTCAAGAAGGTTTTGTACCGTCTATAATCTGTCACATCGTCTAAGACGAAAAGAATATAGCTGTCAACAATTCAGCCAACTCAAATTTTTTCTGTGAATGAATTTGGTTTGCACACTTGTCAAAACCTCATTTAATTTAAGGATATTTCTTAAGTTCTCAACCAATGAGAAGAAATGAGAGATTTGCACGGCACCAACCCACTTGCAAAAATGTAATCATTAACTTGAGCACAATGGGTATAAATAGGTAGCTCCCCTTCACAAAATCGAGATCAGACCCCTCGTTAAAAAAAAAAAAAAAAAAAAAAAAAAAAAGCAAATAGCAAAGACACACTACTTGAAAGAGACTGGCTTAACATTCTCTAAGAATACTTAGAACACTAAGCTCTTGTAACCCTAGATCACAGTTTGCGATCTCTTATAATGTTAGTTAATGACTAGGAACACACTCATATAAAAGATAACATTGGATGTAAGATTCTCTTTAAACATCTAAACCATTATAAAAACTCTACTGTCTCCTTTACTTTTATGTCTTTGCATGTTATTGCGAAAACAGTACCTCATAATCAACTCTCATAATCATTTCACGTGTAACTTCTAAGATTTACTTAACAGTTTGTACGTGCGAAGTCGTTGGTGTCAAAATCAAGTATCAACACCTTTAAACTTCTCAGTGCACCAGTTTCACAATATCAAGCCAAATCGTTGAGGGGGCTTGAAATGCCCATAAGATTGATCTGCTTGCCAAATTCTATGGGAATACTTGCAATGAAAAAAGAGGTGTTGGTGTGAGTCTATCTCTTCATTACACAATCTGCAAATTAGCTTTATCAATCCATAGATTTCTATGTGTAAAATGTTATGTTTAATGAATCTCTCATGGTCTCATTTTGTTTTAGCACTTATTTTCAAAAATATAAAAATATTTTAAAAAGGTAAAAAAATGTGACTTTTATCCGACTTCGAAAAAATCATAACAAACACCTAAATTGAAATAATTACCTTACCATTATGTACTTACGTTAATTACGTTATTTAATTATTAATAAATGTATATATATTTTTTAGAAAGTATTAAATTGGTAGCTAGTGGAGTCATCGATTGCTCACCATCAAAGGAGCACTTATCTTTCTAAAATACTAATGTTTTATAGAAATTAACATTTTTTTAGCATTAATGACATTAATTCCCTTGAGGTTTGATTAAATTAAACAATCCCTCGTGACAAAAATATAATTTTGCAAATATTTATGAACTCATAATAGTATGAGGTCGGAGAACTCACTAACAGTTCACAAGTTGGAGGGGAATTTTTTCTAGGTCAAGACACATATTTCTCCACAAATTTGATATGATTTTAAACATTTTAAAATAATACATCTCAATGGTACCATTGAGATAACATCAAACTCTTTTGAAATAGATAAAAGGCAAGTATTTTATTCTCGATGATATTTTGTCACAGTAGTTAGTAAATATGATCGACATAGTAAAATTTCATAAGAAGTTAATATACTCTAGAATCTACAAGTGATAATTTTCCAAATCCATGAGAAAAACGTTGAATCCATGATGAAATAATTGAAAAATAAAATAAAATAAAGTGAGCCATTATAAACTTTTTATTAAAAATCCATAAAAAATTTCCAATAGTAGACCATTTTTAGTACTACTAAAATAAGATATTGAATGAAATAAGAACAAACTTATTAAATAGAACTTCCTAAATTACTAAATTCCTTATAAAATATATAAAACAAATGTAACAACCTTTAGAAAATCTCTGTTACATCAATCATGCTCAATTGAGAGGATATCAATCTTTTAGACATGCTTTTTGAGTAAATGCAATAGCTGTGAGTTTAGGATTTAGGGGTAATTTTTTACTAAATATTGTACAATAGCTAGCAGTTAAATAAATAACAAAAGATTAGGGTTGTTTTTGAAATGTTTCCGTTCTTTCCTAATAGTACTCTAAGTCTATGATATTGTTCAAGAAAGGAAATTGAATCTCTCCACCTCCGGCATCATAGGGCTAAGATTCTCTGTCTTTAGCAATATTTAAATATATAATTCTTCAGAATTGATTATTAATCCAAAGAAGAAGGTATCTGATGGAGATGGAAAATTTAATAATGTAAGCACATGATAGACCATTGATTAGTACTGGTTGTCTTATTGTCTTTGTCCTTGGAGTCAAAGGGGTTAGTACTTAGTATCCCTCACCTTCCCTGACCTTTGTATTTTTCTTACTGACTTCCTTTATATATATCTATATTACAACAGCCCCTTGAATTTTTGAAATTGTTCTCAACCCCCTTGTTAATAAATCCAATTTACTCTCAACTCCAAAACCAATTAAATACCTTATTTACCTGTAATTCCTCTAAAATGAAAAAAAAAATTAATAAATACAATTATACTCTAGGGTTTTTTTATAAATATCTATATGCTAAGGGGGTTTAGATACTTTTCTCTTACAAGATTTCATTAACAAACAGTGGTTACGAAACATTTGAGAGAATTATTGAAATCTGAGGGGAGGTGAGGAAAGTTATTTTAAACTTGTAGCATGTCACTGAGAAAAAAACAGACCTCAAAGGATGTGAGGGATACTAATCCCAGTCAAGAAGTCTAAACCTAAAAATTGAACCATCACACTCTTAAATGCTCATGTCATCAAACTTCATTTACATGACTTGATAAATCCTAAAGTAAATCAAGTAATCTTTCCAAGTCTGGCACGTGCATAGTAATCTTCATTTAGTTGAGTCCATGAAAACTGAGTTAATAAACAGAATAATTAATTTGAAATGGGAGACTATGAGTCAACTTTGGCACGTGCATAGCTGATCCAAGTCTGGTAGTAATCCATATATTATAACATAGATCATAAGAGGCACTGATAATTTTCTTATTTATAACAGTACTTGTTTTGCTAAACTTCTGGTAGACTGTGCAATTATAATATGAATTTACATGGCGGCCAGTTGGCTACTGTCATGCATCGAAAGAATCTTCACATTACCCAATAACCGAATATTTGGTACTGTAATCTCTTCAAGGGCATGAATGTTTTCTTTTAATTATCTGAATGGTACGCTAATACGGCAGTTAAATCCCACCAGCATGGTCGCAGCTACCCTCTGGCTATGGCCAACCACACGGCAACCTCTTCTTTTTTTTTTCTTTTTTTTTTTTTGTCTTTCTTTTTTTTATGATCGGAGATATTCAAACTAGTTTATGCGTATCTTAATTAATCTTTCAAGACTTTAAAATTATGAGTTGGATAAAAGTTTTAATGACTACTATTATTAGCAACCAATGAGTGACTCGAATTTAAGAGTCCTTATCGAATTACTTGGTAATCCAAAAATAGTTAAAAAGAATTCAGAGGACAACTTATTATAAGTTCTTTAATTCTAATAAATTATAAAAGATTTTTTCATATTTAAACAATACTAATATTTTGTAATTAAATTTTAACAATTCATGATATATATGTTATTACAACTGGAATCTTTAATATGTTTTAGTTTAAGAGTTAATTGTAAATTTCTATTATTCTTTCTATATTTTTCCTCTTCTCTCCCAATTTAAAGTAAAAATAAAATTTTAATTACAATTGTTATTTTCTCTTTTCTTTTTACCATATCAATAACACGGAATATTCTTTATTTTATTATATGTATTTTTGTATAGCTTAGTTTAAATAATAAATATATTAAAATACTCTGCATACTGAAAAAACAAAATTTTTTATTGTAATGAAACATCTTTAACTCAAAAGTACAATGTAAAAATAAAACTCTAACTCTGAATTAAACTTATTGATATACATTAATATAAATTTTACAGACTTTTATAATATATATTTGATATAATTATTAATCAAAAATTGAAAAATTTTTTTTTTTTTTTTTTTTTTTTTAATACTCGAGCATAAAATGCGCTAATATATTGCTGAGCACTGCATCAATAAATTCAAACTACTTCAAAACATCAGTTCTTTCAGCTTATTATTCGTACCCCATATCTGCGCTATTCACTTTCCTTCTTTCAGAAAAAAACATGGCAGAATCTCCCTCGGTCATTGCAACTAACATTTTGACGGAGATAGCCTTCCTTACTCCCCACAACACGCTTATCTGGGATCTTCAGACAAATATCTGAGCTCAAAACAGCCTTGTTGGGAATCAAAAAGAAGTTGTTGAATGCCCAGGAACAGCAGTTCGCAGTACCCCAAGCTGCAGAAAATTCTTCAGATCTGTTGTATATGCTGAGGATGAGTTGGGTGAATTCAGGTTTAAAGTGGCGAAATCAAGCCTGGCAAGAGCAAGGAATCAACTTCTCCTGGAGCTCCAACTCTCCTATCATAAAATAAGAGATTCAAAAATTACGTAAATTGGCAGATAATATTAAAGGTCTGACGTTCAGTTGTTTCTTCGAGCAAGATGGTGATAAACGACACCTTTCTTCGTACTTCCGAAGTTTTGGAAGAGACGATGATAGGAAAAAATTATCAAATTTTGAAAAACAAGATGAAAATGTCTCTGTACTTGCTATAGTTGGGGATGAGATATAGGAAAGACCACTCTAGCCAAACTGGTGTATGGTGACAGAAGGATATGAACTCTTTCGTCTAAAAATGTGGTACGTGTACCGCAGACTTTGATGTGCCTGCATTGCAAGGAAACTGTACTCTGCTGCAACTGGTCAAAATCAAGCTGGATTAATACCCGAGCAAATACGAAAAACTTCTACAAGCATTGTGGTAAGAAGTTTTACTGGTCTTGTAATGTGTTGGATTAATATTAATGATAGATGGAAAGATTTCAAAATTTTATTGGCGGAGAAATCGGCCAAGGGAGTAAATTGTGATCTACCCGTATGACTAATGACCAGGTTTCAGAAAAGCTGGGTCCTCTTGTCAGTTGTGATTTAGAGGCCTTTCTGAAGAGGTTTCTTTGTCTTTTCTGAAATTGGCAACATTTATAGATAAGCTGACAAAAAAGATCTAGATCTCAATGATATCTGGAAGGAAATTGTGACACGATCGTGGGTGTTCCTTTGGTATGAAATTTTGGGAATCCTTCTTTATGGAAACACAGAAGATGATTGGTTGCGAATTATGATGACATATGGGGGCAAAAACCAAGAGAAAAATAGCATCGTATCAGCCTCTAAAATCGAGGTTATGCTCGTTTACCATCTCTTTTGCGAAGATGTTTGGCATATTGTTCCTTATTCCCAAAGGGATATTCTTTAATAGTGATTATCTATCTGTAAATGGATGATGCATGGTTTTCTTGACCTCATAATGAACTTGAATCGAAAAGGAAAAGTTGGTTGATGTCGGTTACAATATTTGGAGAAATTAATTTCACTGTGTTTTTTTCAAGATGTTGAATATCATGAGTGTTTTTTTCAAGATGTTGAGAGTCATTATTCTTATATTATTTAAGATAATGACATTGTCCATGGCTATCTTGAAAGTGGCACAAAACGAGTTCCAGATCGTAGATCTCAATCCGAATTCTGTGAAAGGAGATCCTCGACATTTGTCATTTCTTGGGTTTGGCAAAAATAATAAAGAAGTTTCATTACTTCAAAGATTGCGGACCGTCATCATGCAAAGTACACTATCTGAGGGTCTTATTGTTCATGGATACGAAATTTAAGTACCTCGTTGTTATGCTAAGTGATCTCCAATTTGAAAAGTGCCAGATTCTGTAGGTAATTGAAACATCTCAGATGTCTTGACATATCCCAGAATTCAAGTTTGGTGAACTCTCTGAAGCTGTTGTGTGAACTTCTAAGTTTACAAACTCTAATACTGTTGCTGTTCAAAGCTTCAGAAGTACCTAGTAATATCCAAAGTCTGACCAGCCTCCGAACATTGATTTTGCGAGGTTGCGATAGCTTGAGCTCGTGTCATGCAATATAACAGAATATGAAGCGGAGAAGCTGGTGATACACAGCTGTCCCATGTTGAAAGACCGGAGAAGCTGGTGATACGCGTTGTCCCATGCTTATGTGAAGATGGACCAGACAAAGCGAAATCTCCTACTTCATCATCAGGGACACATAATTGTCAGGTATGTTAAAAGTCTATCCTCTCTCTCATCTTTTTCCCTTGGTTATAAGCCTGGTAAAATTTTTAAATGCGCTAGCTTATAATGTTATTTGGAATACCCTTCATATTGGTGAGAAGAAATTAATTTATTTCTATTTCTTCATGCTTCCCTATATACAAAGTTTGAATTAAAATTTCTTAGTTATTTTGTTTAACCAAATAGATCCTAAGTTTTGATAATCCGAGATGAAAACAAAGATGTATATTATTATTGCAAACCAGGACAAAACTATTTCCATAGTTGTCGGATTCATCTTATTGCTGTAGTGTCGGTGGACATTGTCTATGCAGGGTCTATCAATTTTTTTAACTATATTACTTGATCATAAGTGAAACATAATCATTTATGATATAATTCATAAATTCTTTCCATAAATTTTTTAATTATCCTCTTTAATATAGTTTAATAGTTTCTTACGAAAAGAAGTATATTTAAGTGTTGTACCAACAAGTTCGCGATATGACTCCTTTGATCCATATGCAACCCAGTAATGTCTGGAATTACTCACTGCGAAGCTGTTTTTTATTTATTTTTTCTTTGATACAACTATGACCTTTAAGAGTGTAAACTCTTTCTCTGATTTTTTTATTATGTGTAACTCGTGTATTCACCGTTGCGCTGTTTTCCGGAGATCAAAGTCTTCAGCAAATGCAAGAAGTTTCGATTCCGATTCCTGTAGTGTGGATGCTTTCTTCATCGTTGTGTTTTGATAATTGTGTGTTTGGTGTATTTTCGTGAAACTTATGGGGGAAAATACACTTTCCCATTTTATGCTTGATTCTAATAATGTCTGTACTGAATAATGCTTAACGTTTCCCAATGTACGTTGTTTGGTTATATCTATCTTCGTTAATTGATTCCGTATAATCTCGATAATTGGTTCATATTGTAACTTAAGCTACTGTAGGCATTTTTGAGATTTTTCTATAGATGTTGGATGCTTTCATTTTATATGTCTTTTCCTATATAACCTTATTTGCACTGTTGCAAACATATAAATTATTTGTCCTCCTCTTGGTGTTTGCTCGGTTAATGGGTATTATATCATGTTTTCTATGTATATATAATACTAAATTTCAAATTTGGATTATAATATTTTAGAACAAAAAAAAAAAAAAAAAAAAAAAAGAATAGTAACATTGTAAATAGTAACAATCCAGAAATTTTTGTTAGTGTGGACTAAATAAAAACTAAATTATATACGAGATATTTTTGTCCATTAATATTTTTGTTAAGTGACCAAAATCCAGAAATTATAATATTTAGTATTTTTTTAAATGAATTGAGGGTGTGACCATGAATGGGCTGGATCCGCCCCCGCTTGTAAACATTAAAATTTGAATAAAACTAACAAATGCCACCGCTTTAATGTAGAATATAATTCTTATTTTCACTTACTAAAAATCTTAATCGCTAATCACTTAAATCATATATTGACAAGGGTGCAACTAGACAAGCCACTGGCAACCTGCTCGAGCTCGGCTCAAGTCGAGCCGAGTTCGTAGTCTTAATAACTCAAGCTCAAGCAGCTCATGACTACTCGAATTGCCATATTATAATATATTAAAATAATTATAATTAATTAATTTGTCTGATTATAATCATCACGTTCGAGTTCGAGTTCAAGCTCAAGCTCAAGCTCAAGCTCAAGCTCGCTCGATTTTGAATCAATGTAATCATATCAACTCAAGCCAATCATATATCTATGGAGCCTCAGCCCAAACTCAACAATTGAATCTCAGTGGACTTCGAGCTCACTACTCCAACCACCAAGCTCAAGCTTCTCACTAACTCAACTTGGTCTTAATTCAATTGCAGCTCCTGATTTATGTTATTTTAGATAACACTCCGCTAAGTTAACATGCATGTTAATATCTACTAGCTAGCAACATTTGGTTATCTGACACAGAGAAATAACATCAATAACAATGTTGTACTTTTTTCTAATAATGTAGAGATTTGTATTTGGTTGTCTGACACATAGAGATAATTATTTGTGCATTTCTAAAATAGAGTTTTTGTTAATATATTGTGTACAAAACATACGAATCCACAACTGAACTATATGTTTTGACTTATCTTATGATACATTAAATGAAGCAGATGAGTTGATTTGGATTGTTGAAATGGATTTGTTTAGATATCCATTGTTTCTGACACCTTTTTAATTCAAATTGAAAATTGTACTATGCTGCAATATTAGTGCGGAAGAATGATAGTTTTACAAAGACTAAAGGGGCAATATAAAAATAATCTCTATTCTTGATTTTCATGATTTTTTTTTCTCTTTTTCTATTTTTCCTTTATTTTTTCTTCTTGATGATGTCACTTTGTAACCCTTTTTGTATAAATTTTTGTAAGGATAGTATTTTTTATTAGTGAGTTATGATCATTTATGATATTATATAAGTTTTCAGGTCCGGGAACATGCACGTACAATATGAGACCCAGACACGTTCTTTTGCTCCATGCAACCCACCAAATGACTGGAATTGTAATATTATCTACTTCTAAAGCTCTTCTTTTTCTTTTTCGTTAAACCCCAAGCCTTAAAAAGTGTAAACCTTCCTCACTCTGCCTTTTATTCTTTGAAGCGTTTTTAGAGATTCTTTCAAAGTCTTCAGCAATTGCAAGAAGTTTCAATTCCGATTCTTGATTATCGTGATGCTCATTTTATTTGTGTTCCTTTCTGAATTGTTACATTGGATGTGTTTGGTACTTTCTGAAATCTGTCAATGTGCCTATAAGTTTCCCTTCTTGTGTTATAGTTATTTGTTCTCTTGAATTACAAGGGGTTTAGTTTGAGGGAGCATGTTGTGCTGTAAATATTTGGTCAAACTCTACCAACCTCCATTGTTGAAGCACTTACTAGTGCCAATTGGAAGGCAGCTATGCAAAATGAATTGGATGTTCTCGTCAAGAACCAAACATAGACCTTGGTTGCACCTTCTCCTGACATGAATATAGTTGGAAACAAGAGGGTTTTTCATACAAAATTTAATGTCAATGGATCATTACAGAATTATAAGGCCAGGCTTGTGCCAAGGGTCTCGATTACTTTGAGACATTCAGTCCCGTCATCAAACCTTCAAACTATAAGGATAATTCTCACTCCAGTAGTGACAAATAATTGAGATATTCAGCAAATAGACATTAATAATGCTTTTCTTAATGGTGTGCTCACTGAAATAGTGTACATGAAGCAACCACCTGGCTTTGAAGACCCTTCACAACCTATTGCTGTATGCAAATTAATTAAAGTACTATATGGCCTTAAACAAGCTCCGAGAGCTTGGTTTGACAAGCTCAAAGTTGCACTTCAGCTCAAAGGATTCACAAATTCAGTTTCAGATTCAAGTCTGTTCACTCTCTAGCAACAATCTGGTCTGATTTATGTTCTAGTATATGTTGACAACATTTTAATCATTAGATCAAATGTTGATTGTATTACTCAGCTAATGACAGACTTGACTGACCATTTTTCATTGAAAACTCTTGGTTCACTCAAATATTTCTTGGGGTTAAAAGCTACAAGGACTGACGTTGGAATTCACCTCAACAAGCTAAATATGCATCTAATCTTTTAGCCAAAACAAGAATCATGGAAGCAAATGCTTCTGCCACTCCTATGGCTGTCAGCACCAAGCTATATTCTAATAACAATGAGCTATTTCCAAATCCAAGTCTTTACAAGAGCACTATAAGTGCATTGCAATATCTAACTCTCACCAGGCCTGACATTAGTTTCACTGTCAATTAGCTAAGTCAGTTCCTCCAAGCACCAACTGAGCTACAACAAGAAGTTTGTGAAAGGTGCTCAGATATGTTAAGGGTACAATTCACTATGGTTCACAGTTCAAACCAACATGCTCTTTAAATGTAGAATGATATGACGATGCTGATTGGGGAAGTAGTCTAGAAGGTAGAAGATCCACTAATGGCTGTTGTGTCTTAAAAATTTAATATAGTGGAGCTCTCAAAAGCAGAACGTTGTTTCTCTTTCCTCCACAGAGGCAGAATATAGAGCATTGGTTAATACTACCACTGAAGTTGCATTGTTGCAGAGCATGTTCTTTGAACTTGCCTGACTTTCCACACCATCCCTATTAGATATTGTGATAATGTTAGTGCAGTAATATTAGCAGCCAATCCTAAACACGATTAGGACTTTACTAGCTATTTCTGCATGTGTTTCATGTCTGGACAAAACAGATAGAAATTGATGCTCATTATATTAGAGATCAAGTTCTAGCTAAAAGGTGGTGATTCCGTATGTTCCATCCAAGCTTCAAATAGCTGATCTTCTCACCAAAGCTCTTTCATCTGCCCAATTTAATGAATTGAGACAGAAATTAAATGCCATTAGTCTTGACAGATGTGATATTGCTGCCTCCTGAATGATATTTTTTTTTTTTTTTTTTGGTGCTCAATTGCTGCTGGTGTTGCTGTCCTTGTGTTGAGTGAAGGGATTGCTGTTCTTTACTGATTTCTTTGTTGAAGTATTCTATGCTGAACTGCACTACATCAATACTGCCATTGCTCTGGTTTATTTTCCTGAACTAAGTATGTGCAGGCTCTTACTCTTGTTTCTTCTGGTGAGCTGAGTATGTGCAGGTTCTTAGCCAATTATCTTGACCTAAGGTATTACTGTCCTTTAATACCTCTTGTTGTATGTTCTATACTGAGCTGCACTGCATCAGAACTGCCACTGCTCTCGTTTCCTCTGCTGAGCTGAGTGCTCATGGAATTTTGTTTAAAGGAGCATATCGTACACAAAAGAGCTCTATTGAATTACAAGGGGTTCAATTTAAGGGAGAATGTTGTGTTATAGTTATTTGTTCTCCTGAATTACAAGGGGTTCAGTTTGAGGGAGCATGTTGTGTTGTAAATACTTGGTCAAACTCTTCAGCTCAATTTGAGGAAGAGTGTTGACCATAAAGCATTGAAGTCAAACAAGAGAAGACGCTGCCGTTTTACCCTTTTTAAAGGACAGCACAAAACGCCACCGTTTTAAATTAAGCCTTAGTTTGTCTTGTAAAACAGTAAGCAAGAGCTTCCGAGTATCGTTTTTAGTATAAATTCCCAGCTTGTACTCACTATTGCATTCAGTTAGTTAATGAGAAGAAATTCAGTTTTACTCTCTCAACTGTTCTAGATTTTTCTCTCAATTTCGTTTCAGTAGCCTATTTTCACATCCCTATGTTATGACTGGCTTCATTTTAATAATGTTTGTTTTTAATAACGCTACTGTCTGGTTGGTTATCTCTATCTCTATTCCAATGACTCTTGAATAATCTCAAAATAAAATACACCTATGTCTATGTATCTTTTCTATTTGTCAATCCATGTTCTATATATTTGGAGTGCATTTTTTGTGAGATTCAACATTAATAAAGCGTGAACAATCCCTTTCTATGATCCCATATTTTATCGATTGTTATTGGTGAGAGGGCTCATTCTTGTATATTGAGCAAATGATTATCCAGTTAGAATAGTCAAGATCACCATCCCCATCCCGGATCAACCAACCGGGGAGAGGTAGAATCTCCAAATGGGATCGGACCATATCTGATTCCAATATGTTAAAAAGACATCTTTAGCATACATCCTAAGGACACAAGTTAAAGATTATTCTATTTTAGTTGATTCATTCAAAAAAAAAAAAAATACTATTGAAAGCCACAAATCAATATTCTCAATATTTTATATAGGTGTGATCAAGCTGTACCTTGTTTTTGTCCTCAGCAAAATGCATCCGTAAATCTCCCATATAGGAAAGGCTACATATTTTGGCAAACAGATCTTCCTGCACAATCAAAGACCTAATCATGACTGTAGCAACTCTAAAATGAATGAGCAGTAACATAGAAGCAAACCTGTGTGAACTTGGAGGGCAAGAGAGGAAGAGCAGCAGACAATGCAGCCCTCAATTAACAGAGTTTGAATTTGCAACATCCAGATTATCCACAAGTATGTGTACCTGCACAAGCAACACCAAGCTCCCCGAGATTGGTAAATAATACTAATATATGAGACGACAAACTCAATTTTCAGATCTCAGGTCATGATTAAGAACCAAAATCAGTGCAAAGGAAGTAGAAGATAGCTAATGAAAAGCACAGTTCAGGAGAAGAGGAATTAAGGAAATCAGCTAAACATAAGATCTCCTATCATTGATATGATCACATGTCAAATGACATCTAAGCAACATAAGAACCATACACGCTCGTCAGTCATGCACATTTTAGTAACATTATACTCGGCAGCTTGTCAGCCTACAACATCTTAGCTACAAGCAATTATTGGTTTCAAGGGTTTACATTGACTAGTTGGCATGACATCTAGTATTTTATCCATGGAGATGTTATTGTAGGACTATTCCTACAAAATTAAGAGAAAACTATCAGATTATAAAAAATTAAAAAATATATATATAAATGGTAAATCCAGGGCTGAATTTGTCAGGGACTGAGCACTACATGATTAAGGAACGACAGGATAGTTGTAGCACAACGACTTTTGGTTTAGATTAACAGTTACCTATGTCTAAACTCTTGTAAAACTTTCAATTTGAAAACAAACAAAATAAACAAGATCTTCATCCACCTTTGAAGCTCTCTTGAAGCTATGATTGCTCAGGAACCTAGGACTGATTTCCTAGTCCCTTTACTGAAATTATGACACTAGTTCCCAAGGAAGAAATGTTGATGCATATTACAATTAAGAAGAGATGATAAATTCTTTTTTTTAAAAAAAAAAAAAAAAAAAAAAAAAAAAAGAAAGGCAGTACCAGTTCTGTAGACGAAAAACTTAAATAGAATCTGTCCCAGTTCAGTATGTTGTGAACCAAGTCATCCATTCGAACACACCCATACTCAACATCTGACCATAAACGTTTCATGCATGAAAATACAGGAAAATTTTGATTCATCAGAGAAATAAATGCAAGAAAATGATTGGAGGTACATTTAAAGCCTAAAATACAAGATCTGCTTAGTTCATAGATGATAAGTTGGAACCAATGCCACACAATGTGGAACACACACACATATAGTCCTTGTATTTAAGTCATCAGATTAAGTTTCTGAAAAGTCAGTACCTTATCATCCAGGTAACAAAAGGGTTGAAGTGTACTCCACAACTATTCATCTGCAATTTGTGTAATCTATGACAAGACAACCAACCAAATTTAGTCTAAGTGTAAGAAAATGAAATTTACATCTGTTAGGAGTGTGACAGAGAGTTAAGAGATAGGAAGAGAAATAGGGAGAGAGAGAAACACCCAGCTTTGCCCCGCAAGCAACCTCAACCATGAAGCATAATGATCTGCATTAGGGGTGCTTAATAGGCCGAGCCCGCTTGCGAGTCGGCTCGAGTCTGGCGTTAACGGCTCGCGCTCGGTCGGCAGATAACAGAGCCGGCTCGACTCGGTTCGTGGATAGAATGAGCCGAGTTCAAGCAGCTCGGCTCGGCCTTAGGCTCGCCACCCGAGCCTGGCTTGAAAAAAATTGATTTTTTCTTTAAAAAATTGAATTTTGAGAGTTGGCTCGCGAGCCAGCTCGAAATTCCTACTCTTTCCAAAGCCGAGCTGACATAAAATCTACGACTCGACTCGGCTCTTTATAATTCTCTATCATGAGCTGAGTCATTAAGCCGAAAAGCGGTCGGCTCGTTAACACCCCTAATCTGCATTCATTTTCAGATTATAAGTCGTTACAACGAACAAAATAAGATTTATAGAAATTCAATAGCCATACTTTCTAACAGAAAATCAATTGTAACAACCAAACACTCTATATTATACATTATCACACCTGAGAATGCCATTGAGAGGATCCAACACTCCGAGAAATTAGTCTACCATGCTGACTGCAAAAAATCATTATGCAAAAGATAAAACACAAACTTTTAAGTAAAATGAATGGGACACTAAAAAATCAACATAACGCACAAGTAAAACAAAGTGGAAAACTGGTCTTAATGTGTTTGGATGCAAAACTGGAACCATAAAACAGCAGAATTCTACAGAGTAAACAAGCTTTCAAAAAGCTCACTAGCTCAGCTGTTTCTCATTCTCCGTTATTACATTTACTGTTTAATCACAAACAAAACATTTAATCTACATAAACTTGAAACCAAGCAAAAAAAATGAAACAATACGAAGTTATTTAAATAAACCCACATGGGCGAAAACTTGACATCAGCCAAACAAGGCTTATTCCATGAACCAGGCAGTAATATTAAATAAAAACGAAAAGGGTTGGCATTTCAGCTCATGTTTTACTCTAAAACAAAAGTTGAAAGCAGAACGATGAGTTTCAAAGAGGATTTTTATCAAACAGGTAGCGTGCACCTCAAATGGTTACAAAATGTTGCCAATAAAGTGTTTTTATTTTTGGAATAGCAAAATTCGAAACAAACTGAGCAACTGAATCAAGCGGTGCTGCGGTTTCTCACTCTTCAGTTTCACTTTCTTGGAGTAAATGAGTTTGACCAAAAGAGTCAAAAGAAAGCCCTCATGCATACGTTTGTAGGCAGGGCACGGCAGTCCAACAGCTTTGGCTGCCATGCAATAGTAGTCACCAAGCTCCCCTTCACACGGACAAAAAACTATACAACTGATAATGTCATGCTTACAGTTAAGTTACATACCTGAATCATACAAATAAATAAAAAACAAATAATAGAATAATTATTTTAGAGTAATACTAGTTTTAGAAAAAGACATGTAAAGAGTCATATAAAAAGTTAAATCCAATAATAAATTTTAAGAGTTGTATTTGATTCTTTGTATGTCTCTTTGTAAAACAGTCAAATCCAATAATAAATTTTAAGAGCTGTATTTGATTCTTTGTATGTCTCTTTGTAAAGCTAGTATTACTCATTATTTTATGTAATTTTATATAATGTTTGTTGTTTGTATTATTCAATTGTATAATTCCATTGTAAACAAAATATCATTGAAAAAAAAAAAGTGAGAATAGTACTGATACCATTAGAATAAGATATGTTTATTAGTGAGCTAGTGAACATTGTCATTACAATGAGGAAAGAATAATACTACATATATATTATTTTCATACAATATTATGTCGTAAGATATGATTGGATGAAAGTTTAATTACCCAATTATATGTTATATGAGAAATGTTATATGAGAACTATGTATGTGTAGTATTATTCACGAGGAAAACGTTGGAGAGATGCGCTTGCATGTCAAATAATTTTTGAAAAAGATATATAATAACAATTTTACTTGGATCAAACCCAAAGCCGGGAGAATTACATCCTGATAACGGTACTCTGCATTGCTAATAATTCCAATTTAAGAATGGTTGAGAGTCTGGGAAGATAGTATATGGTGCAGATGAACCAAAGGATGCGTATATGCGTTTAAATATCTTCTCAAATGTCCCCTCATCATAATCATATCCTGCCTGTTGGTGCACCAATTCATGTCATATCTAGAAGTACAATCATAAAGCATATATTCATACAATTATGACTTTAGAAGTATCTTCTTAAAAACATTACGATTACAGCATGTCGCAAAGCATTCAGGATCCGGGCTGCTATATATGCAACAGATTTGGCTCCCCTTCGTAATACAATTCATCTTTCTAATTAAAAATTCATCAAATTTTGATTATATATAAATTCTAATGATATAGTTTCTTGACATCAACAATTATGTATATGAACGTTTGGTTTTCCTTTGTGCTTTAATTTTATGATCTTTTAATACTTTAAATTAAGGCTGATTAATCTAAATCAAATTAAAATATTTTAATTTTAGTTTATGTCACAATATGACCTTTGAGCATTGCATGATCACATTTATTTTGATATGTTTATAAAGTGTTTATTGTTTCAATACTTTCTCAATAACCTTGTCTAATATAGTTTTAAAATACCTGGACTTTTTCCGGGCACTTGGCCTCACTTAAGCCTAATCATGTTTGGCATATTATTATATAACTTCTTAAGCCTTGAAGAATCAAGAAATCTTAAGGTCTACGAACTGCAAAGCGTACAGATAGCCACACAGAGTTACTCCATAATTAATTTTCAAGTAGAGAAATTTAAATCTCACAGCTATTCAAATCGTAAACCTATAAATTTGCCATATCTACCAGATCATGGACCTCTACCTCTAGCCTTGAATAGTTTTTGTTATGGGCTTGAGAAATTGATCTGCAGGGACTAATATAGATTAGAAATTTGTCGCCAATATTCTTTTCATTACCCAAAGAATTTTACAACAATAATATTAATATATAAACTTTGCACGGACTAACTTGACATAAGGTGAATGAATCATTATATAAATAAGAATTTAATTCAATAAATATTTAATAAATGTAGACGAATGATATGATAAATAAATGTAAGTTTGCTTATGTAAAAAAGTTATGTGGTTAATGCAAGGTTTACAAGAAAAATTGAATTGGTATTTGTTATTATTATTTTTTAATTTAAAGTAGATATCAAAAACACGAAAATATTATAGTTGGCTACATGGTTAATTAAAGACCAACTTGCTTACCTACATTATTTAGATATGTATATTATTACGTAAAGAAATCCTATATTTAAATATAAACTTTGAGGTAAAAAATACTAAGATATTATAATGGCTAATCTTTTTTAATTAAATTCACTTCTGTTCACCGTATTTATTGGCAAAGACCTAACCAACCTTCACTACTTAAACTTGGATAGTGTTAATCAACTAATAGTATTCATCAAACATGAATTGATTCATCAAGCTAGCCAAACCCTCAACTATTAAATCTTGGATTTTACTTATGGGTCAGATTGATATTGTTACTAATTTTGGACTTAATTTTTTGATACTTTTGTGAACAGTTATTATAATGATCAACAATTATAAGATATGAGAGTTAACATTAAATGCATCTTAAACTTCTTTTCTATCATCAATGGATTAACAAAGAGAATGGTTTATATAAAGTATCTAAATTGAGTCAAAAAAAATTTAAGTTGCAGTATCTCAACCCTTACTTTAGTTTATATTGAAAAGACTCATAAAGAGAGTTAAAAAGTTAAAATCTTTTTTTTTTTTTTTTTTCGGTTGTTGTTGTTGTAATCTTGGTCTGACAACTTTACTATATCAAGGCAAGGGTCTTAAGTTCGAATCTCCACATAAAACTAAATAAGAAAAATGAAAAAAAAAAATCAAATTGAAGTGAGAAAAGCTATGGTTTATATATGTTGCGCTCTCAACTACAAACTTAAGTTAAATTTTTTTTTTTTTTTAAATTAAGTCTTCGTCCACCAATGTCACAAAGTCTTTGTTTATTAATTCTTGGTCCACTAGTGTCAATGACAATATTTGATCTTGTAATCTAAAAGATTTTCTAAAAGTTACTTCTTTAATAGTTAATACACATACGAATGGTTAGAATTTTGATGTCTATTCATTTAGGGTTAATTTCCTTAATACGCATCCAACCATACCACAATAAAATTCCAAATATAGATAAAAAAAACTACTAAGGTTTACCATAAATTCTTTCTATTTATATTATCTTAAAACAGTTGAGCCGTCAATTATTGATATAAGATTATGGTTGTACAAATTAAAGTTTAATGAGTTATATAAAATTGTTAAAATTAGAAAATAATAGAAACAAAAATAAGTTAACAAAATAAAATAAAAAATTTAATATTGAAATTAAACTTAGATGGAAAGGTTAGACAAAATCTTGCTATATCAAGATTTTTTGGGAATAATTATGTTTTAGGGGCCCGGTATAATTGAGAAGAAAATGCTTAAAATTTTAGGTAGACCTTATGTAATTGCACTATAACGTGGTTCTGCCCCTGGCTATGAGGTTATATTAGTACATATTTAACTGAAAATTGAATATTTCTTTGTAAAACCGGTTTTTTACCCTTTATTTAAAATCCCAAAATACTAGCCATCAAAATATTAAGCTTTCTGCCAACATAAGCATTAACAAAATAAAATTATGCCCATTTTAGGAAGTAAGCATACAAACCATGGTAAAAATAATAATACTACTCATCCCAAAATTTTCATTCCAAGTGTTGTGTAATCCAATGTCTTATTAAGAGTTAAATGGAATGATGAGTAGGTGAATGACATTACATTACCAAATAAAATAACACATCATTTGCGATGTAGATTTTGGGATGTGTACTGTGTAGTATTACTCTTGTAAAACATTGGCATGCTAGCACCCAATAATTTATACAAATTAATCCAGAAAAAAGCATAAGAAATGTAGAAATAAAATTTATTAAGTGTAGACGTAAAAATCTACCTGTACTGAAAGAGGGACTGATCCTATGAGGTTGATGCCACTAACAATCTGCTGTACCTGCACACGTAGAGAAACAAACGTGAAGCAACGGAAAACATTGGAGTGGTGTTTGCCATAGGCACTCCGACGCTCAAAGTTAGCAAAGCTAAAAGAGGCTGATTTAGTGAGAGTTAGGGAGTAGAGAGGTTACCAGAAGTCTAATCGGGGACTATGACTACGGCTGTAATGCGAAGTTCTCAAGCGGGAACTCCGAGGTCTGAAGGTGTAATGTGATCTCCCTTGTGAGAGGGCTGACCTCTGTTTAAATAGTGACTGTCTGGCCTCTCAATCCTGGTGGGATTGGGAGTTCTCATAGTAATTCGTTTCCTTCAGGGGTATATCCTTTGACCCCCTTATCTTGGCGTGAAAGGGAGTCCAAGTATGACTCTAACATGGACCTTAGAGGAATTGGGATGGTAGTGGACTATCTTATCAGTGTTCGAGTAGGAATGTGATCCGTAGGTGACCGTGGGCTCTAAATTTGACCATAGGCCTAGGAGGTGTACTGGGATTAGGAGGCCTGAGTCCAGATGGTTTGGACCGACTGTACTTCGTACCGAATGGGGCCTTATCCAGGGAATTCTGGCTTGGGCCGCATCGGGATTGGGCATGGGCTTTTCCTCATTGTCAGACGCGTTATCCTATTTGGGTCGATGACATTTTTTGGCCCTAACATTAAGCATTAAGGGTGAGCGGTTCTAGATACCTTGCATATTTCGGGGAATGTAGAAAATTGCATTTTGATTGTGGATGAAAGAGAAAAAAACAATTAGCAGTAAATCTTAGTTATAGAATTTATTAGCGCCACATGTCAAAGGAATGTAAAAAGTTCAAGTAAAACTTAGGTCAGGAAATGATCCTAATCCATCAAAAAATTGCAACGTAGCAATGTTTGTAGAGTTTTTTCCTATCATCAATTGACAATACAATACAAATTATTAGTGATGCAAATTCATTTTGAAGGCGAAGGCAGCTAGAGCAGGACCATCAAACAATATTTTTTTTGCTAGATTGGGGAGCAGTATCAGTACGGTAACGGCAACACCAACAGCAATAGCAACGGGCAGCAAAGCAAGAGACTAATTTCAATATTATTTCTTACTTTTCTCGTACCACGCTCTTAGCTTTTCGGAAATGCCTAGAAGACATCTTCTTATCATGCGGGAAATTTCGGGTCCGTATGTGGAAAAAAGCAAGTCGCGTAGGAGGGGATACTGCCAAGACAAAAACAAGAACAGAGGCACTGAAGCTGATGCATACACTAAATAAAGGATCCAATAATCCTTTCTGTTACCAAACACCAGATAAACTGTGGAACAAAAAGCTACCATAAGCGCTGTTAGAGAGAGGAACAACATAACAAGACCCCACATAAACTTTGTTGGAACAGAGTAAAGAAAATCATGTTCGGAATACCGCGCAGTGAGCACGGACAAAAATATTATGATGGCAGCAACTGATGAGAACAGAGAAATTGAATCTGAAACGGCAAATATCTTGAAGGATGCCCGTTTGTGAAAAGTTGGTCGACCATCATCGCTGTAGTCACCTGGTACTGTGATGGCTGCTGCAAATACTATAGTGGCAATGAGTGCTGCAGCAAGTGAGAATGAGGTTGCAGACTCTTTCATCCATTTCTCACCTTCTTTGACAAGTCCTTTATGTTCTTCCATAAATACCATTCGTGGAGTTTCTCCTTTAGAATTTTTTTCCTCTTTGTAATCAGGCGGCACAAGTTTCTCCACTTCCTATATAAAAGATAAAATCCATAATTAACTGTCTTATACCATCTTAATATATTTGATATAGTATTAGGTGTATGCAATGAGTAAGCTTAAATTTCTTTAACAAACTAATGAAAGGCAGTGTTGTTGTTTGGGAAGTTGAGAAAAGGTGAATGAGAGATGGGTTAGAAAGGGATTTTCCGGAGTGGATCCCTTTATATTAAGCAAAATTGCCTTCTTGCTTTGAAGTGACTTGGCAAAAATAGACTTATTTTCTTTTGCCATGAAGTCTGATTTTCTCTTCGACTAGTAATCGATTCTAAGAGTAGAAGAGAAATTGTTTCCTTACTCAATTAAATTCTATTGGCGGTCATTGGAGAGTGTGATAACATAGTATGAAAGAGTGAGAGTGATGAAATGGAAGGCTAGGGTTGAAAAATGAAGGGAGGGGAAAAATGGTTTGGTGGCTTTAGTTTGAGAGTTGGATTAGGAAATTTGATTCATTAATCTAGGGTTTCCTTCCTAGATAGCAAGGGTGTATTTGGTAGATTTCAAACTACAACGATTGAAACGTAATTTCAGAGGTATATGTGTTGGATTTCAAACTTGTGCTGATATAAGATCAAACCATTGGCCTAACCGGTCCAACTGGTCAAATTGGTCAACCCAAGGACCGGCCCCTTGACTGGGTCAAGGTGCGGGCCTAGTTTGAAAACATTGTTCTTATAATGTCCTTCTTGAAAATAGTTTGGGAGAGTTCAAGAAAAAACAGAGTTCTAGAATGTGTAGAAGAAAAAAAAATGCAGCAAAAGTGTGTAAATTCATTAACTGAAATGAGCAAGAACAGTTACAGTTTTTATAGTTAAGAATACAAGCTAAAACGATGTTTTTTATATACACACAAATATTACAATACAAAACGGTACACTTTGCTAAACTTTTTACATTTTACACTTGAACCCAAACTGAGTTTATTAAACAACCTCTGAAGTTTCAAACTTTGCAGATGCACCTAAGACTCCAGGTATCAAATTCTGTCCAATATTCCCGTCAACCAAACTAGCTCTTTTCTTCAGCTATTTATACCTTTGTTCAATATTGCTCCATGACTCAAAACATCTCTCAGCTATTAACAACTTGTCAACTTAAAATGATAGTAGACATACCCCTGTACAAACTACTTTATCATTCAGTTGGTAAAATCTCTTCAGCTATTAGCAACTTATCAACTTAAAATGATCAGCAGACATACGTCTGCTACAATCTACTTATCATTCAGTTGGTAAAAATACCAAAAACAAGAGTAGCAACTCAAAATACCATTAACCAACAAAAACAATTAGCAACCAGCGATTCACCAATATTTGCTAATAAGAACAGCAACTCAAAAATACCATCAAGCAATAAACAAATTAGTAACCAACAGATTCACCAATATTTGCTCTAGAAACCATTTGAACCAGAAAGTAATTACTCTTTTTCTAAGCAGCTAAGAAGAGTAGACACCACATTCAACTATCTCTTAACATAGCAAATATGTGTCCAAAAAGAGCTTTAGTAAGAATATCGGTTGTCTATTCAGAAGAAACATAATGAACCTGCAAGGCTTTCTTGGCAACCAACTCCCAACATAATGAACATCAAGTCTATGTTTTGTCTGAGCATGGAATACTGGATTAGAATATAATGCTCCAGTAGTTATGTTATCACACCAAATCACCAGAGTGCTCACTATTTCAATGCCAAGCTCTTTAAATAGATTCTGAATCCATAAAACCTCAGTGTCAACCTGACTTAGGGACTTGTATTCAGCTTCCATAAATGATAAAGAAACAACTCTTTGTTCTTTGAACTCTATTGAACTAGGTTCCCCCCATACAAACACGATACCCATGATTGATTACATATCATTCACATCACTCGCCTAGTCTGTATCAGCATAGGTTTCAACCAAGAAATTTCCTTCGTTCGTAAACATCATGCCATATTGAAGTGTTCCTTTAACATACCGAAGGACTTTACATGCAGTCTAATGATCCAAAGTGGGAGCTTGAAGAAACTGGCTTAATTTGTTCCCTACCAAGCTTATATCGAGTCTAGACAAAGTAAGATACTGTAGGCCCCAATGATACTTCTACATAAAGTAAGGTTTTCAAACAACTTACCCCTTCCTTTGTAAGTTTGTTGCCTATAGTCATAGGTGTTAAACAAGGATTACAATCAGCCATATTGGCTTTTTGCAACAAATCACTAGCATACTTAGTTTGAGTTAGTTAGGCCTGAAGAATTTCTATGCACCTCAAATCCAAGAAAGTATTTAGCATCTCCCAATGTTTTAGAGCAAATTAGCTATTCAAATCCTTTACTGCTGAGAGATAATTTGAGAATTTCCTGTCAACAATATATCATCTACATAGACTAGTAAGTATACTACTTGAGATCCTTGCTTATAAAAAAAGAGACTAAACTATGATGTTGAGTTCACAAAACCCCGTTGCAATATGACAAATTTTAACTTATCAAACCCGCCTTAGGGCTTGTTTAAGGTCATACAAAGCCTTGTGCAACTTACACACCTACTAGATTGGAGAAGGGCTTGAAAAAACTTTAGGAGGATGCATGAATACTTGCTCCAATAATCCCCATTCAAGAAGCATATTGACCTCAATGTGTAAATACTCCGATTATTAAAATAGTCAGGTTTAACATGATTCTAATGATTATTGCTTTGATCACTACGGAGAAAGTGTAAAATAATCCAATTCTGGAGTCTATTGAAAAACTTTTGCAACTAGTCGGGCCTAAACTTGTTAAGAGTACATAAGAGGTGTTTAGTTTTAAAAACCCATTTACTTCCAACAACATTTTACCTTCTTCATACGGAACAAGTTCTCAAGTGTGGTTGTTGAGAAGAGTTGATATTCTACGTCATGGCAGCCTTCCATTTAGGAATTTGCAAAGTCTCAAAAGCAGGTTTGGGTTCTTGGAGAATTGCTTAAGTAGTGATTAGTGCTTGAGCTGTAGAATTGATTAAAGTTTTATTGGATCTGTTAACATAGGAGCACATTTGTAACCACATAAGACTCTCATGGCAGATCAGATTTTCCTACACATGTGTAACACCAGAAGATACTTGTGACAGATTTGATTGTTTAAGCACATTTAGCACCAGAGGATACTTGCGGCAGATTAGGCCTTGCCAAAGGAAGTTTACTTCCAACTGAATGTCAGGAGTAGCTCTTAGACTTTCAAATGAGTCACTTTAAGTAGATGAAGAGTGTAAAAGATAGCCTTAGAATTAGTTTTAGAAGGAGACATTTGAGTTGCAAGTGGTAAAGATTCTGATATAGGAGACCTTGGGAGGATCAGAATCTGAACTAGAGATCTTTACTACTGGATTCAAGGTTGGGATAGTCCAAGACCGATTGCTTAGGAGACAAAGACTGAGCACCTATGACTGAAGTAGTAGAGTTGGCAGATGTTAAATTGGAAAACCAAACTTAAAAGGAAATTCTTTCTCATTAAACATAACTTGTTTGAACATACAAGTTTTGATGCTGATAAAAAATTTGTAGCCTTTGTGGACAAGGCTATATCAAAGAAATACACATTTTTCGATGGGAAAGGACAATTTAGCATTTGATGGGTTTATAAAAGGATAGCAACTGCAGCAAAAAAATTTAAGCTTAGAATAGTTGGTTTAGAGCAAAAACATGTAAAATGGAGTATTCCCCTATAGGGACCGAGGGCAACCTACTGAGTAAGTATGTGGCTTACTAAAGGGTGCCCACTAGAATTTTAGGCATTCCTGCATAGGCCAAAAGAGACAAACCAAATTCTGTTATAGACCTAGGTTTCCTTTCTACCCAACCATTTTATTGGTGAAGTAAGGACATAGGTGTTGAATAGTATACCATGTTGCTAAAGATAAGTGATAAATGACCTAAATTCTCCTCCCCAATCAGTTTGTAAACATTTTAGTTTACTATCCAATTGCTTCTATATAAAGCAGTGAAATTGTTGGAAAGCATTAAAAGCTTTAGACTTCACTTTAACGGATATATCCAAGTATATCTACTAAAGTCATCGACAAAAGTAATGTAATATCTATACCCCTCAATTGATAAAAGAGGTGTTGGACCCTAGAGATCAGAATGCATAGCTCAAGAAGAGCTTTAGCTATACTATAAAGGTGGAAAATTGCATTGTTGCACTTGCCAAAAGACAGTTTCATAGAAAAATTCTTATTGCTTGAACTAGAGTGTTTATAGCAATTTCTCAATACATCATGAAAACTTTAGCATTAGGAGGCCTAATTTAGCATGTCATAGTACCATAGTATCACAGATTTATTACAATTGTCCATAGTACTTGATAAAGCAGTAGTACAAGTTCCAGGCTTATTTAAAGGGTCTAACATGCAGGGATATGAGAAGCAGTAAACTCTATAGAAGAAACTAGAGCTGGACTAGTGTACTAATCCCAACAAAACCACTAGTGTTTGTAAAAGAAAAGCAAAGCAGATTCAATTGATACAGGCCACTTTCATCATCCCTAAGAAGACAACTTGGCTATGTTTGTCCTTTATTGGGAGTGATCCAATGAAACTCAACAATCACACTATTGTCTCTGGTAGAGTGGGATAATCGATTAACTGAACGGATTATCAAAATCGAAAACCAAACGATTTTTCAGTTTAGAGAATTGTAAACCGGACGGGTTTTGGTTTAAACCGGTTGCAAACCGAATCGAATATTTGGTTCGATTATCGTTAACCAGTTTTCAAACCAGTTTTTTAATTGATTTTCTTCCTCTTCGTTTAACCAAGTATGCCAACTTGAACAACACCAAGCCATAACCAGATTTTCTCAAATAAACAAAACGAAAATTTGTTTCCTCGAACGACGGCGAAGCAAGCAGTGACTTTGGGATTAGCAGAGGTTTCTCTCTCGTTGTTCGATCAGATCTCCTCTTTTTATTTTATTTATTGATTGGAGTTGGATGATCTTGAATTAGAAGATGTTGGTGGTGGAGCAGGAGAGCAGCTTGAGGTTGAGGATGCTGCTGGACTGTCAGTGAAATGGATGATGAATGGTGCTGTTGGACTATCGACGAAACGCGGTGGTATAGTGGGGTATGCCATGAATAGAAAAATATTTTTTTAAAGCCATGAATAGAAAAATATTTTTAAAGATAAACACCACCATTATCCAAGTAAAGTCTTTTGATTTTTGCTTGAAATCGGTTCAATGAGATGTTTGAATTGAGGAAATATGTGCTAACCCAGATTTTGTTTCCATGGGATAGAACCAAATTTAATGTGAAATGGTCTACAAAAATCAAATAATAGGTGAGCTATCAATGCCAACCGACTTTGAGGGACCCCAAACATCAATATAGATTAAGTCAAGTGGTGCATGACTTTGGACTGGTAGGACAAAATGGTTGCTTGTGTTCTTATTAATAGAACAAGAGGTACAAAGCTGAGAAACTTTTTCATTTATTATTGGAAGAGAAAAAGAGTTGACAAGATGATGGACATTTTATTGGAACGATGTCCAAGCCGTTTGTGTCAACCATTGGGATGTGTTCATGCACATTTGCAACAATTTGTGAATGAGATTTTACCATGATTCGGTAGGGTGTAGACACCATTTTCCAATGCACTTTGAGTAGAACCGTCCCGTGTCTGATCCTTAACAAAGAAAAAAAAAGGTGAATTCAACAAAAAAACAGATTTTGGGTAGTAAAGTGTGATGAGAAATAAGGTTTTGCGTATATAAGGAACCAAAGAGTATCATTTAATGAAAGTTGTATGTAGGTGAGTGGAGAACTAATGAACCAATGTGAGAAACACCACAACCTGAACCATCCGATTACAACCTCGTTAGTGCCATCATATTTAGTGTGAACTGATAAATTAGCCAAATCACCAATGATATATGAGATGTCATTGAGTCAGTAAGCCATTTTGTGTCTATAGCCAGTAACGTGGAGGTACAATTTGTGTTGCTTCAAAGAACTGCAAGAAACTGCACACGGGAACAAATTTTACAATATGGCCAATTGATCACAGATTTTACATTTGGGTATGTATCAGTGTTGTAGTGGGTTTATTTTCTTATTATCACGTGGGCCACCATTTGGGCAATTTGGGCCAAGGATGAATGTTGTTTGGAGAGGGATGGTTCGGTTAGACCAAAGGACTTCGAATAACTCTTAGATTGTTACTTGCAGAGGAGAAGTCGTTGCACCGATTGGAGTAATTGGCTGAGGGAACCAGTTGCTAGGAGGTACTTCAAGACGTCGCACGATGAGCATCGTGACCTACAAGAAGGTCATGTAATTCCTCAAAATGAAGAGGATGTTCATGCACGTATTGGAGCTGCGATTTCGCGGAAGTCAGTTCCCAGACCGTTGAGTATGTAAACGGTAAGATCATCCTTAGAGATAGGATGATCAATGAGGGAGAATTCATCAGCAAGAGCTTTGACCATATGCAGGTAATCTGAATTAGTTGATTTCCTTTCTGATCAAAGTGAGCTCCTTCAATGCATGCACGGGTGCGAGATTTACTCGCATACTGGTATGTAATTTTTGCCAAGCTTGTTAGGAAGTTTTGGCAATAGAGATGAATGTGGTGTGGTGGTGATTGTTGAGGCTAAAATGGCGTTAAGTGAGTTTGTCTTGTCTTGTCTTATCCATTGGATATTTTGGGGGTGGAAATGGAGGAATCGGTGGCATTGGGGTAGGGTTTTGCACTAGTGACATAGTCAAGTAAGTGTGTATCCTATGAAAAGGCTTCAAACGAGCATGCCCTTAGGGAAAGTTTGGGGTGTGAGTTTTTCATTGATCTGGAAGAAAATATTGAAAGCAATAAGAGGATTTTGTTGGGGATGGTGGAGTAAATCGGGTTATGGTTGTTTCAGTGGTAGGAATCGAGTTCTCAGTGGAGGAAGGCTCTACTGATCCATGATGAAGTTTGAAAAGCAGTAGACTGAAAAACTCTTATTGCTGTCGTTCGAATTTTTCGCCACACTCATAAAGTTTTACATGGAAATATATACAAGAGTATAAAATCTATTCTAGGAAGGAATACTAAAATAAGCCCTGACATATACAAGATTTATGGCCATAATATGCGAGACTGTTACAGAATATTTACATCTAATACAAGCAGATTTCCTTCCTGAAATCAAGTGACATGTGCTTGTGCTTGATTTGAGGAGTCCTCCTTTATAGATAGAGCAAAAGTGCCTAACCTCATTATAATAGAGCTTTGTTTTTCAAAAGCGCACACTTATTTGGACATCATCACATGATCCCTAATAAAAACATTCTACACCAGTAATGTTACCATTTGGGCAAAGGATTAACCAAAGTAAGCTACCTATCAAGGTAGTTAATCCTTATCAGGATGTAAATCTAATTACGTAACATGCTGGGCTTTGTTTTAGAAGTCATGTTCATCCTTTGAGCTCATAACCTAAGTTGTCTGTATCAACCACTCATAATCAAAAGATCAAAGAATCGTTTTTCATTCTCAGCCAAGTTGTTACCGTAATTTTTCTTTCCTCCCAAAGAACCTGACAGGGAATATTTTCATAAGCTTCCAAAATATTCCATCAACAGAAGGCAAACGAATAAGAATATGTTTCTATTGCTTGCATACTTAATCCACCATTCATTTTAATGGATATGTTAGGGCTTGGACGTCAAATCTACTTGTAAAATCTATATAAAGCTAGTTAGTGTTAGGTTTATTCATTCCAAAATGTATTCAATGAGAGTGAATACGTACAATAGAGTCTCTCCATTTCATGTTCTATTTTTCTTTGAAAGTTTGTGGGTTTAAGACTTCCCTATATTGTAAACCAAAGCTCTAGAAATTCTGACACTTTTTTCTACAAGTTTTTCTTCTCTTATTCCCCAAAGAATCCCTAAAATAATGCTAAAGACTTCTATTTATATCCCAAGGGTTAGGGTTTTGTTTTCCTTAATTCTATTTGGTTAGGACTCTTAACCCTATTTTCCCAAACAAAAATGGATGACAAATTCTTATTGCCATGACTGTGCCTAGCACTGTGCTGCGGCATGGTAGCTACTGGACAAAGTGTGTTGCAGCACAGTAATAATTCTTCTTCTTCTTGATCATTCCACAGTACTTCAAAGATAGTGATTTTTGAGCTGAAACGATGCAATATGGAGAAGTGGTAAACTATGAAATGTAGCCTTTGAATTAATTTTGCAACAGTCAAAGAATCGTCTTGATCGAGGTATTAGCTCGAGATATTGTCAAAAAACAAAAGATGCTCAAACTGGAGTGTAATCTAGAATTCTCTATTTACTTCAAGCTCCATAACTTCCTCAATTCAACTCCGATTCTTGATCTGTTTATTTCTACTTGTCCTCATTCCGTTGTCGATATGAATTTAATTCGAGTATAATATTTAGTACTAATAACATGAAAAACACTCACAACACACCCGTGATCCTATAAAGATAATTATAAAAATATCAAGTAACTTTACCAAATTAAGCCTAATTTCTCACAAATAATCCCTATAAACTACTAAGTAAACGTGTATTTTCAAGCTCTATATATTATATATAATATTATCAAATATGATACTAAATTTCAAATTTTCGGATTATAATATTTTAGACGAAAAAAAAAAATTAATAGTAGCATTGTAAACATTTAAAATTGAATATAAGCTAATAAATGCCACACTAATAGAATATAATTCTTATTTTCACTTTAACTAAAATCTTAATGCAATAAATTAAATCAATATTGACAAGGGTACAACGAGACAAGCCACTGGCAATCTGCTCGAGCTCGTCCAAGTCGAGCTGAGTCGAGTCTTACAATACTCTAGCTCAAGCAGCTCGTGAACATACTCGAATTTGATATATATATATATATTAAATAATTATTAATTAATAATTTGATTTGATTATAATCGAGGTCAAGTTTGAGTTCAAGCTCAAGCTCAAGCTTGAGCTCGATTTTGACTCGGTTGTAATCAATTCGAACTCAAGCCAATCATATATCTATTGAGCTCAAGCCCGAACTCAACAATTGAAGCTCGGTGGAGCTCGAGCTTCAACTACTCTAACTGAACCGAACTCAAGCTTCTCAATACTCAACTTGGCTCGATTCATTGCAGCTCTGACATTTATTTATTAGAAACATGCACTAAGTTACCATGCATGTTAATAGCTACTAGCTAGCAACATATGGTTATCTGACACATAGAAATAACATCAATGACAATGTTGTACTTTTTTCTATAATGTAGAGATTTGTATTTGGTTATCTGACGCATAGAGATAATTATTTGTGCATTTCTAAAATAGAGTTTTTGTTAATATATTGTGTACAAAACATACGAATCCATAATTGAACTATATGTTTTGACTTATCTTACGATGCGCTAAATGAGAAGGTGAGTTGATTTGGATTGTTGAAATGGATTGTTTAGATATCCATTGTTTCTGAAACCTTTTTAATTCAAATGAAAATTGTACTATGCCGCATATTAGTGGTTATGATCATTTGATAATATATAAGTTTTAGGTCCGGTAACATATACAATATGAGATCAGACACGTTCTCTTGCTCCATGCAACCCAGCAAATGACTGATGAATTATAATATATTACTTCTAAAGCTTTCTTTTTCTTTTTCGTTAAACCCTAAACTTGAAAGTGGAACCTTTCTCACTCGCTTTTTATTCTTTGAAGCGTTTTAGATATTCTTTCAAAGTTTCAGCAATTGCAAGAAGTTTCAATTCCATTTCGATTATCGTGATGCTCATTTTATTGTGTTCCTTTTGAATTGTTTTGATGTGTTTGTTACTCTCTCAAATCTGTCGTGTGCCTGTACTTCCCTGTTGTGTTATAATTACTTGTTTTCCTGAATACAGGGGGTTTTGTTTGAGGGAGCATGTTGTGCTATAAATATTTGGTCAAACTCTACCAAACTCCATTGTTGAAGCACTACTGGTGCCAATTGGAAGGCAAATATGCAAAATGAAGAACTAGACATGGACCTTGGTTGCATCTTCTCTTGACATGAATATAGTTGAAAACAAGGGGGTTTTCGTACAATTTAATGTCAATGGATCATTACAACAGTATAAAGCCAGGCTTGTTGTCAAGGGTTTTCAAGAAACTCTTGGGCTCGATATATTTGAGACATTCAGTCCCGTCACCAAACCTTCAACATAAGAATGATTCTCACTCCAGCAGTGACAATAATTGGGATATTCAGTAAATAGACGTTAATATGTTTTCTTAATGGTGTGCTCACGAATAGTGTACATCAAGCAACCACTGACTTTGAAGATCCTTCACAACCTACTGATGTGTGCAAATTAAAAAAAGTACTACATGGCCTTAAACAAGCTCGAGAGCTTGGTTTGACAAGCTCAAAGTTGCACTTCAGCTCAAAGGATTCACAATTCAGTTTCAAATTCAAGTATGTTCATTCTCCAATAACTTTTTGTCTAATTTATGTTCTAGTATATGTTGATGACATTTTAATCACTGGATCAGTTACTGATTGATTACTCAACTAATGACAGATTGAATGACCATTCATTGAAAACTCTGGTTCACTCTAATATTTCTTGAGGTTAGAAGCTACAAGGACTGCCATGGAATTCACCTCAAGTAAGCTACATATGATCTATCTTTTAGCCAAAATAAGGATCATGGAAGCAAGCTTGTGCCACTCCTATGGCTGTCGGCACCAAGCTATATTCTACTAATAGTGAGCTATTTCCAAATCCAAGTCATTAAAAGAGCACTATAGGTGCATTGCAACACCTGACTCTCACCAAGCTTGACATCAGTTTCACTATAATGACTAAGTCAGTTCCTCCAAGCCACAACTGAGCTACAATGGCAAACTTGTAAAATGGTGCTCAGATAATTAAGGATTCACCTATGGTTTACAGTTCAAACACCACTACTTTAAATGTAGAATGTTATAACGATTGTTGATTGGAGAAGTAGTCTAGAAGATAGGAGATCACTAGTGACTGCTGTGTCTACTTAGGACCAAATTAATATAGTGGAACTCTCGAAAGCAGAGGTTGTTGCTCTTTCCTCCATGGAGGCAAAATATAGAGCATTGGTTAATACTACTACGGAAGTGCATGTTGCAATGCATGTTCTCTGAACTTGCCTGAATTTCACACCATCCCTGTATATACGTGATAATGTTAGTGTAGCAGCATTAGCTGTTAATCTTATGCTTCATGCATGTACAAAATACATAGAAATTGTGCTCATTATTTAGAATCAAGTTTTAGCTAAAAAGGTGGTGATTCAATATAAGCTCATATAGCTGATCTTTCACCAAAGCTCTTTCATCTACTCAATTAATGAATTGAGAAGAAATTGAATGTCATCGTTGACAGATGTGATATTGCTACCCTGAATGATTTTTTCAGTGTGCTGAATTGCTGTCCTGTGTGTGAGTGATGGGATTGCTGTTTTTTATATTCTTTGTTGAAGTATTCTATGGTGAACTACACTTAGAGGTGGGCAGGGACCGATCCCTTGCGGGCCGAAGCTGGGCCCGTTTGGGAATGGGACCGGTCCCAGGCCCATGAGGAAAACCAAGACCCGGACTAGGCCCTAGGCCTGGTCGGGACTGGTCACAGGGGCCCAGGACCGGTCCTAGGACCAGTCCCATGGGCTTGGATAATTTCATTTTCCCCTTAATTTTTTTTAATTTTGGGGCAAAAATAAATTTTATAGGGGTAAAATTATAAATTTTATAAATTTTTGGACTGGAAGATTTTTTTTTTATAAATTTTGTAAAATTTATTTTAACCCTCATAATTATATTTTTTAAAATAATAAGGGGTTTTATGTAATTTGGCAGGACTATATTGAAAAAATACAAAAAAATTTGGGCCCGGGCCTTGAAGGAGGGCCTAGTGGAGGGCCCGGGCTCCTCCTTAGGCTGGTCCCGTTTTGGGACCAGGCCTCCTAGGACCGGGTTTTGGAGCTGGGCTTTTGGGCCCGATCCAAATGCCCAACTCTAAATACACTACATCAATCTGTCATGTTGGTTTACCCTTGTTTTCTTTGGGAGCCGAGTATGTGCAGGCTCTTAGCCAAGTTGCCATTACTCTTGTTTCTTTTGGTGAGCCAAGTATGTGCAGGTTCTTAGCCAATTATCTTGACTTGTGGTATTACTGTCTTACTACTCTTGTTGTATGTTCTATACTGAGCGCACTGCATCAGAACTGCCGTTGCTCTCGTTTCCTTTGCTGAGATGGTACTCATGGAATTTTGTTTGAGGGAGCATACTGAACAACAAAAGAGCTCTATTGAATTACTAGGGGTTCAATTTGAGGGGAATGTTGTGTTATAGTTATTTGTTCTTTGAATTACAAGGGGCTCATTTGAGGGAGCATGTTGTGTTGTAAATATTTGGTCAAACTCTACAAATTCAAACACTCAGTTTGAGGAAGAGTGTTGCCACAAAGCATTGAAGTCAAACAAGAGGATGCTGCCGTTTTAGCCTTATAAATAGCACAAAACGCCACCGTTTTACATTAAGCCTTAGTTTGTCAATCCATGTTCTATATATTTGGAGTGCATTTTTTGCGAGATTCAACATTAACAGAGTGTGAAAGGTCCCTTTCTATGATCCCATATTTTATCGATGTTATTGGTGAGAGGGTCCTTCTTGTATCTTGAGCAAAATTGTCCAGTTAGAATAGTCAAGATCACCATCCCCATCCCGATTAACCAAAACGGGGAGAGGTTGAATCTCCAAATGGGATCGAACCATATCTGATTCCAATATGTAAAAGGAGATCTTTAACATATATCCTAAGGACACAAGTTAAATATATTCCATTTTAGTGTTGTTCATTCAAAAATAAAAAAAATACTATTGAAGACACAAATCAATTTTCTCAATATTTTATATAGGTGTGATCAAGCTGCACCTTGTTTGTCCTCAGCAAAATGCATCCGCAGATTCCCATATAGGCAAGGCTACATATTTTGGCAAACAGATCTTCCTGCACAATCAAGACCTAATCATGACTCTAGCAACTCTAAAATGAATAAGCAGTAACATAGCAGCAAACCTGTGTGTATTGGAGGGCAAGAGAGGAAGAGCAGCAGACAATGCAGCCCTCAAATTAAGAGAGTTTGAATTTGCAACATCTAGATTATCCACAAGTATGTGTACCTGCATAAGCAACACCACGTCCCCGAGATTGGTAAATAATACGAATATATGAGACGACAAACTCAATTTCACGAATCCCAGGTCATGATTAGAACCAAAATCAGTGCAAAAAAAAGGTAGAAGATAGCTAATGAAAAACACAGTTCAGGAGAAGAGGAATTAAGGAAAATCAGCTAAACATAGATCTTCTATTATTGATATGATCACATGTCAAATGAACATCTAAGCAACATAAGGACCATACACGCTCGTCAGTCATGCGCATTTTAGTAACATTATACTTGGCAGCTGTCAGCCTACAACATCTTAGCTACAAGAATGATTGGTTTTCAGGGGTTTACATTGACTAGTTAGCTGACATCTTGTATTTTATCCATGGAGATGTATTGGACTATTCCTACAAATTAAGAGAAAACTATCAGATTATTAAAATAAATAAAAAAATAAAAAAGTTTAAATCCAGGGCTGAATTTGTCAGGGACTGAGCACTACATGATTAAGGAAGACAGGATAGTTGTAGCACAACGACTTTTGGTTCAGATTAACAGTTACCTATGTCTAAACTCCTGTAAAACTTTCAATTGAAAACAAACAAAATAAACAAGATCTTCAGCCACCTTGAAGCTCTCCTGAAGGTATGATTGCTCAGGAACCTAGACTGATTTCCTAGTCCCTTACTGAAATTATGACACTAGTTCCCAGGGAAGAAATGTTGATGCATATTACAATTAAGAAGAGATGATAATTTTTTTTAAAAAAAAAAAAAAAAGAAAGGCATACTTTTTTTTGTAGACGAACACTTAATAGAATCTGTCCCAGTTCAGTATGTTGCGACCAAGTCATCCATTCGAACAACCCATACTTCAACATTTGCCCTAACCGTTTCATGCATGAAAATAACACGAAAATTTTAATTCATCAGAGAAATAATGCAAGAAAATGATTGGAGGTACATTTAAAGCCTAAATACAGATCTCTTAGTTCATAGATGATAAGTTGGAACCAATGCCACACAATGTGGACACACACACATATAGTCCTTGTATTTAAGCTATCAGATTAAGTTTCTGAAAAGTCAGTACCTTATCATTCCAGGTAACAAACGGGTTGAAGTGTACTCCACCTATTTCATCTGCAACTTGTGTAATCTATGACAAGACAACCAACCAAATTTTAGTTAGTGTAAGAAAATGAAATTTCAACATCTGTTGGAGTGTGCCAGAGAGTTAAGAGATAGGAAGAGAAATAGGGAGAGAGAGAAACAGGCTTTGCCTCACCAAGCAACCTCAACCATGAAGATAATGATCTGCATTAGGGGTGCTTAATAGGCCAAGCCACTTGCGAGCCGGCTCGAGTCTGGCTCGTTAACGGCTCGGCTCGTCAGATAACGAGCCAGCTCGACCAGTTCGTGAGACAGAACAAGCCGAGTTCAAGCCATGCTTGGCTGGCTCTTTACGCTCGCGAGCCGAGCCTGGCTCGAAAAAAAATGATTTTTTCTTTAAAAAATTGATTTTTGAGAGTTGGCTCGCGAGCCGGCTCGAAATATTCCTAACTCTTTCCCAAGCCGAGTCGAGCCATAAAATCTACAACTGGCTTGGCTCGATCTCGGCTCGATTAATAATTCTCTCTCACGAGCCGAGCTCGTTAAGCTGAAAACTCGGCTTGGCTTGGTCAGCTCGTTAACACCCCTAATCTACATTCGTTTTCAGATTATAGGTCGCACAACGAACCAAATAAGATTATTAGAAATTCAAATAGCATACTTTCCTAACAGAAATCATTTTAATCAACAAACACACTATATTATACATTATCACACCTGAGAATGCATTGTAGAGGATCAACACTCCAAGAATATAGTCTACCATGGCTGACGCATAAACAAAACTCATATGTCAAAGATAAAACCCACAACTTTAAAGTAATGAATGCGACAATAAAAAATTCCACATGACGCAAAAGTAAAACAAAGTGAAAACTTGTCTTAATTGTTTGTGCAAACTGGCACAAATACAGCAGAATTCTACAGAGTAAACAACTTCAAAAAGCTCACTAGCTCAGCTCTTCTCATTCTCCGTTATTCATTTACTGTTTAATCACAAACAAAAACATTTAATCCATCATAAACTTGAAACCAAGCAAAAAAATGAAACAATACGAAGTTATTTAAATAAAACCACATGGCGAAAACTTGAAATCAGTCCTAACAAGGCTCATTCCATGACCAGGCAGTAATATTAAATAAAAACGAAAAGGGTTGGCATTTCAGCTCATGTTACTCTAAAACAAAAGTTGAAAGCAGACGATGAGTTTCAAAGAGGATTTTATCAAACAGTAGCGGGCACTTCAAATGGTTACAAAATGTTGCCAATAAAGTGTTTTTATTTTTTGGAATAGCAAAATTCGAAACAAACAGAGCAACTGAATCAAGCGGTGCTGCGGTTTCTCACTCTAGTTTCACTTTCTTGGAGTAAATGAGTTTGACCAAAGGAGTCAAAAGAAAGCCCTCATGCATACGTTGTAGGCAGGGCACGGCAGTCCAACAGCTTTGGCTGCCATGCAATAGTAGTACCACACCCCTTCACACGGAAAAAACTATACAACTGATAATGTCATGCTTACAGTTAAGTTATATAGCTGATATACAAAAAATAAAAACAAAATAATAGAATAATTATTTTATATAAATTTTGTGTAATGTTTGTTGTTTGTGTTATTCAATTGTTTAATTCCTTGAAAAAAAAAAAGCGAGAATAGTACTAATACCATTAGAATCAGATATCTTTAGAAGTGAGCTAGTGAACATTACCATTACAACGAGGAAAGAGTAATATTATAAATATATTTTTAACAATATTATGCGATAAGATATGATGTGATGAATTTTATTATCCAATTATATCTTGAATATAAATTGTATGAAATATATATAAAAATTATGTATGGTAATTTATTATTAAAGAAAACCTACAAAGAGATGTGCTTGATGTCAAATATTTTTGAAAAAGATATAAATAACAATTTTACTGGATCAACCAAAGCTGGAAGAATTAAATCCTGATAACGGTACTCTACATTGCTAATAATCCAATTTAAGAATGGTTGAGAGTCTGGGAAGATATTATATGGTGCAGATGAACAAAGGATGCGTATATTCGTTTAAATATCTTCTCAAATGTCCCCTCATCATAATCATATCCTGCCTGTTGTGCACCAATTCATGTCATATCTGGAAGTACAATCATAAAGCATATATCTTACAATTATGACTTTAGAAGTATCTTCTTAAACATTACGATTACAGCATTTCGCAAAGCATTCAGGATCCGGCTGCTATTATGCAACAGATTTGGCTCCACTTCGTAATAACAATTCTCTCTAATTAAATTCATCAAATTTTGATTATATATAAATTCATATGATATGTTTCTTGACATCAACAATTATGTATATGAACGTTGGTTTTCCTTTGTGCTTTATTTTATGATCTTTAATACTGTAAATTAAGGCTGATTAATTAAATAAATTAAAATATTTTAATTTTGTTTAGTCACAATATGACTTTGAGCATTGCTGATTACATTTATTTGATTGTTTATAAAGGTTTATTGTTCAATACTTAATACCTTGTCTAATATAGTTTAAAATACCTGGACTTTTCTGGGCACTTGGCCTCACTTAAGCCTAATATGTTTGGCATATTATTAGATAACTTCTTAAGCCTTGAAGAACCAAGAATCTTAAGGTCTACGAACGCAAAGCGTACAGATAGCCTCACAGAGTTACTCCATAATAATTTAAGTGAGATTTAAATCTCACAGCTATTCAAATCGTAAACCATAAAGTTTTACAAGCTAGGTACTATAAAGAAGCCAATTTGCTATATCTACCAGATCATGGACCTCTACGTCTAGCCTTGAATGTTTTTGTATGGGCTTGAGAAATGATCGCGGGACTAATATAGATTAGAAATTTGTCGCTAATATTCTTTTCATCACCCAAAGAATTAACAACAAGAATATATTAATATATAACTTTGTACGGACTAACTGACATAAGGTGAATGAACATTATATAAATAAGAATTAATTCAATAAATATTTAATAAATGTAGACGAATGGTATGATAAATAAATGTAAGTTTGCTTATGTACAGAGTTATGTGGTTAATGCTATTAATCTCAAAGAAGAATCGACAACGAAAGAGAGAAGAAGACTATGTTTTCATTAACTAAACAGTTACAATCAGCTCATGTTTTATACTCAAGGTGAGCTTAAGCAGAGACGAGTTGAAGAAGAAGATACAAACAAGCTGAAGAAGAAGATTCAAATCTGATTAGCTGTCTTATAACCATGTAAAGCACCAGACAAAACGCACACCGTACAAGATTAGTAAAAACACAAATTACAAAAGCTCCTCTACTATTCATTTTATCACTAACATCCCCTGTAGACAAAACCACTGGCCTTGTTCCAGTAAATTTGCTCTGTTCTGCATGTTTCTGTTACTTAGCTGCTCTATTGGTCTACTTAGAACTGCTCAGTCTCTCATACAGATTCTACAATACTCTGATCTGAACTAAACCAAAGTTTCAGCACAGTTCAGCATAAGAACTACAAATAGCAGACTGCAAATTGAATTACAGTAAACTAAACCCAAGCAGATCCAGGCAAAATTTGAGCAAACAAGGTTGCAAACGATGAACTGAAACCAGCTGAACTCAAATGTAACTGATAAAATTCTTCAAAAACAGTAAACACAGCAACTGATACTAACTCCAAACCAATAAACTTACTAACTTCAAACCAGTAAACTTCTTCTTTAGGCAGATTCAAAAAAAACGTAACACAGCAACTGATACTAGCCCAAACCAGTAAACTTACAACTCCAAACCAGTAAAATTCTTTAGGCAGATCGGTATAGCAAACAATCTGCAAGCTTTCAAACTGCAACTACAACAGCATTTCACAATCTCAACTACAACTTAACATTTCATAATTTGTACTTTCAAAAAAAAGCTTATCCTGCACAACTGCTCTTCAATTCAGTTCTACTCCACTCCAACTCATCAACTTACTTTCAACATAACAACAACATTCTTTAATCAATCATCTTCACAATACAATTACAACTTAGCACTTCAAAGGAAAAAATCCTGCACTTCACTTATGCAGTTATACCAACTGAGTTCCTGCTTAGTTCAATAACATGACAAACTGCTCTGTATTAAAACAGCAATAACAACAATGAACAGACTTTTCTTTATGTAGATATGCACTATTCTATTTATTTTCAGTAAACGTGTCAGCAGACTGCTAGAACAAGGTTCCTGCACTCAAATTATGCAGTTCAGCATGTTTCATCTCTGCACTCAACAGCATCATCAACCAGTAGTAGCATACAGAACAATCAACCAGTATCAACCAGCATCAACCACATCAACCAAAAAAAAAATATCAAACATTCTTCAGCAACATCAACAGCCAAATCAGTCATCATAACCACATCAACCAAATCTATTAACACCATCTGAACTGAGTAATTTATATAACCTGCATTTTAATTCCTGCACTGAGTTAAGCTACAACAACTACACAACATCAGCAACTCAACAAACCAACCATAATAGCAGTCAGATCAGTGGACAGGTTTTTAGCAAAAAAAAAAAAAAAACAGTGCACTTCATGACTCAGTTGCCAAGTGTACTGAAACCACGTAAGCTTTTGTTTTAATCCTGAAACTGTGAGATCGAAAGAGCCTTTATCAAAACATCAGCAATTGTAAATTGGACGGAACATATTGCACCAGAGCCTTTTGGCTAATACTTGATCCCTATATAGTGGGCATCTATCTCGATATGCTTTGTTCTAGCATGAAAAACCGGATTGGCTGCCAAAGCTCCTGCACTTATTTTATCGCACCAAATTAGGGAATGGAGTTCCATTTCACATCTAATTCAGAAAATAAGCTATTCAGCCATGGAATTCAGTTGCTGTTTGAGCTAAAGCTTAATTCAGCTTCGGTGGATGATAGTGCAACCACCTTTTGCTTACGAGAACTCTATGCACTAGATGGGACCAAGATACACGCAATACCCACTTGTGGATCTTCTATCATCCAAATTACTACCCCAATCCACATAAGCAAACATTCAAAACACAATGAGGCAATTGGTTTGAAAAGAAAACCATGGAAGGAAGTGCCTTTAATGATCTAACAAACGTTACAAGCTTGCACTGAAATTCTATTGGAGCTTGAAGGATTGGCTTAGCTTATTGACTGTAAAGCTAATGTTAGGCCTTGTTAACGTTAAATACTGTAAGCTTCAATGGTGCTACGATAGAGACTAGGCTCCTTAAATAATCACTATCACCAACAAAAAGTTTTGTCCCAACAGCATGGGAGTAGGCAAGAATGAGCGTCTTGCATTTTTGTCTTGATAAGCAAATCAGTGACATATTTGGATACGCCTTAGTGACTTCCTTCATGTTCTTGTAGCTTCCAACCCCAGAAATATGTGACTGTCCCAAGGTTTTTAGTGCAAATTAATCATTCAAATCAAGAACCAACTGCTAATGGAAGGTTGTTGGATCCAGTTATCAAAATATCATCAACATAGATGAGCACATAAAGAACTGACCGGTTCTTTGAGGATAAACAAACTGGAATCAGAAAACTGAATGTTGGAAACCTTTTCCAGTAATGCTGTTTTAATCTGTCAAACCAGGCCCTTGGAGCTTGTTCGGCCATACAATGCTTTATTAAGCTTACAACATGCAAAGGGCAGGGTAGAACTCTAAAACCAGCAGGTTGTTGCATGTAAACAATTTCACTCAACGTCCCATTCAGAAAAGCATTGTTTACATCAATTGCTGTAGTCCCAGCCAAGGAAACAACAAGCGTAAAAATAATACGAATGTACTGGTTTAATGACGGACTAAAGGTTTCAAAAATCTAACCCAGGGTTTGCTGAAACCCTTTTGCTACCAACCTAGCTTTATATTTTGTAAAGTCCCATCAGCATGAAATTGGTTCTAAACACCTACTTTTCCAACAACATTCATATAGGAGTTTTAGGAACAAGAGTCCAAGTATTGTTTCCAAAAAGAGCATCAAACTCATCTTGCATAGCACTTTTCAAAATCTAGCCAAAGCTTCAGGTATGGAATTAGGTTTTGGTTGTATGGGTAAGGTGATGATTTGGAAGAAAGGAAGCTATGGTTGTTTGGTTAGCAGTCTTTGAAGAGTGAGCATAGGATGAGGTGTGGAAGATTGAATCTGATTAGTTGTGATTGGGAGGGCAGGGGTTGATGTTGGTGAAAGGAGGTGGTTCAGTTTGATGTGAGTGAGAATGGGATGGTTTTGTTTGATATTGGGAGAGTGGCGGTTTTAGATTTTTCATTGAGGGTGGTGATTAGGTAGTTTTGTAAATTAGGGACAAAGTATCATACAATGTGTTTTAGTGAAGCTGTGATGATGTTAGATCAACTACAGCGGACAAGAGGATGAAGTCCTGGATTGGTTGACTAAAAAATTGGAATATTTGCTGGTTGTAATAGGTGAGATCAATTGCAAAAGAACAGTTTGTGGGTGATTATGAAGGGCGAGATGGAGAAGTGTGTAAAACATTTGAGAGGGGTAAGATTGAGAACCTGCTACTTTGAATTGATTTATCTGGATGGAATGTTGATTTGTTGGATTATCATTGCAAGGATCAGCTGTAGAACAATCATGATGCAATGAGTATGTCTGCTGTGGAGCTGTGATAAGTTGCAGTAGGCATACAGTGAAGGAAAATGTGTCACTGGATCATCAGAATTGATATGGTTGATTGTTTCTAAGGATGTTTTTGAAGAGGACATACCAGGAAAGTGAGATCAAACCCCTTTTAAAAGGAAATTCAGACTCATTAAAGTGGACATTTGGAGTGATAAACATTTTTCCTTCAGAATTGACACACTTATATCCTTTGTGAATAAGACATAACCAACAAACACACATTTGGAAGAATGAAAACTCAATTTGTGTTTATTAAATCTCTAAGATAAGGAAGCAAGCACATCCAAATGTTTTAAGGAAGAATAAAGTGGTTTTGAGCAACAAGACTTCATATGGTGACAGAAAATTCAATACAGAGGTAGGCATTCTGTTTATAAGGAACACTGCTGTTTCAAATGCAAGCCACCAATAATGCAAAGGCATGGATGCATGAGCTAACAGTTAGACCAGTTTCAGCATATGTCTAGTTTCTCTCACTTCGACCATTTTGTTGATGAAACTATGCACACAAATGCTAAATTGAATTCCTACAGTGGTGAGTAAGAAATGAGACCTATATTCCCCACCTTGATCAGATTGCAAGCATTTTAGCTTGCAATTAAATTGCCTTTTGACCAAGTGATGAAACTTGATAAACAAAGAAAAACTTCAGCTTTTGTTCTTAAGGGAAATAACCAAGTAAAACGACTATAATCTATAAAATGGACATAATATCTATATCCTTCTAAGGAATAACTGGAGATGGACCCCAAACATCACTATGAACTATTTCAAAGGATGAGTAGCTTTAAAGTGAGAAATCGGAAAGGATTCCTATAAAGGTACCTAATTTACAAGCATCAAAAAGGGTAACTGTGACATTGTCCAGCAGATTTTTTGGCATAGAAGATGGAATCTTATGTAATGATTCAGCATGCCGGTGTCCTAGTCTATTATGCCAAAGTGATAGTTGATTTTCTGAACTATACTAATTGAAGGGCACATGATGTATGTTCACTAAAAAGTATCATGAAATGGAGTTGCATATGTAAAAAAGATGCATTACTGGTGATTTCATCAACTTATCACATTGCTGAGACAATAAGCAAGGTAATAGCAACTGAGTTTTATTTAAAGAGGAAACATTACAGGTAGATGAGGACACATTACAAGGCAGATATTGTTTACAAGATTTGAGTCAGTGACCTCTGACTTACAACTGTTATTAGAAGACTATATTTTAGTCATATTATGACGGTTATTAATCGAAATAGCTTTATTTTCTTCATGTAAAGTGGTCCTAAAACTGGTTTTTCAACAGCAGTAACATAAGTTTGAGGAACAGAAATAAAAGACTACTAGATGTAACAGCAGATGATAGACGGGAAGAGAAGTATGTGGTGACGGGTTAGAAGGTATTTGCAACTGATACAGCCCAGCCTTAAGTCCTCCCTACAACAGAACTGTCTAGAAGCTTTGTCCTTTACAGTGAATAATCACAATCAAATTAACAACAACATTATATATTTGGTAGTTTGAGATACTAAGTAAATCTCTTGTAATCCTAGGCACACAAAGTACATTATTAAGTAAACAATTGGATTTCAAGGAACTAGGAAGCCAAGCAAAACCAACATGAGAAATGTTTAGAGACTCACCATTGCCTACTTGTAGTTGATCATTACCATCATAGTTGCGGCTGATTGTAAATGTTTGGATCTGATGCAACATGATCAGTTGCACCAGAGTCCATATACCAGGCTGGGTCAGGTGGTGAGTGGAAGTGATAGTAGTAGGCTTAAATGAGTTCATGTTTGGAAAGGATGTAGCTGAGTGGGAGCAAGAAGGCTTGGTTTGGGGGTTGCATTTGTGAGGATGCATTTGTGATTGAGAACCTTGAAGTCTGGCTATTGAGTTGAGTAAGAAGGCTGCTTTTGCTGATCAGTAGATATTGTTGAAACTGGTGTGTTGTGCTTCCATACTATTGAATGATGGTCATACGAACTATTTCCAGGAGCAAACATCTGACCAAATGAATTAGTATTAACACTGCCAGGACCAGCACCAACACCAAGTTCTTGAGAAAAAACCACTAAACCTCTATGGTGAATTGAAGTGAGCCGAGGTAACACAGTGCCAGTATAACTGGTATTAAATTGAGGAGAAGAACCATTATAGTTGAACGAAGAGCCATTATAGCTGGTGTTGTAACGATGATAACACTGAATTGCTGTGTGTCCCATTTTACTACACACTTGACAAATCGGTTTTCCTCTCCCATGTTCTACACCTACCTCTGCCATTTCCAACTATCCAAAAGGTCGATAGGCACGTAAATTTGAAAGCTGATTTTATAACCTCAGATAAGAGATATGAGCATTTGACTTATTGGCAGACTGCCAACAGTCAACGAATAACTCTATGAAGGTACAGATGCACATTCTGCAGTGGAACCATATGGTTGACTAATCCAAATGTCCAAATCCAGTACTTTAGAAGGACTTTCAACAGAGTTTAAATGTCCTAATGCTGAGTTATGAGACTTAGTTAAATTGGGATGAGTGAGGCCACATTCACTGAACAATTTGAAAAATCAAGAGAATTAAATTTCTCAAGTTGCGTTATTTATTGCCAGCAGGAATTGAGCCTTTGTAAAGAATTGAATCACACTTGGATTCAATCTAGAGGTAGATTGACGACAACTGCATAAACTCTGGACCTAATCCATCAAGACATATTGTAACACTTCCTCATCTGAAACAATCTGACCACTGGAAGATAAACTCTCAGCAATCCTTCTTTTTCTTCACCTACTCACTCACGCTCAGATTGCCTTTGTGTGGTTTGAAGCAGGTTTTTAAATCGAAGCTCTAGCTTTAGAATAGCCAAGAACTCATTTTCAAGAGTGAACTAGTATCAGTAGACAACTTGCATTTCACACCTGACTAAACATACATTCACTAATTGATGCAAGGAGCCAGGTTACAAGAAACTTATCAGTCTTTTTCCAGACTATGTACTCTGGATTATCTTTTCTTTTCCTAGGGTTTCCTTAATTCCAATGAGTATCTCTTTCAAATCATCACAAGTAATAAGAGGTTCTGGACATGGAATAAACCTGTTAGGTGTTCTAAGATCGTGAGTCCCTACTATAGAGAGACTTGAGACCTCAAAAAGATAATTGTCTCGGTAGTTATCTCTAGTCATTTTGGAGTGATGACCTGAAGACTGGAACTAAAGATGAAGCGTGAGCACTGGTTGAGCGTTAAGCATCTTCTCTGTACTCTGTTTGACAGATCGTTGCCAGGAACTCTAGCATTGACGTTAGTCGTGGCTTTGATACCATTTTAATCTCAAAGAAGAATGACAACGAAAGAGAGAAGAAGAGCTATTGATTTTTCATTAACTAAAACAGTTACAATCAGCTCATGCTTTTATACCAAGGCTGAGCTTAAGCAGAGACGAGTTGAAGAGAAAAGATACAAACAAGCTGAAGAAGAAGATTCAAATCTGACTTAGTTGTCGTTACAACCAATGTAAAGCACCAAGAGCAAAACGACACCGTACAGATTAGTAAAACACAATTACAAGAGCTCCTCTACTGTTCATTTTATCACTAACAATGCAAGGTTACAAGAAAAATGAAATTGTAGTTATTATTGTTTTATTATTATTTTAATTTAAAGTAGATATCAAAAACAGAAATTTATGTTGGCTAATGGTTTAATTAAAGATGACTTGCTCTTCACCTACCATTATTAATTTATGATATTATTATTATACGTAAAGAAATCCTATATTTAAATATAAACTTTGAGGTAAAAAATACTTAAGTATTATTATTGGCTAATCTTGTGTTTAATTAAATTTCAACTTCTTGTTCACTCACGTGATTTATTGGCAAGACCTAACTGTTCTCTAAATTAGTATAGTCTTAATCAACTAATAGTATCATCACAACATGACATTGATCTTCATCAAGCTAGCCAACCCCCTCACGACTTAAATCTTGGATTTTACTTAATGGGTCATGATATGTTACTTAATTTTTGGACTTAATTTTTTGATACTTTTTGTGAACCGTTTTATTAATGATCCAACAATTATAAGATATGATGAGTTAACATTAAATGCCCTGTCTTAAACTTCTTTTATCATCAATGGATTAACAAAGATGAAAGGTTTATATAAAGGATCTAAATTGAGTCAAAAAAAATTTAAGTGCAGTATCTCAACCTTACTTTTTAGTTTATATTTTGAAAAGACTCATAAAGAGAATTAAAAAGTTAAAAGTCTTTTTTTTTTTTTTTTTTTGTTGTTGTTGAATTCTTGGTCTGACAACTCACATTATATCAAGACCAAGGGTCTTAAGTTCGAATCTCCACATACACAAATAAGAAAAATGAAAAAAAAAATTCAAATTGAATGAGAAGATCTATTGGTTTAATATATTTGCGCTCTCAACTACAAACTTTAGTTAAATTTTTTTTTTTTTTTTAAATTACGTCTTCGTCCCCAATGTCACCAAGTCTTTGTTTATTAATTCTGGTCCACTAGTGTCAATGACAATATTTGATCTTGTAATCTAAAGATTTTCTAAAAGTACTTCTTAATAGTTAATACACCACGAATGGTTAGAATTTTGATGTCTATTCATTAGGTTAATTTCCTTAATACGCATCCAACCATACCACAATAAAATTCAAATATAGATAAAAAAAATATTAAGGTTTACCATTAATATCTTCTATTTATATTATCTGGAACAGTTGAGCTGTCAATTATTGAAATAAGATTATGGTTGTCAAATTAAGTTTAATGAGTATATAAAATTGTTAAAATTGAAAGTAATAGAAACAAAAATAAGTTAACAAAATAAAATAAAAAATTAATATGAAATAACTTAGATGGAAAGGTAGAATTAAGGGGAGATATTGTGATGAGTTAAGTAGCTCAGTAGAGATCTAAGAAGTAGTCTTGTTTAAGGGGAGATGTTGTGATGAGTGACAGACTTGAGTAGTAGTCTTGTTTAAGGGGAAATATTGTGATGAGTGAAGTAGTCTTGTATTCAACCAATTGATACGCAGTGTTTTAAGACAACTATAAAAACGCTGCGTTTTGTAAGAAGAGGTCACTATATATTAGTTGACCACTGTTTTGTTTTTAGACTTTGTAACTGAAAATAAAGTGTAATACATTTTTCCAGAAGCTTTTCTTTCTTCCCGTCTTTACTTTGTTTTTCTTGGTTTGTTCCTCTGTTTTTCTTCCTCTTCGATTCTTAAAATCCTTCACCATATATCATATTTTTCCCCAGTAAAGATGGGGATAGGAAGAGTAGGTGGATTTGAATTTCCTTTGGCCATCATAAGGGATCATTGAATGTTTAGCCTTGAACCCAACACCTCGCCAATGTATATATATATTGATGGACAGGGCTCTTCTACCAAATGGGATTACCGGATTAGCATTTGGTAGCTGATTGGCTGGTAATTACTCGAAAGAATATGTGAAATAAAACTATACATCACTCACGCCCAATAATTTCCTTTAAATCTTAAACAGTTGCACAATCTTTCAACTATACCTAACAAAAAAAATAATAATAATAAAGTATTATACATAGAACAAGAAATCAATTGAAACTTTGATTTCAAGAATCGTAACATTTAATTTTTAAAGTTTTACTTAACAATATTAATCTAAAGAAAATATTCTCGAGAAATAACCAATATGAATTATAGATATAAATATTTTTTTCAATTTATTTGTCATACAACTTTTAGGACAAAGAACACTCAAAAAGGAAAACATACATGAAATAATAAATCCAGATGAACATGAAAAAAAAAAAAAAAATTTTTAGTGATTACCAATTTTCAATCTTAATTGGTAATTCTCTCATCAAGAAGTCCTAATATAATTTTATCAAGATCATACATTGTGTCATGTTGGACCCAAACCCAAGTCCGTATAAAGCCAATATCCAATTAAAAATGATTAACTCAAACTTGAACCAGAAGTATTAAAGAATATCCCAAAGAATATTTTCAGAAGTTTCCAAAATATTCCTTCACTAGAAAGGCAACAAAATAAGACTATGATTATACTACTTGCTAATCTTAGCCATTCATTTTTGTGGATATGTACGGGTCTGGACCGTCGGATCCACTTATAAAATCCTATATAAAGCTAGTTAGTATTAGGTTTGATTCATTCCAAACATTGTATTCAATTAAGAGTAATACAATAGAGTCTCTCCATTTCGTGTTTTTATTTTTCTTTGAGAGTTTATGGGTTTATTTAGGTTGACTTAGTGTTCGATCTCTTGTTTGTGCATTAAGGCCGCATAATTCTTATATGGTCATGACAACTGGTATCGTTAGATTTGAGTTGTGAAATATCATTTTAGTTTATTGAGTTGAACCCAACAATAGTTTAGCATAGTCATGACAAAATTAATATAAAGACATCCTGACTAGATAACTTAACATCCCTAATTCTCTAATTGGGTTGTCTTAGTATAATTTTATCAGAACCATGCATTTATATCATTGGATTTGAGTTGTAAAATTATTTTAGTCCAATATAATGAACACTTGGTGTTTTTTTTTTTTTTTTTTTTGATTTTTTAATCTACCACATAAAAAAAAAAATATATATATATTATAAATTAATACCTTATGCTTTACTTGAACAAGGAAACATGAAAGTCTTTTTTTATTTTGTAATATAGTAAATTTATTAAAATTTAATATTAATGCCTTGCTCTTATCTTATTAACTTTAATAAAGAAACACGGCTAGTTAGAATGTTTATGTGTAAAAATTTAGTGATAATCTCCTTAATACATATGTAACCAATCGACAAGCGTGACACCTTTTCCCATAATAATTTTTAATTCCTTCCGTACTAATAAAATTTTTATTTCATTAGAGCGATATTATCATTGAGGTACACAAGTTTACTAAATTATTATAAGAGGATACAAGTTTCAAAAATATCAATTAGAGGACCCCTCTGGTCTTTGCCCATGTGGAGTGTGCTTTCTTGATGGGTGGATCCATGTGCATCTACATATAAATATTTTTGGGTCCTTATCACTGTTTTAGAACCCAACTCGGCCTGATTGGTTCAATTGGTCGGACCAGGAACTAGGGGCTTTGTCGGGCCAGTTACACGAAAAAAATTGTTTTTAGCAATTGACTCGCTTTGACTCGCAATTGGACCGAAGGAACAATAGCGAACCGTTGGTCCAACCGACCTGGTGCCAAAACTGGGTTAATGAAAAATGAAATTGCGAAATCCCTACATTATTCTCATTTGGCATCTTGAAACTTCAAAGCAAATTTCTTCAAAATCTTCACTAAAATATTCTATTTCCACCGTCTGCCGTCTACACTGTTATTGTTTTCATTGTTGTTGTTTTGGGAAGTTGAGAAAAGGTGAATGAGAGATGGGTTAGAAAGGGATTTTCCGGAGATGGATCCCCTTTATATTAAGCAAAATTGCCTTCTTGCTTTGAAGTGACTTGGCAAAAATAGACTCTTATTTTCTTTTGCCATGAAGTCTGATTTTCTCTTCGACTAGTAATCGATTCTAAGAGTAGAAGAGAAATTGTTTTTCCTTACTCAATTAAATTCTATTGGCGCTTCATTGGAGAGTGTGATAACATAGTATGAAAGAGTGAGAGTGATGAAATGGAAGGCTAGGGTTTGAAAAATGAAGGGAGGGGAAATAATGGTTTGGTGGCTTTAGTTTGAGAGTTGGATTAGGAAATTTGATTCATTAATCTAGGGTTTCCTTCCTAGATAGCAAGGGTGTATTTGGTAGATTTCAAACTTACAACGATTGAAACGTAATTTCTCAGAGGTATATGTGTTGGATTTCAAACTTGCTGGATATAAAGATCAAACCATTGGCCTAACCGGTCCAACTGGTCAAATTGGTCAACCCAAGGACCGGCCCCTTGACTGGGTCAAGGTGCGGGCCTAGTTTGAAAACATTAGTTCTTATAATCGTCCTTCTTGAAAATAGTTTGGGAGAGTTCAAGAAAAAACAGAGTTCTAGAATGTGTAGAAGAAAAAAAAAATGCAGCAAAAGTGTGTAAATTCATTAACTGAAATGAGCAAGAACAGTTACAGCTTTTTATAGTTAAGAATACAAGCTAAAACGATGTGTTTTATATACACACAAATATTACAATACAAAACGGTACACTTTGCTAAACTTTTTACATTTTACACTTGAACCCAAACTGAGTTTATTAAACAACCTCTGAAGTTTCAAACTTTGCAGATGCACCTAAGACTCCAGGTATCAAATTCTGTCCAATATTCCCCCGTCAACCAAACTAGCTCTTTTCTTCAGCTATTTATACCTTTGTTCAATATTGCTCCATGACTCAAAACTATCTCTTCAGCTATTAACAACTTGTCAACTTAAAATGATTAGTAGACATACCCCTGCTACAAACTACTTTATCATTCAGTTGGTAAAATCTCTTCAGCTATTAGCAACTTATCAACTTAAAATGATCAGCAGACATACGTCTGCTACAATCTACTTATCATTCAGTTGGTAAAAATACCAAAAACAAGAGTAGCAACTCAAAATACCATTAACCAACAAAACAAATTAGCAACCAGCAGATTCACCAATATTTGCTAATAAGAACAGCAACTCAAAAATACCATCAAGCAATAAACAAATTAGTAACCAACAGATTCACCAATATTTGCTCTAGAAACCATTTGAACCAGAAAGTAATTACTCTTTTTCTAAGCAGCTAAGAAGAGTAGACACCACATTCAACTTATCTCTTAACATAGCAAATATGTGTCCAAAAAGAGCTTTAGTAAGAATATCGGTTGTCTGATATTCAGAAGAAACATAATGAACATGCAAGGCTTTCTTGGCAACCAACTCCCTAACATAATGAACATCAATGTCTATATGTTTTGTCTGAGCATGGAATACTGGATTAGAATATAATGCTCCAGTAGTTATGTTATCACACCAAATCACCAGAGTGCTCACTATTTCAATGCCAAGCTCTTTAAATAGATTCTGAATCCATAAAACCTCAGTGTCAACCTGACTTAGGGACTTGTATTCAGCTTCCATAAATGATAAAGAAACAACTCTTTGCTTCTTTGAACTCTATTGAACTAGGTTTCCCCCAATACAAACACGATACCCACTGATTGATTACATATCATTCACATCACTCGCCTAGTCTGTATCAGCATAGGTTTCAACCAAGAAATTTCCTTCGTTCGTAAACATCATGCCATATTGAAGTGTTCCTTTAACATACCGAAGGACTCTTTTACATGCAGTCTAATGATCCAAAGTGGGAGCTTGAAGAAACTGGCTTAATTTGTTCCCTACAAAGCTTATATCGAGTCTAGACAAAGTAAGATACTGTAGGCCCCCAATGATACTTCTACATAAAGTAAGGTTTTCAAACAACTTACCCCTTTCCTTTGTAAGTTTGTTGCCTATAGTCATAGGTGTTAAACAAGGATTACAATCAGCCATATTGGCTTTTTGCAACAAATCACTAGCATACTTAGTTTGAGTTAGTAATAGGCCTGAAGAATTTCTATGCACCTCAAATCCAAGAAAGTATTTAGCATCTCCCAATGTTTTTAGAGCAAATTAGCTATTCAAATCCTTTACTGCTTGAGAGATAATTTGAGAATCATTTCCTGTCAACAATATATCATCTACATAGACTAGTAAGTATACTACTTGAGATCCTTGCTTATAAAAAAAGAGACTAACATATGATGTTGAGTTCACAAAACCCCGTTGCAATATGACAAATTTTAACTTATCAAACCAGCCCTTAGGGCTTGTTTAAGGTCATACAAAGCCTTGTGCAACTTACACACCTACTAGATTGGAGAAGGGCTTGAAAAACCTTTAGGAGGATGCATGAATACTTGCTCCAATAATTCCCCATTCAAGAAAGCATTATTGACCTCAATGTGTTAAATACTCCGATTATTAAAAATAGTCAGGTTTAACATGATTCTAATGATTATTGCTTTGATCACTACGGAGAAAGTGTCAAAATAATCCAATTCTGGAGTCTATTGAAACCCTTTTGCAACTAGTCGGGCCTAATACTTGTTAAGAGTACCATAAGAGTTTAGTTTAGTTTTAAAAACCCATTTACTTCCAACAACATTTATACCTTCTTCATACGGAACAAGTTCTCAAGTGTGGTTGTTGAGAAGAGCTTGATATTCTACTGTCATGGCAGCCTTCCATTTAGGAATTTGCAAAGCTTCAAAAGCAGGTTTGGGTTCTTGGAGAATTGCTTAAGTAGTGATTAGTGCTTGAGCTGTAGAATTGATTAAAGTTTTATTGGATCTTGTTAACATAGGATGCACATTTGTAACCACATAAGACTCTCATGGCAGATCAGATTTTTCCTACACATGTGTAACACCAGAAGATACTTGTGACAGATTTGATTGTTTAAGCACATTTCTAGCACCAGAGGATACTTGCGGCAGATTAGGCCTTGCCAAAGGAAGTTTTACTTCCAACTGAATGTCAGGAGTAGCTCTTAGACTTTCAAATGAGTCACTTTAAGTAGATGAAGAGTGTAAAAGATAGCCATTAGAATTAGTTTTAGAAGGAGACATTTGAGTTGCAAGTGGTAAAGATTCTGATATAGGAGACCTTGGGAGAGGATCAGAATCTGAACTAGAGATCTTTACTACTGGATTCAAGGTTGGGATAGTCCAAGACCGATATGCCTTAGGAGACAAAGACTGAGCACCTATGACTGAAGTAGTAGAGTTGGCAGATGTTAAATTGGAAAAACCAAACTTAAAAGGAAATTCTTTCTCATTAAACATAACTTGTTTGACAACATACAAGTTTCCTGATGCTGATAAAAAATTTGTAGCCTTTGTGGACAAGGCTATATCAAAGAAATACACATTTTTCGATGTGAAAGGACAATTTATGCATTTGATAGGGTCTTATAAAAGGATAGCAACTGCAGCAAAAAAATTTAAGCTTAGAATAGTTTGGTTCTAGAGCAAACAACATGTAAAATGGAGTATTCCCATCTATAGGGACCGAGGGCAACCTACTGAGTAAGTATGTGGCTATACTAAAGGTTGCCCACTAGAATTTTAATGGCATTCCTGCATAGGCCAAAAGAGACAAACCAAATTCTGTTATAGACCTAGGTTTCCTTTCTACCCAACCATTTTATTGGTGAAGGTAAGGACATAGGTGTTGAAATAGTATACCATGTTGCTAAAGATAAGTAGTAAATGACCTAAATTCTCCTCCCCAATCAGTTTGTAAACATTTTAGTTTACTATCCAATTGCTTCTATATAAAGCAGTGAAATTGTTGGAAAGCATTAAAAGCTTTAGACTTCTACTTTAACGGATATATCCAAGTATATCTACTAAAGTCATCGACAAAAGTAATGTAATATCTATACCCCTCAATTGATAAAAGAGGTGTTGGACCCTAGAGATCAGAATGCACTAGCTCAAGAAGAGCTTTAGCTCTATACTATAAAGGTGGAAAATTGCATTGTTGCATCTTGCCAAACTGACAAGTTTCATAGAAAAATTCTTTATTGCTTGAACTAGAGATGTTTATATGCAATTTACTCAATACATCATGAAAACTTTAGCATTAGGATGGCCTAATTTAGCATGTCATAGTACCATAGTATCACAGACTTTATTACAATTGTCCATAGTACTTGATAAAGCAGTAGTACAAGTTCCAGGCTTATTTAAAGGGTCTAACATAGCAGGAATATGAGAAGCAGTAAACTCTATAGAAGAAACTAGAGCTGGACTAGTAGTACTAATCCCAACAAAACCACTAGTGTTTGTAAAAGAAAAGCAAAGCAGATTCAATTGATACAGGCCATCTTTCACTATCCCTAAGAGAAGCACAACTTGGCTATGTTTGTCCTTTATTAGGGAGTGATCACAATGAAACTCAACAATCACACTATTGTCTCTGGTAGAGTGGGATAATCCGATTAACTGAACCGGATTATCAAAATCGAAAACCAAACCGATTTTTCAGTTTAGAGAAATTGTAAACCGGACGGGTTTTGGTTAAAACCGGTTGCAAACCGAATCGAATATTTGGTTCGATTATCGGTTAACCAGTTTTCAAACCAGTTTTTTAATTGATTTTCTTCCTCTTCGTTTAACCAAGTATGCCAACTTGAACAACACCTAAGCCATAACCAGATTTTCTCAAATAAACAAAACGAAAATTTGTTTCCTCGAACGACGGCGAAGCAAGCAGTGACTTTGGGATTAGCAGAGGTTTCTCTCTCTGTTGTTCGATCAGATCTCCTCTTTTTTATTTTATTTATTGATTGGAGTTGGATCTGCTATTGAATTAGAAGATGTTGGTGGTGGAGCAGGAGAGCAGCTTGAGGTTGAGGATGCTGCTGGACTGTCAGTGAAATGGATGATGAATGGTGCTGTTGGACTATCGACGAAACGCGGTGGTATAGTGGCTTATGCCATGAATAGAAAAATATTTTTTTAAAGCCATGAATAGAAAAATATTTTTTTAAAGCCATAAATTCACCACCATTATCCAAGTAAAGTCTTTTGATTTTTGCTTGAAATCTGGTTCAATGAGATGTTTGAATTGAGGAAATATTGTGCTAACCCCAGATTTTGTTTCCATGGGATAGAACCAAATTTAATTTGTGAAATGGTCTACAAAAATCAAATAATAGCGTGAGCTATCAATGCCAACCGACTTTGAGGGACCCCAAACATCAATATAGATTAAGTCAAGTGGTGCATGACTTTGAGGACTGGTAGGACAAAATGGTTGCTTGTGTTCTTTATTAATAGAACAAGAGGTACAAAGCTGAGAAACTTTTTCATTTATTATTGGAAGAGAAAAAGAGTTGACAAGATGATGGACAATTTTATTGGAACGATGTCCAAGCCGTTTGTGTCAACCATTGATGGATGTCCGTTCATGCACATTTGCAACAATTTGTGAATGAGATTTTACCATTGATTCCGGTAGGGTGTAGACACCATTTTCACATGCACCTTTGAGTAGAACCGTCCCCGTGGTCTGATCCTTAACAAAGAAAAAAAAAAGGTGAAATTCAACAAAAAACATGATTTTGGGTAGTAAAGTGATGAACTGAAATAAGGTTTTTGCGTATATAAGGAACACAAAGAGTATCATTTAAATGAAAGTTGTATGTAGGTGAGTGGAGAACTAATGAACCAATGTGAGAAACACACAAACCTGAACCATCTCCGATTACAACCTCGTTAGTGCCATCATATTTAGTGTGAACTGATAAATTAGCCAAATCACCAATGATATTATGAGATGTCATTGAGTCAGTAAGCCATTTTGTGTCTATAGCCAGTAACGTGGAGGTACAATTTGTTGTTGCTTCAAAGAACTGCAAAGAACTGCACACGGGAACAATATTTTACAATATGGCCCAATTGATCACAGATTTTACATTTGGGTATGTATCAGTGTTGTTAGTGGGTTTATTCTTCTTATTATCACGTGGGCCACCATTTGGGCAATTTTGGGCCAAGGATGAATGTTGTTGTGGAGAGGGATTGGTTCGGTTAGACCCAAAGGACTTCGAATAACTCTTAGAATTGTTACTTGCAGAGGAGAAGTCGTTGCACCGATTGGAGTAATTGGCTGAGGGAACCAGTTGCTAGGAGGTTACTTCAAGACGTCGCAGATGAGCATCGTGACCTACAAGAAGGTCATGTAATTCCTCAAATTGAAGAGGATGTTCCCATGCACGTATTGGAGCTGCGATTTCGCGGAAGTCAGTTCCCAGACCGTTGAGTATGTAAACGGTAAGATCATCCTTAGAGATAGGATGATCAATGAGGGAGATTTCATCAGCAAGAGCTTTGACCATATGCAGGTAATCTTGAATTAGTTGATTTCCTTTCTTGATCAAAGTGAGCTCCTCTTTCAATTGCATTGCACGGGTGCGAGATTTACTCGCATACATGGTATGTAATTTTTGCCAAGCTTGTTAGGAAGTTTTGGCAATAGAGATGAATGGTGTGATGGTGGTGATTGTTGAGGCTAAAATGGCGTTAAGGATGAGTTTGTCTTGTCTTGTCTTATCCATTGGATATTTTGAGGGGTGGAAATGGAGGAATCGGTGGCATTGGGGTAGGGTTTGTCACTAGTGACATAGTCAAGTAAGTTGTATCCTATGAAAAAGGCTTCAAACTGAGCATGCCATTAGGGAAAGTTTGAGGGTGTGAGTTTTTCATTGATCTGGGAAGAAATATTGAAAGCAATAAGAGGAATTTTTGTTGGGGATGGTGGAGTAGAAATCGGGTTATGGTTGTTTTCAGTGGTAGGAATCGAGTTCTCAGTGGAGGAAGGCTCTACTGATACCATGATGAAGTTTGAAAAGCAGTAGACTGAAAAACTCTTATTGCTGTCGTTCGAATTTTTCGCCACACTCATAAAGTTTTTACATGGAAATATATACAAGAGTATAAAATCTATTCTAGGAAGGAATACTAAAAATAAGCCCTGACTATTACAAGATTTATGGCCATAATATGCGAGACTGTTACAGAATATTTACATCTAATACAAGCAGATTTCCTTCCTGAAATCAAGTGACATGTGCTTGTGCTTGATTTGAGGAGTCCTCCTTTATAGATAGAGCAAAAGTGCCTAACCTCATTATAATAGAGCTTTGTTTTTCAAAAGCGCACACTTTTATTTGGATACACTCATCACATAGATCCCTAATAAAAACATTCTACTACCAGTAATGTTACCATCTGGGCAAAAGGATTAACCAAAAGATAAAGCTACCTATCAAGGTAGTTAAATCCTTATCAGGATGTAAATCTAAATTACGTAACATTGCTGGGCTTTGTTTTAGAAGTCCATGTTTCATCCTTTGAGCTCATAACCTAAGTTGTCTTGTATCAACCTACTCATAATCAAAAGATCAAAGAATCGTTTTTCACTTCTCAGCCAAGTTGTTACCGTAATTTTTCTTTCCTCCCAAAGAACATGACAGGGAATATTTTCATAAGCTTCCAAAATATTCCATCAACAAGAAGGCAACAGAATAAGAATATGTTTCTATTGCTTGCATACTTAATCCTAACCATTCATTTTAATGGATATGTATGGGCTTGGACTGTCAAATCTACTTGTAAAATCCTATATAAAGCTAGTTAGTGTTAGTTTTTATTCATTCCAAACATCGTATTCAATGAAGAGTAATACGTACAATAGAGTCTCTCCATTTCATGTTCTTATTTTTCTTTGAAAGTTTGTGGGTTTAAGAACTTCCCTATATTGTAAACCAAAGCTCTAGAAATTCTGACACTTTTCTTCTCTACAAGTTTTTCTTCTCTTATTCTCCCCAAAGAATCCCTAAAATAATGCTAAAAGACTTCTATTTATATCCCACAAGGGTTAGGGTTTTGTTTTCCTTAATTCTATTTGGTTTAGGACTCTTAACCCTATTTTCCCAAACAAAAATGGATGACAAATTCTTAATTGCCATGACTGTGCCCTAGCACTGTGCTGCGGCATGGTAGCTACTGGACAAAGTGTGTTGCAGCACAGTAATAATTCTTCTTCTTCTTGCATCATTCCACAGTACTTCAAAGATAGTGATTTTTGAGCTTGATAACGATGCAATATGGAGAAGTGGTAAACATATGAAATGTAGCCTTTGAATTAAATTTTGCAACAGTCAAAGAATCGTCTTGATCCGAGGTCTATAGCTCGAGATATTGTCAAAACACCAAAAGATGCTCAAACTGGAGTGTAATCTAGAATCTCCTATTTACTTCAAAGCTCCATAACTTCCTCAATTCAACTCCGATTCTTGATCTGTTTATTTCTACTTGTCACTCATTCCGTTGTCGATATGAATTTTAATTCGAGTATAATATTTAGTACTAATAACATGAAAAACACTCAAACACACCCGTGATCCTATAAAAGATAATTATAAAAATATCAAGTAACTTTACCAAATTAAGCCTAATTTCTCACAAATAATCCCTATAAACTACTAAGTAAACGTGTATTTTCAAGCTCTATATATATATATATATATATATATCAAATATGATACTAAATTTCAAATTTTCGGATTATAATATTTTAGAACGAAAAAAAAAAATTAATAGTAGCATTGTAAACATTTAAAATTTGAATATAAGCTAATAAATGCAACACTTTATATAGAATATAATTCTTATTTTCACTTTAACTAAAAATCTTAATGCTAATAAATTAAATCATATATTGACAAGGGTACAAACGAGACAAGCCACTGGCAATCTGCTCGAGCTCGGCTCAAGTCGAGCTGAGTTCGAGTCTTACAATACTCTAGCTCAAGCAGCTCGTGAACATACTCGAATTTGATATATTATATAATATATTAAAATAATTATTAATTTAATTAATTTGATTTGATTATAATCGAGTCAAGTTTGAGTTCAAGCTCAAGCTCAAGCTTGAGCTCGATTTTGACTCGGTTGTAATCAATTCGAACTCAAGCCAATCATATATCTATTGAGCTCAAGCCCGAACTCAACAATTGAAGCTCGGTGGAGCTCGAGCTTCAACTACTCTAACTGAACCGAACTCAAGCTTCTCAATACTCAACTTGGCTCGATTCAATTGCAGCTCCTGACATTTATTTATTTTAGATAACACTGCACTAAGTTACCATGCATGTTAATAGCTACTAGCTAGCAACATATGGTTATCTGACACATAGAAATAACATCAATGACAATGTTGTACTTTTTTCTTATAATGTAGAGATTTGTATTTGGTTATCTGACGCATAGAGATAATTATTTGTGCATTTCTAAAATAGAGTTTTTGTTAATATATTGTGTACAAAACATACGAATCCATAATTGAACTATATGTTTTGACTTATCTTACGATGCGCTAAATGAAGCAGGTGAGTTGATTTGGATTGTTGAAATGGATTTGTTTAGATATCCATTGTTTCTGAAACCTTTTTAATTCAAACTGAAAATTGTACTATGCCGCAATATTAGTGAGTTATGATCATTTATGATAATATATAAGTTTTCAGGTCCGGTAACATATACAATATGAGATCAGACACGTTCTCTTGCTCCATGCAACCCAGCAAATGACTGGAATTATAATATTATTTACTTCTAAAGCTCTTCTTTTTCTTTTTCGTTAAACCCTAAACCTTTGAAAGTGTAAACCTTTCTCACTCGCTTTTTATTCTTTGAAGCGTTTTTAGATATTCTTTCAAAGTCTTCAGCAATTGCAAGAAGTTTCAATTCCATTTCCTGATTATCGTGATGCTCATTTTATTTGTGTTCCTTTTTGAATTGTTTTGGATGTGTTTGTTACTCTCTCAAATCTGTCGTTGTGCCTGTAACTTTCCCTTGTTGTGTTATAATTACTTGTTTTCCTGAATTACAGGGGGTTTAGTTTGAGGGAGCATGTTGTGCTATAAATATTTGGTCAAACTCTACCAACCTCCATTGTTGAAGCACTTACTGGTGCCAATTGGAAGGCAACTATGCAAAATGAAGAACTAGACATGGACCTTGGTTGCATCTTCTCTTGACATGAATATAGTTGAAAACAAGAGGGTTTTTCGTACAATTTAATGTCAATGGATCATTACAACAGTATAAAGCCAGGCTTGTTGTCAAGGGTTTTCAAGAAACTCTTGGGCTCGATTACTTTGAGACATTCAGTCCCGTCACCAAACCTTCAACTATAAGAATGATTCTCACTCCAGCAGTGACAAATAATTGGGATATTCAGTAAATAGACGTTAATAATGCTTTTCTTAATGGTGTGCTCACTGAAATAGTGTACATCAAGCAACCACTTGACTTTGAAGATCCTTCACAACCTACTGATGTGTGCAAATTAAATAAAGTACTACATGGCCTTAAACAAGCTCCGAGAGCTTGGTTTGACAAGCTCAAAGTTGCACTTCAGCTCAAAGGATTCACAAATTCAGTTTCAAATTCAAGTATGTTCATTCTCCAATAACTTTTTGGTCTAATTTATGTTCTAGTATATGTTGATGACATTTTAATCACTGGATCAGTTACTGATTGTATTACTCAACTAATGACAGATTGAATGACCATTTTCCATTGAAAACTCTTGGTTCACTCTAATATTTCTTGAGGTTAGAAGCTACAAGGACTGCCATTGGAATTCACCTCAAGTAAGCTACATATGCATCTAATCTTTTAGCCAAAATAAGGATCATGGAAGCAAATGCTTGTGCCACTCCTATGGCTGTCGGCACCAAGCTATATTCTACTAATAGTGAGCTATTTCCAAATCCAAGTCATTAAAAGAGCACTATAGGTGCATTGCAACACCTGACTCTCACCAAGCTTGACATCAGTTTCACTATCAATCGACTAAGTCAGTTCCTCCAAGCACCAACTGAGCTACAATGGCAAACTTGTAAAATGGTGCTCAGATATATTAAGGATTCACTATGGTTTACAGTTCAAACCAACATACTCTTTAAATGTAGAATGTTATACCGATGTTGATTGGAGAAGTAGTCTAGAAGATAGGAGATCCACTAGTGACTGCTGTGTCTACTTAGGACCAAATTTAATATAGTGGAACTCTCGAAAGCAGAGGTTGTTGCTCTTTCCTCCATGGAGGCAAAATATAGAGCATTGGTTAATACTACTACGGAAGTTGCATGGTTGCAATGCATGTTCTCTGAACTTGCCTGAATTTCCACACCATCCCTGTCATATATACTGTGATAATGTTAGTGTAGCAGCATTAGCTGTTAATCTTATGCTTCATGCATGTACAAAATACATAGAAATTGATGCTCATTATATTAGAATCAAGTTTTAGCTAAAAAGGTGGTGATTCAATATAAGCTTCATATAGCTGATCTTCTCACCAAAGCTCTTTCATCTACTCAATTTAATGAATTGAGATAGAAATTGAATGTCATTAGTCTTGACAGATGTGATATTGCTACCCCCTGAATGATATTTTTTCAGTTGTGCTGAATTGCTGTCCTTGTGTTGAGTGATGGGATTGCTGTTTTTTACTGATTTCTTTGTTGAAGTATTCTATGGTGAACTACACTTAGAGGTGGGCAAGGGACCGATCCCTTGCGGGCCGAAGCCTGGGCCCGTTTGGGACTGGGACCGGTCCCAGGCCCATGAGAAAAACCAAGACCCGGACTAGGCCCTAGGCCTGGTCGGGACTGGTCACAGGGGCCCAGGACCGGTCCTAGGACCAGTCCCATGGGCTTGGATAATTTCATTTTCCCCCTTAATTTTTTTTATATTTTAGGGGCAAAAATAAATTTTATAGGGGTAAAATTTATAAATTTTATAAATTTTTTGGACCTGGAAGATTTTTTTTTTTATAAATTTTGTAAAATTTTATTTTAACCCTCATAATTTATATTTATTTTAAAATTAATAAGGGGTTTTATGTAATTTGGCAGAGACTATATTGAAAAAATACAAAAAAATTTGGGCCCGGGCCTTGAAGGAGGGCCTAGTGGAGGGCCCGGGCCCTCCTCCTTAGGCCTGGTCCCGTTTTGGGACCAGGCCTCCTAGGACCGGGTTTTGGAGCTGGGCTTTTGGGCCCGATCCCAAATGCCCAACTCTAACTACACTACATCAATACTGTCATTGCTCTGGTTTACCCTTGTTTCTTCTGGCGAGCCGAGTATGTGCAGGCTCTTAGCCAAGTTGCCATTACTCTTGTTTCTTTTGGTGAGCCAAGTATGTGCAGGTTCTTAGCCAATTATCTTGACTTGTGGTATTACTGTCCTTTACTACCTCTTGTTGTATGTTCTATACTGAGCTGCACTGCATCAGAACTGCCGTTGCTCTCGTTTCCTTTGCTGAGCTGAGTACTCATGGAATTTTGTTTGAGGGAGCATACTGAACACAAAAGAGCTCTATTGAATTACTAGGGGTTCAATTTGAGGGGAATGTTGTGTTATAGTTATTTGTTCTTCTGAATTACAAGGGGCTCAGTTTGAGGGAGCATGTTGTGTTGTAAATATTTGGTCAAACTCTACAAATTCAACAACTCAGTTTGAGGAAGAGTGTTGACCACAAAGCATTGAAGTCAAACAAGAGAAGATGCTGCCGTTTTAGCCTTATTAAATAGCACAAAACGCCACCGTTTTACATTAAGCCTTAGTTTGTCAATCCATGTTCTATATATTTGGAGTGCATTTTTTGCGAGATTCAACATTAACAGAGTGTGAACGGTCCCTTTCTATGATCCCATATTTTATCGATTGTTATTGGTGAGAGGGCTCATTCTTGTATCTTGAGCAAACAATTGTCCAGTTAGAATAGTCAAGATCACCATCCCCATCCCGATTAACCAACCGGGGAGAGGTTGAATCTCCAAATGGGATCGAACCATATCTGATTCCAATATGTTAAAAGGAGATCTTTAACATATATCCTAAGGACACAAGTTAAAGATTATTCCATTTTAGTTGATTCATTCAAAAATAAAAAAAATACTATTGAAAGCCACAAATCAATTTTCTCAATATTTTATATAGGTGTGATCAAGCTGCACCTTGTTTTGTCCTCAGCAAAATGCATCCGCAGATCTCCCATATAGGCAAGGCTACATATTTTGGCAAACAGATCTTCCTGCACAATCAAAGACCTAATCATGACTCTAGCAACTCTAAAATGAATAAGCAGTAACATAGCAGCAAACCTGTGTGTACTTGGAGGGCAAGAGAGGAAGAGCAGCAGACAATGCAGCCCTCAAATTAAGAGAGTTTGAATTTGCAACATCTAGATTATCCACAAGTATGTGTACCTGCATAAGCAACACCAAGCTCCCCGAGATTGGTAAATAATACGAATATATGAGACGACAAACTCAATTTTCAGATCCCAGGTCATGATTAAGAACCAAAATCAGTGCAAAAAAAAGGTAGAAGATAGCTAATGAAAAACACAGTTCAGGAGAAGAGGAATTAAGGAAAATCAGCTAAACATAAGATCTTCTATTATTGATATGATCACATGTCAAATGACATCTAAGCAACATAAGGACCATACACGCTCGTCAGTCATGCGCATTTTAGTAACATTATACTTGGCAGCTTGTCAGCCTACAACATCTTAGCTACAAGCAATGATTGGTTTCAGGGGTTTACATTGACTAGTTAGCATGACATCTTGTATTTTATCCATGGAGATGTTATTGGACTATTCCTACAAAATTAAGAGAAAACTATCAGATTATTAAAATAAAATAAAAAAATAAAAAAGTTTAAATCCAGGGCTGAATTTGTCAGGGACTGAGCACTACATGATTAAGGAAAGACAGGATAGTTGTAGCACAACGACTTTTGGTTCAGATTAACAGTTACCTATGTCTAAACTCCTGTAAAACTTTCAATTTGAAAACAAACAAAATAAACAAGATCTTCAGCCACCTTTGAAGCTCTCCTGAAGGTATGATTGCTCAGGAACCTAGGACTGATTTCCTAGTCCCTTTACTGAAATTATGACACTAGTTCCCAGGGAAGAAATGTTGATGCATATTACAATTAAGAAGAGATGATAATTTTTTTTTTAAAAAAAAAAAAAAAAAAGAAAGGCATACTTTTTTTTGTAGACGAACACTTAAATAGAATCTGTCCCAGTTCAGTATGTTGTGAACCAAGTCATCCATTCGAACAACCCCATACTTCAACATTTGCCCATAACCGTTTCATGCATGAAAATACACGAAAATTTTAATTCATCAGAGAAATAAATGCAAGAAAATGATTGGAGGTACATTTAAAGCCTAAATACAGATCTCTTAGTTCATAGATGATAAGTTGGAACCAATGCCACACAATGTGGACACACACACATATAGTCCTTGTATTTAAGTCATCAGATTTAAGTTTCTGAAAAGTCAGTACCTTATCATTCCAGGTAACAAAAGGGTTGAAGTGTACTCCTACACCTATTTCATCTGCAATTTGTGTAATCTATGACAAGACAACCAACCAAATTTTAGTCTAAGTGTAAGAAAATGAAATTTCAACATCTGTTAGGAGTGTGCCAGAGAGTTAAGAGATAGGAAGAGAAATAGGGAGAGAGAGAAACACCGGCTTTGCCTCACCAAGCAACCTCAACCATGAAGCATAATGATCTGCATTAGGGGTGCTTAATAGGCCAAGCCACTTGCGAGCCGGCTCGAGTCTGGCTCGTTAACGGCTCGGCTCGTCAGATAACGAGCCAGCTCGACTCAGTTCGTGAGACAGAACAAGCCGAGTTCAAGCCATGCTTGGCTCGGCTCTTTACGCTCGCGAGCCGAGCCTGGCTCGAAAAAAATTGATTTTTTCTTTAAAAAATTGAATTTTTGAGAGTTGGCTCGCGAGCCGGCTCGAAATATTCCTAACTCTTTCCCAAGCCGAGTCGAGCCATAAAATCTACAACTTGGCTTGGCTCGATCTCGGCTCGATTAATAATTCTCTCTCACGAGCCGAGCTCGTTAAGCTGAAAACTCGGCTTGGCTTGGCTCAGCTCGTTAACACCCCTAATCTACATTCGTTTTCAGATTATAGGTCGCACAACGAACCAAATAAGATTTATTAGAAATTCAAATAGCATACTTTCCTAACAGAAATCAATTTTAATCAACAAACACACTATATTATACATTATCACACCTGAGAATGCCATTGTAGAGGATCTAACACTCCAAGAATATAGTCTACCATGGCTGACTGCATAAACATAAACTCATATGTCAAAAGATAAAACCACAAACTTTTAAAGTAAAATGAATGCGACAATAAAAAATTCAACATGACGCAAAAGTAAAACAAAGTGAAAACTTGTCTTAATTGTTTGGATGCAAACTGGAACCATAAATACAGCAGAATTCTACAGAGTAAACAACTTTCAAAAAGCTCACTAGCTCAGCTCTCTTCTCATTCTCCGTTATTACATTTACTGTTTAATCACAAACAAAAACATTTAATCCATCATAAACTTGAAACCAAGCAAAAAAATGAAACAATACGAAGTTATTTAAATAAACCCACATGGCGAAAACTTGAAATCAGTCCATAACAAGGCTCATTCCATGAACCAGGCAGTAATATTAAATAAAAACGAAAAGGGTTGGCATTTCAGCTCATGTTTTACTCTAAAACAAAAGTTGAAAGCAGAACGATGAGTTTCAAAGAGGATTTTTATCAAACAGGTAGCGTGCACTTCAAATGGTTACAAAATGTTGCCAATAAAGTGTTTTTATTTTTTGGAATAGCAAAATTCGAAACAAACAGAGCAACTGAATCAAGCGGTGCTGCGGTTTCTCACTCTAGTTTCACTTTCTTGGAGTAAATGAGTTTGACCAAAGGAGTCAAAAGAAAGCCCTCATGCATACGTTTGTAGGCAGGGCACGGCAGTCCAACAGCTTTGGCTGCCATGCAATAGTAGTCACCAAGCTCCCCTTCACACGGACAAAAAACTATACAACTGATAATGTCATGCTTACAGTTAAGTTATATAGCTGAATTATACAAATAAATAAAAAACAAATAATAGAATAATTATTTTATATAAATTTTGTGTAATGTTTGTTGTTTGTGTTATTCAATTGTTTAATTCCTTGAAAAAAAAAAAAGCGAGAATAGTACTAATACCATTAGAATCAGATATCTTTAGAAGTGAGCTAGTGAACATTACCATTACAACGAGGAAAGAGTAATATTATACATATATCATTTTTATACAATATTATGCGATAAGATATGATGTGATGAAATTTTAATTATCCAATTATATCTTGTAATATAATATTGTATGAAAAATATTATATAAAAATTATGTATGTGTAATATTATTCATAAAGAAAACCTACAAAGAGATGTGCTTGCATGTCAAATAATTTTTGAAAAAGATATATAATAACAATTTTACTTGGATCAAACCCAAAGCTGGAAGAATTAAATCCTGATAACGGTACTCTACATTGCTAATAATCCCAATTTAAGAATGGTTGAGAGTCTGGGAAGATATTATATGGTGCAGATGAACAAAGGATGCGTATATGCGTTTAAATATCTTCTCAAATGTCCCCTCATCATAATCATATCCTGCCTGTTGGTGCACCAATTCATGTCATATCTGGAAGTACAATCATAAAGCATATATTCATACAATTATGACTTTAGAAGTATCTTCTTAAAAACATTACGATTACAGCATTTCGCAAAGCATTCAGGATCCGGGCTGCTATATATGCAACAGATTTGGCTCCACCTTCGTAATACAATTCATCTTTCTAATTAAATTCATCAAATTTTGATTATATATAAATTCTAATGATATAGTTTCTTGACATCAACAATTATGTATATGAACGTTTGGTTTTCCTTTGTGCTTTAATTTTATGATCTTTTAATACTGTAAATTAAGGCTGATTAATCTAAATCAAATTAAAATATTTTAATTTTAGTTTATGTCACAATATGACCTTTGAGCATTGCATGATTACATTTATTTTGATATGTTTATAAAGTGTTTATTGTTTCAATACTTTCTCAATAACCTTGTCTAATATAGTTTTAAAATACCTGGACTTTTTCTGGGCACTTGGCCTCACTTAAGCCTAATCATGTTTGGCATATTATTAGATAACTTCTTAAGCCTTGAAGAACCAAGAAATCTTAAGGTCTACGAACTGCAAAGCGTACAGATAGCCTCACAGAGTTACTCCATAATTAATTTTCAAGTAGAGATTTAAATCTCACAGCTATTCAAATCGTAAACCTATAAAGTTTTACAAGCTTAGGTACTATAAAGAAGCCAATTTGCTATATCTACCAGATCATGGACCTCTACGTCTAGCCTTGAATAGTTTTTGTTATGGGCTTGAGAAATTGATCTGCAGGGACTAATATAGATTAGAAATTTGTCGCTAATATTCTTTTCATCACCCAAAGAATTTAACAAGAATAATATTAATATATAAACTTTGTACGGACTAACTTGACATAAGGTGAATGAATCATTATATAAATAAGAATTTAATTCAATAAATATTTAATAAATGTAGACGAATGGTATGATAAATAAATGTAAGTTTGCTTATGTAACAGAGTTATGTGGTTAATGCTATTAATCTCAAAGAAGAATCGACAACGAAAGAGAGAAGAAGAGCTATTGATTTTTCATTAACTAAAACAGTTACAATCAGCTCATGTTTTTATACTCAAGGCTGAGCTTAAGCAGAGACGAGTTGAAGAAGAAGATACAAACAAGCTGAAGAAGAAGATTCAAATCTGACTTAGCTGTCGTTATAACCAATGTAAAGCACCAAGAGCAAAACGACACCGTACAAGATTAGTAAAAGCACAAATTACAAGAAGCTCCTCTACTATTCATTTTATCACTAACATCCCCTTGTAGACCAAACCACTGGCCTTGTTCCAGTAAATTTGCTCTGTTCTGCATTCTGTTTCTGTACTTAGCTGCTCTTCATTTGGTTCTTACTTAGAACCTGCTCAGTTCTTCATACAGATTCTACAATACTCTGATCTGAACTAAACCAAAGTTTCAGCACAGTTTCAGCATAAGAACTACAAATATGCAGACTGCAAATTGAATTACAGTAAACTAAACCCAAGCAGATCCAGGCAAAATTTGAGCAAACAAGGTTGCATAAACTGATGAACTGAAACCCAGCTGAACTCAAATTAGTAAACTGATAAAATTCTTCAAAAACCAGTAAACACAGCAACTGATACTAACTCCAAACCAATAAACTTACTAACTTCAAACCAGTAAACTTCTTCTTTAGGCAGATTCAAAAACTAGTAAACACAGCAACTGATACTAGCTCCAAACCAGTAAACTTACTAACTCCAAACCAGTAAACTTCTTTAGGCAGATTCGGTATAGCAAACAATCTGCAAGCTTTCAAACTGCAACTACAACTCAGCATTTCACAATCATCAACTACAACTTAACATTTCATAATTTGTACTTTCAAAAAAAAGCTTATCCTGCACAACTGCTCATCTTCAATTCAGTTCTACTCCACTCCAACTCATCAACTTTATCTTTCAACATAACAACAACATTCTTTAATCAATCATCTTCACAATACAATTACAACTTAGCACTTCAAAGGAAAAATTCCTGCACTTCAACTTATGCAGTTATACCAACTGAGTTCCTGCTTAGTTCAATAACCATGGACAAACTGCTCTGTATTAAAACAGCAATAACCAACAATGAACAGACTTTTCTTTATGTAGATTATGCACTATTCTATTCTTATTTCAGTAAACGTGTTCAGCAGACTGCTAGAACAAGGTTCCTGCACTCAAATTATGCAGTTCAGCATGTTCTCATCCTAGCATCAACAGCATCATCAACCAGTAGCACTACAGTAACAATCAACCAGTATCAACCAGCATCAACCACATCAACCAAAAAAAAAATATCAAACATTACTTCAGCAACATTCAACAGCAAAATCAGTCATCATCAACCACATCAACCAAATCTATATCACACCATCTGAACTGAGTAATTTATATAACCATGCCATTTTAATTCCTGCACTGAGCTTCAAGCTACAACAACTACACAACATCAGCAACTCAACAAACCAACCATAATAGCAGTCAGATCAGTGGACAGGTTTTTAGCAAAAAAAAAAAAAAAAAACAGTGCACTTCATGACTCAGTTGCCAAGTGTACTGAAACCACTGTAAGCTTTTGTTTTAATTCCTGAAACTGTGAGATCGAAAGAGCCTTTATCAAAACATCAGCAATTTGTAAATTGGACGGAACATATTGCACCAGAACCTTTTTGGCTAATACTTGATCCCTTATATAGTGGGCATCTATCTCGATATGCTTTGTTCTAGCATGAAAAACCGGATTGGCTGCCAAAGCTCCTGCACTTATTTTATCGCACCAAATTATGGGAATGGAGTTCAATTTCACATCTAATTCAGAAAATAAGCTATTCAGCCATGCTAATTCAGTTGCTGTTTGAGCTAAAGCCCTATATTCAGCTTCGGTGGATGATAGTGCAACCACCTTTTGCTTACGAGAACTCTATTGCACTAGATTGGGACCAAGATACACGCAATACCCACTTGTGGATCTTCTATCATCCAAATTACTACCCCAATCCACATAAGCAAACATTCAACACACAATGAGGCAATTGGTTTGAAAAGAAAACCATGGAAGGAAGTGCCTTTAATGTATCTCAACACACGTTTACAAGCTTGCCACTGAAATTCTATTGGAGCTTGAAGGAATTGGCTTAGCTTATTGACTGTAAAGCTAATGTTAGGCCTTGTTAACGTTAAATACTGTAATGCTTCAATGGTGCTACGATAGAGACTAGGCTCCTTAAATAATTCACTATCACCAACAAAAAGTTTTGTCCCAACAGCCATGGGAGTAGGACAAGAATGAGCGTCTTGCATTTTTGTCTTGATAAGCAAATCAGTGACATATTTGGACTGCCTTAAGTGACTTCCTTCATCTGTTCTTGTAGCTTCCAACCCCAAGAAATATGTGACTGATCCCAAGGTTTTTAGTGCAAATTAATCATTCAAATCAAGAACCAACTTGCTAATGGAAGAGTTGTTGGATCCAGTTATCAAA